>NC_137871.1:33963115-34200615 GCF_963924005.1 Protomyctophum bolini
AGTCTGCATTGCCCTGTTTTTTTTTACGGAGTTGCCTTCTCGGGGGATATGAAAATGAGACATGAATATGGAACAAGAGACAAAAGAGAGATACAGAAATGGTTAGCCATGAATACATTCCAACCAAACACTCCCCGGTACACTGGCTGTTTGCCAGATGCAATCATGTGTTGTGCTATAACAGAGGTCTTGTGCACTTATCTCATTCGCACGCACGCACGCACTCACGTAATACCAGGCATGTGGCACAGAAAATATCAATCGTATATAAATGGTGTGCCTTTCTTCAAAGCGCTTTACAATTTGCATATCGTCTCTGTCGGGTGGAAACCTCATACGTACCTAAGACCAAAACGGTTACTTTTCATGATTCAAATTCAAAAGTAGCAGATCGACCACCTTGTAGATCTGATCTTGATGCTTTTGCGTGACGCTGTAGTATGATCAAGTAGAGCATTGTTTTATGAAAAAACACAAAAAGTTAGAATATGGAGATAAGAGATTTCTGCCCGACATTGACCATCCTGTCCACCTGCATTAATACAAAATATTGGATACACGGTTCATCTTTCCACCAGCTAGCCTAGCTATGATGCATTTGTCGTAAATAACCCCCAAATTAGATCAGTTCTGTGATCGACCAGACAGGCATCCCAGAGCTCCCTAGAAGAAACTATTGAAGAGGAGAAGACAGTGTTTCTAGAACCTATTCTTAGTATTCTCAAGCTGTTTTGCCATACAGTGTGTTTGCACAATATGTTGCAATGCTACGGTTGTTAGTCTATTAGTTGATTACAGTCACCTGTTGCTTACATCCACGATGTGTGTGCTGGAATACTAGGAGGGAGATTTATATGTCTGTTATTGTTCTGTTCTTGGATCCGTTCAGCCAGATGAGGGTGGGTTTGTCTGTCTGTCTCTACAGTACAGTACAGTACAGTACAGTACAGTACAGTACAGTACAGTACAGTACAGTACAGTACAGTACAGTACAGTACAGTACAGTACAGTAACTATAAAAGTAAAGTTGCACCACTCAGTTCACACAGGTGTGATTTTGAGTGGTGCTAGTCACTCCTATACACAGCAATGTGTGTCCCTGCCTGGCTGCCTGGCTCTGTCTGTCCGAGTACGGAAATAGTGTTTGTTGACCACCAAGTGTTACTGTTGCGCAGCCACACACACACACACACACACACACACACACACACACACACACACACACACACACACACACACACAGGCAGGCCAAGGAGGAGGGCTTGTACAGTACAGTACAGTACAGTACAGTACAGTACAGTACAGTACAGTACAGTACAGTACAGTACAGTACAGTACTACAGCACGAGTACAGTACAGCACTACTCAGTTCAGACGAGTCGGATGTTTTCGCCCTGCTTCTGGTCAATTCAATACATTAATTGAATTCATGCATTTCCTTTTGTGATACAGTATGTGTGTGTGTGTGTGTGTGTGTGTGTGTGTGTGTGTGTGTGTGTGTGTGTGTGTGTGTGTGTGTGTGTGTGTGTGTGTGTGTGTGTGTGTGTGTGTGTGTGTGTGTGCCCGCCCCACAGGAGATCCCGTTCTACCACATCTGGAACGGCTCCCAGCGGTACCTGCACTGCACGTTCACCCTGGAGCGCCTCAGCCTGGCCACCTGTGAGCTCACCTGTCAGCTGTGTGTGTGGCAGGTGGAGGGGGAGGGGCAGAGCTTCAGCCTCCACTTCAACATCGCCAAGGTGAGCTGCCGCCCGGCCGGCCACGCTCGTTAGCGGTTTCGGACATGTCCACTTTTAACTCATATACTGCCACCTGCGGGACGCAGAACCAACCGCAGACTGCCGAACAATTGTCAGTGTAACACACGCTGGACTCACCATGCTGTTTGGGCTTCCGTTGTTGATGCTAAATAATTAGCATACGGACGGCAGCGAGGTTGCGCAACCCGGTCTAGGATCGCTAAAGAAGGAAAGGCCAAGCCAAAAAAAATAAATATATATATATATATATATATATATATATATATATATAGAAATCAGCTATCCGGATTGATATCAATAATAAAGCTTATCAGACGGATCAATCCGCCAAGAGTAGTTGCCGTTTGGATTCCTTATGGCGGAGCGTTACGTCACAAGCAGTATAAAAAGTCTGTTAATTTCATCAATGTGGTTCCATTTGTACACTCTCAGAGTTACAGACCCATAATGGTCCCTTTGGAACCGCCTCAAGGAACCCTGAGTATATTAGCATAGTAGTGAGTGACGTTACTGTATAAGAGTTTCACCATTTAGAAATAGGACCTATGCGCACAAGCACCTCGATGTACAGCTACTGTACGTTGTTCTTGCTGCTACACTGTTGAGGAACCTAAACCGCTCCGCTTGTATACAGTATGTACCAAATAACATCTTGAATATTTGAATCCAGGATGTTACGGCAGCTGTTTTGCATCCCACTCTCGTCAGACAGACAGGCAGTCTTTTAGTTGTGACCAACTAAAAGATGCACTATGGATTTCTGTACAGAAGTACTGTTGTATGGACCTATCCCATGCCCTAATGCCTTTCTCCCCCCAAAAGGACACCCGACCTGTGGACTCTGACTTTGTGTTAATGGACAGTAATGCCACGGCCTTGGCAGGCCCCAGCGCCTTTCAGATCCCATATCTCATACGGCAGAAGATCTGCAGCAGCCTGGATGCCCCCTGTCCCAACGGAGCCGACTGGAGAATGCTTGCACAAAGACTTAAATTGGAGAGGTAAATAGCTACGGTACAACATCCTTGCGCCTTATCTGTTACCCTTGAGTGTAGGGTAAAAAAAAAGATAGATTACGCATGGGATGGGTCCCCCTAAAAATACAGTGGAATCTCTTTGCCCATTCCTCTTGGGAATGGAGGGTTGCTCTGGAGAATTTGATGTTTGGGGACATGGAAATGCATTGGAATTCCAGTCCTTATCTGGTTTAGAACATCGAAATGTGCAGCCAAGGCATACAGGCACACTCCCTCCGAAGAGCTCTGCACCTTCTGTTATCCACTTTGTCGTGTTTCTTCGTTTGCAATAGATCAGCGAGGAAATTCCTCCAATTACACACAATCACTGTGTTATTGTTTGGGGGATAACCATGCTCATTCAGTCGAGCGGTGGGATCAGTGGTTGGAGATGCAGTCGTACACACGTGGATCTTGCAAAGCTAACACTAGAGGTTTAACGTGGACTGATAGCTAGCTGTCATTCCTCTTCTAAACCAATCACATGACCTTCTTCAATTTCCCCCTGATAGACATAAGCAGCTTACGCGGATGTGTCCACAGAAAGTGTTTATTTATTTATTTTCACGGCGGAGCTCTATGAATATAAAAAATACGAATGCCTAGAGTGCTTCAGAAACACACGAGAACGAGTATATTGTTGGTAGGTTTTAATGTCACATCTTATTAGCACAAATAGCGGAACCGAAATAGCGGAGAAAATAACGGATAAAACATGGATGCCAGAAAGGGAATTGGGTTTATCCTCTACCGTGTTTGTTGATGTTTTTAGACCTGCCTCTTCCTTGAGTTTGATTGGTCAGTCGAAAGAAGCAATGATGAGTTTCACTTCCTATCCCAATTAGGACTGCAACTATTGATTATTTACTTAGTGATTATACCACCGATAACTTTTCGATTAATAATCAATAATCGATTGAGCACTTTTTAAACACATTGTATACTTCGCCGCACACATGTTGTGCCAAAGTATTTAAAATTGCAGATCTACAAGCTCACAATGTGGTCTGAGGCGACGCATTGTGAACTTGTAAATAGGCTATTTTCACTATTTTTGAAAATGTTGACACTTTCCATCTATAATGACTTGCCCAACATAGAGATTGATTATTAATCTATTATCTTATGAACGTATCGACTATAGATTATTTCTTTATAATCGATTAAATCGACCCCTACTCCCAATGTTGTAATTTCTACTTTATGCACCTAGGACTTTCTGTGTTTTCTGTGTTCTACCCAAAAGACGCCAAGATGTGAGGCACGGAGAAGAGCAAGAGGGGCTCTACTTAAGCAATATTACACGAGAGGGTGAGGGTTAACGTGATTATTGCCACGACAGTGATGGTGAGACGAAGTCGAGTTCCGCAAGCATCACTGAAGTGGCAATAATCACGTTAAACCACACCCTCGAGTTACAGTTACCCTTAAAACTAAGAAAATCGCTGAAAATTTAATTTTTTTTAATGACAGATGTAGTCACTACGACCACAAATGTCAATAAACTATCTAGCCTAGCCACCGAGTTTGCTGCGCTCTGGGAGAACAGAGCAGCTGAATTATTTGTTTTGATTAGGTGGTGAATGGTGCTTAGAAGGCTGTTTCAACCAATCAGATTGCTTCCTCGAAACGACCTGTGGTATAATAGCACACCATACCATAGAAATGTGTGGCAGAAGAGTGCCGGCAGCTCAACAAAACACATTTCCCTTCTACAATCTGCTTAATCGTTTTACCTGGGAAGTTAGCAAGCTGGCTGGCCTGCACTAGACCGCCCAATATCAAGAGTAATGTGTCAGTGTCTGGCGTATACTTGTTACTTAAAAAACACAGGTTGTTTCTCACCGTTACTGTACTTTATCTTCGGATTGCCTTTATACGTAGGAATGGAGCCAAGACATTGATCAATTAAACTCCAATTTAACTTCTTCCTGGCAATGGAATCAAATACGTACACTTCGTTTTGTCCAATCAGTTTACTTACTCCAATTAATTCTAAATTGAATTGATGCGGTACAGCTTCAATTAACAGTGTTTTGTCCAAATGTAATCGATTCTCATTTGCGCCCCTTAAAGGAAACAACGCCCTGGCATTGTTTGGGCCTCGATCGGCCCTTAACAACATGTTTTACTGGAAATGCAGTAGCACCGTGACATTTGGTCATGCAGTGCTTGTGTATTTATTATGTGTACAGAATTCGGACTGGGGAGGACTAAACGTGACCAATCGATAAAAACTTAAAATGCCAAGAGCGTTGTATTTGATTCGTACTCCCTGGTGCTGTGCAAATAGCTGCTACTGCAGCGCGCTACTAGATACGCCAATGTTTCACCCAGTAATGTGACTGATTGGGGCGGACAATGAATCCTTTTTATCTGCTATCGTCTCTGTCGTCGAGTGGATACCTCATATGTCCACAACTGTTACTGTTCAAATAAAACAATAGCAAAAGTACAGTAACAGTACTTGTGGAGATGTTACTTTTGATGCTTTTGTGTGACACTGCAGTGAGCAGTGTGATCAAGTAGGGCGTTCATTTATGAAATAAAAATCACACTCGTTGTGAAGTGAGCGGTCGCTATATTATCATCATACATCACATTCCGTGCTCATACAGACACACACAGCTCAGCTGTGCATATAGGCCCCTCAAATACACACAAAACTTTAGAATATAGCAGGTTTCTGCCTGACACTGACGACATAGCAGAGAGGAGCGTTCACATTCTGCACAAGCATGTTTCTAACAAGTAGAGCCCTTTCCCTTATTGTCGCCTGCGCTGCGCTGCGCCGTGCAGTGTAAGACAATTGAAGAGAGGCGGTGTGTGTGTACCATGAAATTCAATTGGACTAAAGAGCACCACAGCCATTGCGTTCTCTGCCCCCTTGTCTCCCTGCAAAGTAACCATACATCTTCATCATCATCACAGAGTGTAAAGTGAATCCATGGATTTTTTTAAGTGACTTTCCGTGCCCTAGGAGAGGTCTGTCTGTGTACTCTGTCCAACTTGTCTCAAGGTGAAATAGAAAGCCCCCGACACTCCCCCCATCACACACATACACACACACACACACACACAAGAAGCCTGTCCCCCAAGCCCATAAAACATGCATGTACGCACGTGCGCGCGCACGCACACACACACACACGCACACACACACACGCACACACGCACACGCACACGCACACGCACACGCACACACACACACACACACACACACACCGAGAGCACACCTACCCCCCATAACCTTTGTGCCAAGGGTTCATGCTTTTTTTTTTCCTGTGTCACATGCGCATAGCGGTCTATATAACAGTCACAGTTAAATCCCCAGATATTTGGAGAACAGAAAAAGGCCATTAAATCGAACAAGCCTCCTGGAGGTACCTCAGGGATCAGCCCTGAGTCCACATCAAATGCTGAGCGGCTGCCTGGGACGGACCACTGCTTTGTTGTCATTGATTGGGTTTGATCCTAAAGGTCCTGCTCCTGAAACAGGAAAGGTCGCTTCCCACTCAAGTGTGAAAGTGCATAATCGTTGCTGTGTCGAGCAGAAACCCTGTATCTCCATATTTCAACTTTAAAAAATATTATTACCAATAAGACGCCCAATAAGACGATGTCTTGAGTGTACAGGGTTTGATGAGGTCAGATCAACATATGGAATGTCAGAACAGGTCACCTCCAATCCAAACACACTGACAGGAAATGCGCGATTCCATAGTAAATGCGACCTGCGGTCACAATTATTATAAATATATTCAGTTTTTTCCTCGTAATGTCAAATACTGTGTTAAAAAATAAACAAATTATCCTGTCAGGTTGACTCATATGGCTATGAAGAATCAACTGACGGACGAGAAAACTAATGTTACTGCTGCCGAATTTGTAAAAACCTTCGCCAGAATGTATCAAAGTCTGTGACTGACTATCGTAAACGATACAGAGACACCTCCCGACAATATCGCAGGGACAGTTTGTTCATATTTGGACCACATTTGTTATATGAGACGATTCTAAGATTACCTAATGTTATTCTCCATAGAGAAATTACTTCCGTAACCCGGGGATGAGCGAGTGACGTCAGGACTTCGGTGCTCTATTCTATTTTAGCTATTGAAACGTTTGAGGAAGCGATAGCGGGTATTTTAGTGGGATTTATAAAAATTTAACCAATGAAAAGTAACGAGAGCTTGTAACGAGAAATTGTGACTAAATAATAACTACAGTGGATCCCAGGTTCTCCTATCTATTTTCCTGAAAGGTTACAGTACTGGACATACAAGGTTTCCACCCAACACAATATAGGGCCAGTGTCACCATCACATGAAAAAGGAGGAAGCTTAGGCACCTTCTAATTAAAGTTGCATGAGATTGACTATGTGATGATATCTTCAAGGTCTTCAGTGAGCAAAGTCTAACGGATCATGAGTCTTTTGTTAGGTTTTTGTCTTCTTTCTTTTACAGCACTTTGACATGATATCAAGGCATATCACCGTGCCGTATAGTGTGCAGCTGTGCACTGTGAAGAACTGGCTTTGAATGACACGCCACATACGATATTTCAAAGAAAGAACGGATGAAAGCGTTTCACTGAAGCTCTGCGTAGGTTTAGAGGCAAAATGTAATGTTGACATGTGTACAGTACGTATATTCACATATAGCATCCTTTGAAAGAAAAAAAAAACATTGTTGTTCACTCCCATTGACCTTTATGTGTTTTCTCTTCTCTTCTCTTCTCTTCTCTTCTCTTCTCTTCTCTTCTCTTCTCTTCTCTTCTCTTCTCTTCTCTTCTCTTCTCTCCTCTCCCACAGACACATGAGTTTCTTTGCATCCAAAGCGAGCCCCACCTCTGTGATCCTGGACCTGTGGGAAGCACAGCACTTCCACAGCGGGAACATCAACCAGCTGGCGACCGTCATGGCCGACATCGGCAAGCAGGAAGCCATGATATTCCTGGTGTCCGACGGCGAGTGCTAACCCGGAGAGGGAGAGACTGGTGCAGAGCAAAGTACAGTACAGTACAGTTTAGTACGTAATGACGACAACGGTTAACTGCAAGGCGGGGAAGAAGAGAAGAGCTCGTTGTACGCCATGCCTTTCTCCCTGACATTAGAGGATAAATTCAATGAAAAGAATTAACCGTAGGTTCAGGTTTCCCGTTCCCCTTGTAAAAGAAGAAGATATCTTCAAAAAGAAAAAAGTGTGGCAGAATGAATGGACGAGGGAGGAGTTTGGACATGAGTTCATAAAAGCAAACACAGTTCCGCTGTTCTGAAGTCGGCCCTTTATGTTCAGCCAAAAAAGATTATCTTTTTTAGTTTTACCTGTTTTTATTTAATTTTTATTTTTCGGAGCAATGACAGATTAAAGTAGTCCAAACCCTTGCTTTTACTTGAGACTTAAAGTCACGTGAAGCATTTTGTACAGTACAGCTGTACTCTGTCCTTATATCCAATAAGGAGCAGTATGCAAAAACAGTGCTACTTTTAATGGTTGTTAAAGAGAAATACATGGAGAATTTTGGAATTTAAAAAATAGGAGTGACAAAAAGCTAACGTTGCTATTTCTGTCAATATTCACACGAAACGGTAGCGCTGTGCTAGCCTTTTCAGGTAAAACACTAGAGGGTATTTATGCAATTGGCTGTTTCATTGAATAACATTATTGTTTTGACATTGAATACAGTTACGACAAGGTCATCAGGGTCTGTGAATGTCACGTCACTCCCCAAAGCCAGTGGCATTATAGAGTTGTTCCACACACACATACAGTATGCGTTATCATCATCTATCTCTGAAAAAGACAGGGAAAAGCTGTAGCAAATCATGGACTAATAGGTTGCAGATAGATTTTGTGTCAAAACCCCGCAACATGCCTCAGTGGCGTCTTGTTTGCCTGTTTTAAGTCAAGCCGGTATCACAACTGTGAATGTACCATCTCCATTCTGTGAGACGCTCCAGCAGCTTTTCTTGTTTTTCAAAATCGATACGGAGGGAGGGGTTTGGGGTTCGTTGAACTTCTGAGGGAAAGTGTGAGTAATATCTTCACTGAAGTCACATTTCAAAAGCCATTTATATTTGAAGCCCCGGTGACTTTGATCTATCCGGTTTATTTCGAATCTCATATTAGCCCAATGCTTCATCGCAGTGGGCTCTCTAACGATTTACACAGCTTCTGAAGGAGGGCATTCTAGCGTCACACTACTGTGCTGTCGGCTGGAAAACCTGTATGTCCAAAACCGTTACTGATCAGCAAATGGAAATATGTGTTGTAACGAATCATTATTTAGTCTCAAGCACTTGTTGTCTTAAGTTTCATTGGTTTAAAAAACCCACAGACACACTGTTAACCACTTTAACATTCTCTTTCGACATTCTTCAATGGTATCAAAAATAGCAGATCTACAAGCTTGCGATGCGTCTCTCAATGCGGCACTTTGTGAGCTTTTAGCTATTCTTTTGTTATTAAGATGAAGTAGATACATAAAATGTTGCATCGTGGAGATACAAGGTTTCTGCCCCAACGGGCACACGACATATACGCTGTAGTCGTAGTGAATGTCTTAAAAACTCATTTCTAAAATGGCATTGCCAACCTTATTAGATTACTACCGTGGGAGAGAGAGAGAGAGTGTGTTAAAGACCAAGCACAGCCAAAGGGAAGTATATATGGGATATTTTATTCGCTTCAGCATGAATAATGCAGGAACACTGCCCCACAGAAAATCTGACAACAACAAATTATCTTCACCAAATTACTCACAGTCAAAGGATAGTTATGCAGCCTTGCTTCATAATTCATAAGCCATTGTTGGTGGGAATTCCTCATTTGCGCCGTGGCATATAGACTACGTTAGGTCTACGATAAGCCTTCTTTTTCTCTCTCCGTGAAAGTAGTAGCTTCTTTTCATAATGCCATGCCTATGCCTAACGTAAATGCCTAGAAAGTTGCTGTTGTCTAGGTTTTTGTTGTTGTTGTTGTTGTTGGGTTTTTTGTTTTGCCAAGACAGCGAATAATGTCCTAGCGGAATTCATGCAACAAAGCATGAACTGTAACTATCAGCTCTCAATATTTAACAGCTTTGCATTAATTTATTACTCTATGGTTTATTAATGGAGCTGTCAGCTCAGCCTCCTAACATCACTTTATCTTTTTAGTAGAGCAGATCGCTTTACAGCGGTGTCAAAAGTTCAGAGTAATCCCAAATTAGCCATATAGTCCTCTCTCCGTCTGCCTCAGGGTTACTTGCATGCAGCCGTATGCTAAAAGCTGCAGAGAAAGAAAGCCCCGTCCCTCAAAGCCCCTTTCAATAAAACAGCTAAATGACGTGACCCGTGAAATACAAACATGAGCAGGTCTTTACGATTGTCAGCTACTGTATTTGGAATGTAAATCTATGTTTGGTTTTCCCTTATTGTCACAATGTGGGGAACGTATTGGATTTTTTTGCTATTTTTTCCCCTTTTCTTTTGCACAATGAGAAAGATGATGCACACTGTCTAGAACTGGCAAAAATATGTATTACAGAATTATATTTTGGACCTTAGACCTTCATCTTAGGACCAAAACGTTGTTCTGTAATTATTTACTTTTGGTTTGTTTATTTGAAAATGTGTTTTTATTGTCTTTTCATGGCATCGCAGCGCCTGTGATTAGCATCGCTCCGTTGCTTTTTCACTTTACTTTGTTAAAGAGGCAGTTCCCACACCAACGATAAGACAGACCAATATGATTTGTTGGAGAGATGCCGATTACATTTTGTCCAGTTTCTCCTCATCTCGACACACCTTTTGATTAAACCCTTTTTAGATAACATGGCAGCACCACCTTAAAAAAATGACTCATTTTTCACGTAGAAATAAATTGTCAGATGAAATATGTAAATAGTTTTTCTATACTCGCTGTGTGCTGTCACTTTACATACTGTATATCAGCAGAATTGGTAACCAAAGTTTTATGAACACCATGTGAGGCCACACCATCTTCATATTGTATACGTCGGCATCATTTCAGCGTGTTAACCGTGTTTTAACTAGCACGGTACTGTATGTACCGTCACACGTGTGCGTCTCGCCTATATTGCAGATTATATTAAAAACAAAAAAAAATCGCATTCTCGTTGTTGTCTCTGACGCAATTTCATCTGTTCAAGCAGTACTATATGTCAAAGATTATTTTATCACTTTGTAAAGAAATGTAAATTATATTTTAATATGAAGCCAGAAAAAGAAGACGACACTTAACTGGCGCAACATTTGTCAAGTCTGAACCGTGACGTGTTTTGCCTATAATATAATACTGTTGTTTGGCGATTCTAGCAGTGAAGACTTTTTTGCAGTGTTAAGGGTTTAGAGAGACTGTTTTTCAAGACGTTTCTATACATATGTTCTGTTTGTCCTTTTCGCTGCATTACGGCTACCTGACTTATTTCTATATAACTGTAAGCATTTAAACACAAAGGTGTGAAATTGTAACTACTACACTGAATCCATGTGGGGAACTACACTGGGGCGAGGAAAGACATGTGAGTTCTGCAACACTGACGGGCGACATTTGTTATCGCGACACCTTTTAGACGAGCCGCTGACAGTCGTGCGGTCAAATTAACGTGTTTTGAAGTTTTCATCTTCTCCCGTGTTTTGTCTTGGATGTGTAGTCGGCACATTTCAGTAAAGCCAGATTTATATTTTGTTGTCGTACGACGGTGTTCCAACACATGAGAACAGCAGATCGTGCACGGTGGAACTTCTAGATTGGCTATTTCAGGTAGCGGGACAGTGTCGCATGACACAGCGTAAATTAGCTGTAACGCACATCACCAGCCACCAGGGGCATTCGCTCAGATAATGCGTAGATCTAGGATATCTAACAGCATCATAACTTATACTGACAGAGTCCCTCCCTGCCTGAAAGCTCTGTATAGAAATAACTTCACTTACATGATTCATAAAAGGATTTGAAAAGTTTGTCCCATGGGGAGGAGAAATAATCCTGTTATGTTTCACAACTGTACCTTTATTATTTTAAGTGTAATTCATTACTATTCTGTGTGTGTGTGTGTGTGTGTGTGTGTGTGTGTGTGTGTGTGTGTGTGAGAGAGAGAGAGAGAGAGAGAGAGTGTGACGTGCGCACGTGCGTGTGCACGCACACGTGTGTGTATTTGTGCGCTTGCCTACCTGTCATTGTGACTGAATTCAAATGTCTTTCTTTTTTTTGAGAACAGCACTTCTGTACCTTTTGAGTGGTTTTCTATTGTGTTCATTCAGTCAATGTTCCTTGCCTTTCTGCAAGTCAAAAATGCTGTACTTATAAACATGCCACAGCGCTTATGCAATTGTATGATTCCTTTTTTCCCCCCTATTTTTTCTTTCTTTTTTGTGTTCCTTATTGTCGACGTAAATTGTTGTCAAAACTTTTGTGGCAAAGGAAAAACTCTGTACTTTTTTGGACAATGATATGGATTTGTGGGTAGAATTTTGGAAATTCGTTTCTAAGTGCTTTCAAGTATTTACTTGGCCTTATGTATATATCTATCTATGATATTTCAGAAAGGTATGTATAGTAATTCAACCTGAAATTGTTGTAAATAAATTATATATTGTTAAATTAAGGACTTGCTCTTTACTTTCACTATTACTGTATATTTCAGAATCTGGATGTTGAAAACAACCAAAAAATCCTCAAAAATGATGAAAAACGGCGCGCTATAGTATGCCGTACGATATGGGCTATAGCCCACGGTCCAAAATGATGAGAAACGAGGCTAACTTTTTTTTTCAAAATTTCAAAAAACATGGGCTATAACCCATCGTTTTTGTCATTTCGTCATTTTTTTCAAATCCTCAAAAAGGATGAAAAACGGTGCGCTATAGTATGCCGTACGATATGGGCTATAGCCCATGGTCCAAAATGATGAGAAACGAGGATAACTTTTTTTTTCAAAATTTCAAAAAACATGGGCTATAACCCATCGTTTTTGTCATTTCGTCATTTTTTTCAAATCTTCAAAAATGATGAAAAACTGCGCGCTATAGTATGCCGTACGATATGGGCTATAGCCCACGGTCCAAAATGATGAGAAACGAGGCTAACTTTTTTTTTCAAAATTTCAAAAAACATGGGCTATAACCCATCGTTTTTGTCATTTCGTCAGTTTTTTTCAAATCCTCAAAAAGGATGAAAAACGGTGCGCTATAGTATGCCGTACGATATGAGCTATAGCCCATGGTCCAAAATGATGAGAAACGAGGATAACTTTTTTTTTCAAAATTTCAAAAAACATGGGCTATAACCCATCGTTTTTGTCATTTCGTCATTTTTTTCAAATCTTCAAAAATGATGAAAAACTGTGCGCTATAGTATGCCGTACGATACGGGCTATAGCCCACGGTCCAAAATGATGAGAAACGAGGCTAACTTTTTTTTTCAAAATTTCAAAAAACATGGGCTATAACCCATCGTTTTTGTCATTTCGTCATTTTTTTCAAATCCTCAAAAAGGATGAAAAACGGTGCGCTATAGTATGCCGTACGATATGGGCTATAGCCCATGGTCCAAAATGATGAGAAACGAGGATAACTTTTTTTTTCAAAATTTCAAAAAACATGGGCTATAACCCATCGTTTTTGTCATTTCGTCATTTTTTTCAAATCTTCAAAAATGATGAAAAACTGCGCGCTATAGTATGCCGTACGATATGGGCTATAGCCCACGGTCCAAAATGATGAGAAACGAGGCTAACTTTTTTTTTCAAAATTTCAAAAAACATGGGTTATAACCCATCGTTTTTGTCATTTCGTCATTTTTTTCAAATCCTCAAAAAGGATGAAAAACGGTGCGCTATAGTATGCCGTACGATATGGGTGTTGCGTGTGGCCATGACATCACTCACTCACACACACACATACTCAGTCATTCAATCATTGTCTGTGCTAATTCTCTGTCTCTCCTCCCCACTCAGACTGACACACCCAGACTGGCATACCTGCAGCAGATTCCCCTAATTGTCATCTGCTGCAGCCCTCTCTATAAAAGCCAGCCAGCTCAGTCTCATGGCAGACACAGACCCAGCAACATCTCAGTCCCACACCATGTCAATACTTGTTTTGAGTTTACTTAGATTTACTTTAGTTTGGCCTGGGGATGACCGGCAGTCTTTGTTTTCGTTGTTAGTACTAGTTGGTTGTAAGTTAGGCGGGGGGGAACGGCTTCGACGTCCCTACAGGGGGTGGCCTGGGCCCCCCCTCATTCTCCTGTGTTTGCCGGCATCTCCAGGTCTTCCTCAATTCTCCTAAGTTGGTAAAGTACCACTGAAACTTATGTATTGTTTAATATTTTGGTTGCTCACATATTTCCAGTAATTTGATCCCTGTGGGGAAGTTTGGTTAATAAAAACCGTCAAACTTGTGATTTCGTGATGTCCTTCCTTTATGTTGAGTTCTCCAATTCGAGCCACTTGTGTTATTTATGCACTTTGCTTGGAGACCGCAACAATGGGCTATAGCCCATGGTCCAAAATGATGAGAAACGAGGATAACTTTTTTTTTCAAAATTTCCAAAAACATGGGCTATAACCCATCGTTTTTGTCATTTCGTCATTTTTTTAAAATCTTCAAAAATGATGAAAAACTGCGCGCTATAGTATGCCGTACGATATGGGCTATAGCCCACGGTCCAAAATGATGAGAAACGAGGATAACTTCTTTTTTTTTAATTTAAAAAAACATGGGCTATAACCCATCGTTTTTGTCATTTCGTCATTTTTTTCAAATCTTCAAAAATGATGAAAAACTGCGCGCTATAGTATGCCGTACGATATGGGCTATAGCCCACGGTCCAAAATGATGAGAAACGAGGCTAACTTTTTTTTTCAAAATTTCAAAAAACATGGGCTATAACCCATCGTTTTTGTCATTTCGTCATTTTTTTCAAATCCTCAAAAAGGATGAAAAACGGTGCGCTATAGTATGCCGTACGATATGGGCTATAGCCCATGGTCCAAAATGATGAGAAACGAGGATAACTTTTTTTTTCAAAATTTCAAAAAACATGGGCTATAACCCATCGTTTTTGTCATTTCGTCATTTTTTTCAAATCTTCAAAAATGATGAAAAACTGCGCGCTATAGTATGCCGTACGATATGGGCTATAGCCCACGGTCCAAAATGATGAGAAACGAGGCTAACTTTTTTTTTCAAAATTTCAAAAAACATGGGCTATAACCCATCGTTTTTGTCATTTCGTCATTTTTTTCAAATCCTCAAAAAGGATGAAAAACGGTGCGCTATAGTATGCCGTACGATATGAGCTATAGCCCATGGTCCAAAATGATGAGAAACGAGGATAACTTTTTTTTTCAAAATTTCAAAAAACATGGGCTATAACCCATCGTTTTTGTCATTTCGTCATTTTTTTCAAATCTTCAAAAATGATGAAAAACTGTGCGCTATAGTATGCCGTACGATATGGGCTATAGCCCACGGTCCAAAATGATGAGAAACGAGGCTAACTTTTTTTTTCAAAATTTCAAAAAACATGGGCTATAACCCATCGTTTTTGTCATTTCGTCATTTTTTTCAAATCCTCAAAAAGGATGAAAAACGGTGCGCTATAGTATGCCGTACGATATGGGCTATAGCCCATGGTCCAAAATGATGAGAAACGAGGATAACTTTTTTTTTCAAAATTTCAAAAAACATGGGCTATAACCCATCGTTTTTGTCATTTCGTCATTTTTTTCAAATCTTCAAAAATGATGAAAAACTGCGCGCTATAGTATGCCGTACGATATGGGCTATAGCCCACGGTCCAAAATGATGAGAAACGAGGCTAACTTTTTTTTTCAAAATTTCAAAAAACATGGGCTATAACCCATCGTTTTTGTCATTTCGTCATTTTTTTCAAATCCTCAAAAAGGATGAAAAACGGTGCGCTATAGTATGCCGTACGATATGGGCTATAGCCCATGGTCCAAAATGATGAGAAACGAGGATAACTTTTTTTTTCAAAATTTCAAAAAACATGGGCTATAACCCATCGTTTTTGTCATTTCGTCATTTTTTTCAAATCTTCAAAAATGATGAAAAACTGCGCGCTATAGTATGCCGTACGATATGGGCTATAGCCCACGGTCCAAAATGATGAGAAACGAGGCTAACTTTTTTTTTTCAAAATTTCAAAAAACATGGGCTATAACCCATCGTTTTTGTCATTTCGTCATTTTTTTCAAATCCTCAAAAAGGATGAAAAACGGTGCGCTATAGTATGCCGTACGATATGGGCTATAGCCCATGGTCCAAAATGATGAGAAACGAGGATAACTTTTTTTTTCAAAATTTCAAAAAACATGGGCTATAACCCATCGTTTTTGTCATTTCGTCATTTTTTTCAAATCTTCAAAAATGATGAAAAACTGCGCGCTATAGTATGCCGTACGATATGGGCTATAGCCCACGGTCCAAAATGTTGAGAAACGAGGCTAACTTTTTTTTTCAAAATTTCAAAAAACATGGGCTATAACCCATCGTTTTTGTCATTTCGTCATTTTTTTCAAATCCTCAAAAAGGATGAAAAACGGTGCGCTATAGTATGCCGTACGATATGGGCTATAGCCCATGGTCCAAAATGATGAGAAACGAGGATAACTTTTTTTTCCAAAATTTCAAAAAACATGGGCTATAACCCATCGTTTTTGTCATTTCGTCATTTTTTTCAAATCTTCAAAAATGATGAAAAACTGCGCGCTATAGTATGCCGTACGATATGGGCTATAGCCCACGGTCCAAAATGATGAGAAACGAGGCTAACTTTTTTTTTCAAAATTTCAAAAAACATGGGCTATAACCCATCGTTTTTGTCATTTCGTCATTTTTTTCAAATCCTCAAAAAGGATGAAAAACGGTGCGCTATAGTATGCCGTACGATATGGGCTATAGCCCATGGTCCAAAATGATGAGAAACGAGGATAACTTTTTTTTTCAAAATTTCAAAAAACATGGGCTATAACCCATCGTTTTTGTCATTTCGTCATTTTTTTCAAATCTTCAAAAATGATGAAAAACTGCGCGCTATAGTATGCCGTACGATATGGGCTATAGCCCACGGTCCAAAATGATGAGAAACGAGGCTAACTTTTTTTTTTCAAAATTTCAAAAAACATGGGCTATAACCCATCGTTTTTGTCATTTCGTCATTTTTTTCAAATCCTCAAAAAGGATGAAAAACGGTGCGCTATAGTATGCCGTACGATATGGGCTATAGCCCATGGTCCAAAATGATGAGAAACGAGGATAACTTTTTTTTTCAAAATTTCAAAAAACATGGGCTATAACCCATCGTTTTTGTCATTTCGTCATTTTTTTCAAATCTTCAAAAATGATGAAAAACTGCGCGCTATAGTATGCCGTACGATATGGGCTATAGCCCACGGTCCAAAATGTTGAGAAACGAGGCTAACTTTTTTTTTCAAAATTTCAAAAAACATGGGCTATAACCCATCGTTTTTGTCATTTCGTCATTTTTTTCAAATCCTCAAAAAGGATGAAAAACGGTGCGCTATAGTATGCCGTACGATATGGGCTATAGCCCATGGTCCAAAATGATGAGAAACGAGGATAACTTTTTTTTCCAAAATTTCAAAAAACATGGGCTATAACCCATCGTTTTTGTCATTTCGTCATTTTTTTCAAATCTTCAAAAATGATGAAAAACTGCGCGCCATAGTATGCCGTACGATATGGGCTATAGCCCACGGTCCAAAATGATGAGAAACGAGGCTAACTTTTTTTTTCAAAATTTCAAAAAACATGGGCTATAACCCATCGTTTTTGTCATTTCGTCATTTTTTTGAAATCCTCAAAAAGGATGAAAAACGGTGCGCTATAGTATTCCGTACGATATGGGCTATAGCCCATGGTCCAAAATGATGAGAAACGAGGATAACTTTTTTTTCAAAATTTCAAAAAACATGGGCTATAACCCATCGTTTTTGTCATTTCGTCATTTTTTTCAAATCTTCAAAAATGATGAAAAACTGCGCGCTATAGTATGCCGTACGATATGGGCTATAGCCCACGGTCCAAAATGATGAGAAACGAGGCTAACTTTTTTTTCCAAAATTTCAAAAAACATGGGCTATAACCCATCGTTTTTGTCATTTCGTCATTTTTTTGAAATCCTCAAAAAGGATGAAAAACGGTGCGCTATAGTATGCCGTACGATATGGGCTATAGCCCATGGTCCAAAATGATGAGAAACGAGGATAACTTTTTTTTTCAAAATTTCAAAAAACATGGGCTATAACCCATCGTTTTTGTCATTTCGTCATTTTTTTCAAATCTTCAAAAATGATGAAAAACTGCGCGCTATAGTATGCCGTACGATATGGGCTATAGCCCACGGTCCAAAATGATGAGAAACGAGGCTAACTTTTTTTTTCAAAATTTCAAAAAACATGGGCTATAACCCATCGTTTTTGTCATTTCGTCATTTTTTTCAAATCCTCAAAAAGGATGAAAAACGGTGCGCTATAGTATGCCGTACGATATGGGCTATAGCCCATGGTCCAAAATGATGAGAAACGAGGATAACTTTTTTTTCCAAAATTTCAAAAAACATGGGCTATAACCCATCGTTTTTGTCATTTCGTCATTTTTTTCAAATCTTCAAAAATGATGAAAAACTGCGCGCTATAGTATGCCGTACGATATGGGCTATAGCCCACGGTCCAAAATGATGAGAAACGAGGCTAACTTTTTTTTTCAAAATTTCAAAAAACATGGGCTATAACCCATCGTTTTTGTCATTTCGTCATTTTTTTCAAATCCTCAAAAAGGATGAAAAACGGTGCGCTATAGTATGCCGTACGATATGAGCTATAGCCCATGGTCCAAAATGATGAGAAACGAGGATAACTTTTTTTTTCAAAATTTCAAAAAACATGGGCTATAACCCATCGTTTTTGTCATTTCGTCATTTTTTTCAAATCTTCAAAAATGATGAAAAACTGTGCGCTATAGTATGCCGTACGATATGGGCTATAGCCCACGGTCCAAAATGATGAGAAACGAGGCTAACTTTTTTTTTCAAAATTTCAAAAAACATGGGCTATAACCCATCGTTTTTGTCATTTCGTCATTTTTTTCAAATCCTCAAAAAGGATGAAAAACGGTGCGCTATAGTATGCCGTACGATATGGGCTATAGCCCATGGTCCAAAATGATGAGAAACGAGGATAACTTTTTTTTTCAAAATTTCAAAAAACATGGGCTATAACCCATCGTTTTTGTCATTTCGTCATTTTTTTCAAATCTTCAAAAATGATGAAAAACTGCGCGCTATAGTATGCCGTACGATATGGGCTATAGCCCACGGTCCAAAATGATGAGAAACGAGGCTAACTTTTTTTTTTCAAAATTTCAAAAAACATGGGCTATAACCCATCGTTTTTGTCATTTCGTCATTTTTTTGAAATCCTCAAAAAGGATGAAAAACGGTGCGCTATAGTATGCCGTACGATATGGGCTATAGCCCATGGTCCAAAATGATGAGAAACGAGGATAACTTTTTTTTTCAAAATTTCAAAAAACATGGGCTATAACCCATCGTTTTTGTCATTTCGTCATTTTTTCAAATCTTCAAAAATGATGAAAAACTGCACGCTATAGTATGCCGTACGATATGGGCTATAGCCCACGGTCCAAAATGATGAGAAACGAGGCTAACTTTTTTTTTCAAAATTTCAAAAAACATGGGCTATAACCCATCGTTTTTGTCATTTCGTCATTTTTTTCAAATCCTCAAAAAGGATGAAAAACGGTGCGCTATAGTATGCCGTACGATATGGGCTATAGCCCATGGTCCAAAATGATGAGACACGAGGATAACTTTTTTTTTCAAAATTTCAAAAAACATGGGCTATAACCTTTCGTTTTTGTCATTTTGTCATTTTTTTCAAATCTTCAAAAATGATGAAAAACGGCGCGCTATAGTATGCCGTACGATATGGGCTATAGCCCATGGTCCAAAATGATGAGAAACGAGGCTAACTTTTTTTTTCAAAATTTCAAAAAACATGGGCTATAACCCATCGTTTTTGTCATTTTGTCATTTTTTTCAAATCTTCAAAAATGATGAAAAACGGCGCGCTATAGTATGCCGTACGATATGGGCTATAGCCCATGGTCCAAAATGATGAGAAACGAGGCTAACTTTTTTTTTCAAAATTTCAAAAAACATGGGCTATAACCCATCGTTTTTGTCATTTCGTCATTTTTTTCAAATCTTCAAAAATGATGAAAAACGGCGCGCTATAGTATGCCGTACGATATGGGCTATAGCCCATGGTCCAAAATGATGAGAAACGAGGCTAACTTTTTTTTTCAAAATTTCAAAAAACATGGGCTATAACCCATCGTTTTTGTCATTTCGTCATTTTTTTCAAATCTTTAAAAATGATGAAAAACGTCGCGCTATAGTATGCCGTACGATATGGGCTATAGCCCATGGTCCAAAATGATGAGAAACGAGTCTAACTTTTTTTTTCAAAATTTCAAAAAACATGGGCTATAACCTTTCGTTTTTGTCATTTCGTCATTTTTTTCAAATCTTCAAAAATGATGAAAAACGGCGCGCTATAGTATGCCGTACGATATGGGCTATAGCCCATGGTCCAAAATGATGAGAAACGAGGCTAACTTTTTTTTTCAAAATTTCAAAAAACATGGGCTATAACCTTTCGTTTTTGTCATTTCGTCATTTTTTCCAAATCTTCAAAAATGATGAAAAACGGCGCGCTATAGAATGCCGTACGATATGGGCTATAGCCCATGGTCCAAAATGATGAGAAACGAGGCTAACTTTTTTTTTTCAAAATTTCAAAAAACATGGGCTATAACCTTTCGTTTTTGTCATTTTGTCATTTTTTTCAAATCTTCAAAAATGATGAAAAACGGCGCGCTATAGTATGCCGTACGATATGGGCTATAGCCCATGGTCCAAAATGATGAGAAACGAGGCTAACTTTTTTTTTCAAAATTTCAAAAAACATGGGCTATAACCTTTCGTTTTGGTCATTTCGTCATTTTTTTCAAATCTTCAAAAATGATGAAAAACGGCGCGCTATAGTATGCCGTACGATATGGGCTATAGCCCATGGTCCAAAATGATGAGAAACGAGGCTAACTTTTTTTTTCAAAATTTCAAAAAACATGGGCTATAACCCATCGTTTTTGTCATTTCGTAATTTTTTTCAAATCTTTAAAAATGATGAAAAACGGCGCGCTATAGTATGCCGTACGATATGGGCTATAGCCCATGGTCCAAAATGATGAGAAACGAGGCTAACTTTTTTTTTCAAAATTTCAAAAAACATGGGCTATAACCTTTCGTTTTTGTCATTTCGTCATTTTTTTCAAATCTTCAAAAATGATGAAAAACGGCGCGCTATAGTATGCCGTACGATATGGGCTATAGCCCATGGTCCAAAATGATGAGAAACGAGGCTAACTTTTTTTTTCAAAATTTAAAAAAACATGGGCTATAACCTTTCGTTTTTGTCATTTCGTCATTTTTTTCAAATCTTCAAAAATGATGAAAAACGGCGCGCTATAGTATGCCGTACGATATGGGCTATAGCCCATGGTCCAAAATGATGAGAAACGAGGCTAACTTTTTTTTTCAAAATTTCAAAAAACATGGGCTATAACCCATCGTTTTTGTCATTTCGTCATTTTTTTCAAATCTTCAAAAATGATGAAAAACGGCGCGCTATAGTATGCCGTACGATATGGGCTATAGCCCATGGTCCAAAATGATGAGAAACGAGGCTAACTTTTTTTTCCAAAATTTCAAAAAACATGGGCTATAACCTTTCGTTTTTGTCATTTTGTCATTTTTTTCAAATCTTCAAAAATGATGAAAAACGGCGCGCTATAGTATGCCCTACGATATGGGCTATAGCCCATGGTCCAAAATGATGAGAAACGAGGCTAACTTTTTTTTTCAAAATTTCAAAAAACATGGGCTATAACCTTTCGTTTTTGTCATTTTGTCATTTTTTTCAAATCTTCAAAAATGATGAAAAACGGCGCGCTATAGTATGCCGTACGATATGGGCTATAGCCCATGGTCCAAAATGATGAGAAACGAGGCTAACTTTTTTTTTCAAAATTTCAAAAAACATGGGCTATAACCCATCGTTTTTGTCATTTCGTCATTTTTTTCAAATCTTCAAAAATGATGAAAAACGGCGCGCTATAGTATGCCGTACGATATGGGCTATAGCCCATGGTCCAAAATGATGAGAAACGAGGCTAACTTTTTTTTCCAAAATTTCAAAAAACATGGGCTATAACCTTTCGTTTTTGTCATTTCGTCATTTTTTTCAAATCTTCAAAAATGATGAAAAACGGCGCGCTATAGTATGCCGTACGATATGGGCTATAGCCCATGGTCCAAAATGATGAGAAACGAGGCTAACTTTTTTTTTCAAAATTTCAAAAAACATGGGCTATAACCTTTCGTTTTTGTCATTTTGTCATTTTTTTCAAATCTTCAAAAATGATGAAAAACGGCGCGCTATAGTATGCCGTACGATATGGGCTATAGCCCATGGTCCAAAATGATGAGAAACGAGGCTAACTTTTTTTTTCAAAATTTCAAAAAACATGGGCTATAACCCATCGTTTTTGTCATTTCGTCATTTTTTTCAAATCTTCAAAAATGATGAAAAACGGCGCGCTATAGTATGCCGTACGATATGGGCTATAGCCCATGGTCCAAAATGATGAGAAACGAGGCTAACTTTTTTTTTTCAAAATTTCAAAAAACATGGGCTATAACCCATCGTTTTTGTCATTTCGTCATTTTTTTCAAATCTTCAAAAATGATGAAAAACGGCGCGCTATAGTATGCCGTACGATATGGGCTATAGCCCATGGTCCAAAATGATGAGAAACGAGGCTAACTTTTTTTTTCAAAATTTCAAAAAACATGGGCTATAACCCATCGTTTTTGTCATTTCGTCATTTTTTTCAAATCTTTAAAAATGATGAAAAACGTCGCGCTATAGTATGCCGTACGATATGGGCTATAGCCCATGGTCCAAAATGATGAGAAACGAGGCTAACTTTTTTTTTCAAAATTTCAAAAAACATGGGCTATAACCCATCGTTTTTGTCATTTCGTCATTTTTTTCAAATCTTCAAAAATGATGAAAAACGGCGCGCTATAGTATGCCGTACGATATGGGCTATAGCCCATGGTCCAAAATGATGAGAAACGAGGCTAACTTTTTTTTCCAAAATTTCAAAAAACATGGGCTATAACCTTTCGTTTTTGTCATTTCGTCATTTTTTTCAAATCTTCAAAAATGATGAAAAACGGCGCGCTATAGTATGCCGTACGATATGGGCTATAGCCCATGGTCCAAAATGATGAGAAACGAGGCTAACTTTTTTTTTCAAAATTTCAAAAAACATGGGCTATAACCCATCGTTTTTGTCATTTCGTCATTTTTTTCAAATCTTCAAAAATGATGAAAAACGGCGCGCTATAGTATGCCGTACGATATGGGCTATAGCCCATGGTCCAAAATGATGAGAAACGAGGCTAACTTTTTTTTTTCAAAATTTCAAAAAACATGGGCTATAACCCATCGTTTTTGTCATTTCGTCATTTTTTTCAAATCTTCAAAAATGATGAAAAACGGCGCGCTATAGTATGCCGTACGATATGGGCTATAGCCCATGGTCCAAAATGATGAGAAACGAGGCTAACTTTTTTTTTCAAAATTTCAAAAAACATGGGCTATAACCCATCGTTTTTGTCATTTCGTCATTTTTTTCAAATCTTTAAAAATGATGAAAAACGTCGCGCTATAGTATGCCGTACGATATGGGCTATAGCCCATGGTCCAAAATGATGAGAAACGAGGCTAACTTTTTTTTTCAAAATTTCAAAAAACATGGGCTATAACCTTTCGTTTTTGTCATTTCGTCATTTTTTTCAAATCTTCAAAAATGATGAAAAACGGCGCGCTATAGTATGCCGTACGATATGGGCTATAGCCCATGGTCCAAAATGATGAGAAACGAGGCTAACTTTTTTTTTCAAAATTTAAAAAAACATGGGCTATAACCTTTCGTTTTTGTCATTTCGTCATTTTTTTCAAATCTTCAAAAATGATGAAAAACGGCGCGCTATAGTATGCCGTACGATATGGGCTATAGCCCATGGTCCAAAATGATGAGAAACGAGGCTAACTTTTTTTTTCAAAATTTCAAAAAACATGGGCTATAACCCATCGTTTTTGTCATTTCGTCATTTTTTTCAAATCTTTAAAAATGATGAAAAACGTCGCGCTATAGTATGCCGTACGATATGGGCTATAGCCCATGGTCCAAAATGATGAGAAACGAGGCTAACCTTTTTTTTCAAAATTTCAAAAAACATGGGCTATAACCTTTCGTTTTTGTCATTTCGTCATTTTTTTCAAATCTTCAAAAATGATGAAAAACGGCGCGCTATAGTATGCCGTACGATATGGGCTATAGCCCATCGTCCAAAATGATGAGAAACGAGGCTAACCTTTTTTTTCAAAATTTCAAAAAACATGGGCTATAACCTTTCGTTTTTGTCATTTTGTCATTTTTTTCGAATCTTCAAAAATGATGAAAAACGGCGCGCTATAGTATGCCGTACGATATGGGCTATAGCCCATGGTCCAAAATGATGAGAAACGAGGCTAACTTTTTTTTTCAAAATTTAAAAAAACATGGGCTATAACCTTTCGTTTTTGTCATTTTGTCATTTTTTTCAAATCTTCAAAAATGATGAAAAACGGCGCGCTATAGTATGCCGTACGATATGGGCTATAGCCCATGGTCCAAAATGATGAGAAACGAGGCTAACTTTTTTTTTCAAAATTTCAAAAAACATGGGCTATAACCTTTCGTTTTTGTCATTTTGTCATTTTTTTCAAATCTTCAAAAATGATGAAAAACGGCGCGCTATAGTATGCCGTACGATATGGGCTATAGCCCATGGTCCAAAATGATGAGAAACGAGGCTAACTTTTTTTTTCAAAATTTCAAAAAACATGGGCTATAACCCATCGTTTTTGTCATTTCGTCATTTTTTTCAAATCTTCAAAAATGATGAAAAACGGCGCGCTATAGTATGCCGTACGATATGGGCTATAGCCCATGGTCCAAAATGATGAGAAACGAGGCTAACTTTTTTTTTCAAAATTTCAAAAAACATGGGCTATAACCTTTCGTTTTTGTCATTTCGTCATTTTTTCCAAATCTTCAAAAATGATGAAAAACGGCGCGCTATAGTATGCCGTACGATATGGGCTATAGCCCATGGTCCAAAATGATGAGAAACGAGGCTAACTTTTTTTTTCAAAATTTCAAAAAACATGGGCTATAACCTTTCGTTTTTGTCATTTCGTAATTTTTTTCAAATCTTTAAAAATGATGAAAACGGCGCGCTATAGAATGCCGTACGATATGGGCTATAGCCCATGGTCCAAAATGATCAGAAACGAGGCTAACTTTTTTTTCCAAAATTTCAAAAAACATGGGCTATAACCCATCGTTTTTGTCATTTCGTCATTTTTTTCAAATCTTCAAAAATGATGAAAAACGGCGCGCTATAGTATGCCGTACGATATGGGCTATAGCCCATGGTCCAAAATGATGAGAAACGAGGCTAACCTTTTTTTTCAAAATTTCAAAAAACATGGGCTATAACCTTTCGTTTTTGTCATTTCGTCATTTTTTTCAAATCTTCAAAAATGATGAAAAACGGCGCGCTATAGTATGCCGTACGATATGGGCTATAGCCCATGGTCCAAAATGATGAGAAACGAGGCTAACTTTTTTTTTCAAAATTTCAAAAAACATGGGCTATAACCTTTCGTTTTTGTCATTTCGTCATTTTTTTCAAATCTTCAAAAATGATGAAAAACGGCGCGCTATAGTATGCCGTACGATATGGGCTATAGCCCATGGTCCAAAATGATGAGAAACGAGGCTAACTTTTTTTTTCAAAATTTCAAAAAACATGGGCTATAACCTTTCGTTTTTGTCATTTTGTCATTTTTTTCAAATCTTCAAAAATGATGAAAAACGGCGCGCTATAGTATGCCGTACGATATGGGCTATAGCCCATGGTCCAAAATGATGAGAAACGAGGCTAACTTTTTTTTTCAAAATTTCAAAAAACATGGGCTATAACCTTTCGTTTTTGTCATTTTGTCATTTTTTTCAAATCTTCAAAAATGATGAAAAACGGCGCGCTATAGTATGCCGTACGATATGGGCTATAGCCCATGGTCCAAAATGATGAGAAACGAGGCTAACTTTTTTTTTCAAAATTTCAAAAAACATGGGCTATAACCCATCGTTTTTGTCATTTTGTCATTTTTTTCAAATCTTCAAAAATGATGAAAAACGGCGCGCTATAGTATGCCGTACGATATGGGCTATAGCCCATGGTCCAAAATGATGAGAAACGAGGCTAACTTTTTTTTTTCAAAATTTCAAAAAACATGGGCTATAACCCATCGTTTTTGTCATTTCGTCATTTTTTTCAAATCTTCAAAAATGATGAAAAACGGCGCGCTATAGTATGCCGTACGATATGGGCTATAGCCCATGGTCCAAAATGATGAGAAACGAGGCTAACTTTTTTTTTCAAAATTTCAAAAAACATGGGCTATAACCCATCGTTTTTGTCATTTCGTCATTTTTTTCAAATCTTTAAAAATGATGAAAAACGTCGCGCTATAGTATGCCGTACGATATGGGCTATAGCCCATGGTCCAAAATGATGAGAAACGAGGCTAACTTTTTTTTTCAAAATTTCAAAAAACATGGGCTATAACCTTTCGTTTTTGTCATTTCGTCATTTTTTTCAAATCTTCAAAAATGATGAAAAACGGCGCGCTATAGTATGCCGTACGATATGGGCTATAGCCCATCGTCCAAAATGATGAGAAACGAGGCTAACTTTTTTTTTCAAAATTTCAAAAAACATGGGCTATAACCTTTCGTTTTTGTCATTTTGTCATTTTTTTCGAATCTTCAAAAATGATGAAAAACGGCGCGCTATAGTATGCCGTACGATATGGGCTATAGCCCATGGTCCAAAATGATGAGAAACGAGGCTAACTTTTTTTTTCAAAATTAAAATAAACATGGGCTATAACCTTTCGTTTTTGTCATTTTGTCATTTTTTTCAAATCTTCAAAAATGATGAAAAACGGCGCGCTATAGTATGCCGTACGATATGGGCTATAGCCCATGGTCCAAAATGATGAGAAACGAGGCTAACTTTTTTTTTCAAAATTTCAAAAAACATGGGCTATAACCTTTCGTTTTTGTCATTTTGTCATTTTTTTCAAATCTTCAAAAATGATGAAAAACGGCGCGCTATAGTATGCCGTACGATATGGGCTATAGCCCATGGTCCAAAATGATGAGAAACGAGGCTAACTTTTTTTTTCAAAATTTCAAAAAACATGGGCTATAACCCATCGTTTTTGTCATTTCGTCATTTTTTTCAAATCTTCAAAAATGATGAAAAACGGCGCGCTATAGTATGCCGTACGATATGGGCTATAGCCCATGGTCCAAAATGATGAGAAACGAGGCTAACTTTTTTTTTCAAAATTTCAAAAAACATGGGCTATAACCTTTCGTTTTTGTCATTTTGTCATTTTTTTCAAATCTTCAAAAATGATGAAAAACGGCGCGCTATAGTATGCCGTACGATATGGGCTATAGCCCATGGTCCAAAATGATGAGAAACGAGGCTAACTTTTTTTTTCAAAATTTCAAAAAACATGGGCTATAACCTTTCGTTTTTGTCATTTCGTCATTTTTTCCAAATCTTCAAAAATGATGAAAAACGGCGCGCTATAGTATGCCGTACGATATGGGCTATAGCCCATGGTCCAAAATGATGAGAAACGAGGCTAACTTTTTTTTTCAAAATTTCAAAAAACATGGGCTATAACCTTTCGTTTTTGTCATTTCGTAATTTTTTTCAAATCTTTAAAAATGATGAAAACGGCGCGCTATAGAATGCCGTACGATATGGGCTATAGCCCATGGTCCAAAATGATCAGAAACGAGGCTAACTGTTTTTTTCCAAAATTTCAAAAAACATGGGCTATAACCCATCGTTTTTGTCATTTCGTCATTTTTTTCAAATCTTCAAAAATGATGAAAAACGGCGCGCTATAGTATGCCGTACGATATGGGCTATAGCCCATGGTCCAAAATGATGAGAAACGAGGCTAACCTTTTTTTTCAAAATTTCAAAAAACATGGGCTATAACCTTTCGTTTTTGTCATTTCGTCATTTTTTTCAAATCTTCAAAAATGATGAAAAACGGCGCGCTATAGTATGCCGTACGATATGGGCTATAGCCCATGGTCCAAAATGATGAGAAACGAGGCTAACTTTTTTTTTCAAAATTTCAAAAAACATGGGCTATAACCTTTCGTTTTTGTCATTTCGTCATTTTTTTCAAATCTTCAAAAATGATGAAAAACGGCGCGCTATAGTATGCCGTACGATATGGGCTATAGCCCATGGTCCAAAATGATGAGAAACGAGGCTAACTTTTTTTTTCAAAATTTCAAAAAACATGGGCTATAACCTTTCGTTTTTGTCATTTTGTCATTTTTTTCAAATCTTCAAAAATGATGAAAAACGGCGCGCTATAGTATGCCGTACGATATGGGCTATAGCCCATGGTCCAAAATGATGAGAAACGAGGCTAACTTTTTTTTTCAAAATTTCAAAAAACATGGGCTATAACCTTTCGTTTTTGTCATTTTGTCATTTTTTTCAAATCTTCAAAAATGATGAAAAACGGCGCGCTATAGTATGCCGTACGATATGGGCTATAGCCCATGGTCCAAAATGATGAGAAACGAGGCTAACTTTTTTTTTCAAAATTTCAAAAAACATGGGCTATAACCCATCGTTTTTGTCATTTCGTCATTTTTTTCAAATCTTCAAAAATGATGAAAAACGGCGCGCTATAGTATGCCGTACGATATGGGCTATAGCCCATGGTCCAAAATGATGAGAAACGAGGCTAACTTTTTTTTTTCAAAATTTCAAAAAACATGGGCTATAACCCATCGTTTTTGTCATTTCGTCATTTTTTTCAAATCTTCAAAAATGATGAAAAACGGCGCGCTATAGTATGCCGTACGATATGGGCTATAGCCCATGGTCCAAAATGATGAGAAACGAGGCTAACCTTTTTTTTCAAAATTTCAAAAAACATGGGCTATAACCTTTCGTTTTTGTCATTTCGTCATTTTTTTCAAATCTTCAAAAATGATGAAAAACGGCGCGCTATAGTATGCCGTACGATATGGGCTATAGCCCATGGTCCAAAATGATGAGAAACGAGGCTAACTTTTTTTTTCAAAATTTCAAAAAACATGGGCTATAACCTTTCGTTTTTGTCATTTCGTCATTTTTTTCAAATCTTCAAAAATGATGAAAAACGGCGCGCTATAGTATGCCGTACGATATGGGCTATAGCCCATGGTCCAAAATGATGAGAAACGAGGCTAACTTTTTTTTTCAAAATTTCAAAAAACATGGGCTATAACCTTTCGTTTTTGTCATTTTGTCATTTTTTTCAAATCTTCAAAAATGATGAAAAACGGCGCGCTATAGTATGCCGTACGATATGGGCTATAGCCCATGGTCCAAAATGATGAGAAACGAGGCTAACTTTTTTTTTCAAAATTTCAAAAAACATGGGCTATAACCCATCGTTTTTGTCATTTCGTCATTTTTTTCAAATCTTCAAAAATGATGAAAAACGGCGCGCTATAGTATGCCGTACGATATGGGCTATAGCCCATGGTCCAAAATGATGAGAAACGAGGCTAACTTTTTTTTTTCAAAATTTCAAAAAACATGGGCTATAACCCATCGTTTTTGTCATTTCGTCATTTTTTTCAAATCTTCAAAAATGATGAAAAACGGCGCGCTATAGTATGCCGTACGATATGGGCTATAGCCCATGGTCCAAAATGATGAGAAACGAGGCTAACTTTTTTTTTCAAAATTTCAAAAAACATGGGCTATAACCCATCGTTTTTGTCATTTCGTCATTTTTTTCAAATCTTTAAAAATGACGAAAAACGTCGCGCTATAGTATGCCGTACGATATGGGCTATAGCCCATGGTCCAAAATGATGAGAAACGAGGCTAACTTTTTTTTTCAAAATTTCAAAAAACATGGGCTATAACCTTTCGTTTTTGTCATTTCGTCATTTTTTTCAAATCTTCAAAAATGATGAAAAACGGCGCGCTATAGTATGCCGTACGATATGGGCTATAGCCCATCGTCCAAAATGATGAGAAACGAGGCTAACTTTTTTTTTCAAAATTTCAAAAAACATGGGCTATAACCTTTCGTTTTTGTCATTTTGTCATTTTTTTCGAATCTTCAAAAATGATGAAAAACGGCGCGCTATAGTATGCCGTACGATATGGGCTATAGCCCATGGTCCAAAATGATGAGAAACGAGGCTAACTTTTTTTTTCAAAATTAAAAAAAACATGGGCTATAACCTTTCGTTTTTGTCATTTTGTCATTTTTTTCAAATCTTCAAAAATGATGAAAAACGGCGCGCTATAGTATGCCGTACGATATGGGCTATAGCCCATGGTCCAAAATGATGAGAAACGAGGCTAACTTTTTTTTTCAAAATTTCAAAAAACATGGGCTATAACCTTTCGTTTTTGTCATTTTGTCATTTTTTTCAAATCTTCAAAAATGATGAAAAACGGCGCGCTATAGTATGCCGTACGATATGGGCTATAGCCCATGGTCCAAAATGATGAGAAACGAGGCTAACTTTTTTTTTCAAAATTTCAAAAAACATGGGATATAACCCATCGTTTTTGTCATTTCGTCATTTTTTTCAAATCTTCAAAAATGATGAAAAACGGCGCGCTATAGTATGCCGTACGATATGGGCTATAGCCCATGGTCCAAAATGATGAGAAACGAGGCTAACTTTTTTTTTCAAAATTTCAAAAAACATGGGCTATAACCTTTCGTTTTTGTCATTTCGTCATTTTTTTCAAATCTTCAAAAATGATGAAAAACGGCGCGCTATAGTATGCCGTACGATATGGGCTATAGCCCATCGTCCAAAATGATGAGAAACGAGGCTAACTTTTTTTTTCAAAATTTCAAAAAACATGGGCTATAACCTTTCGTTTTTGTCATTTTGTCATTTTTTTCGAATCTTCAAAAATGATGAAAAACGGCGCGCTATAGTATGCCGTACGATATGGGCTATAGCCCATGGTCCAAAATGATGAGAAACGAGGCTAACTTTTTTTTTCAAAATAAAAAAAAACATGGGCTATAACCTTTCGTTTTTGTCATTTTGTCATTTTTTTCAAATCTTCAAAAATGATGAAAAACGGCGCGCTATAGTATGCCGTACGATATGGGCTATAGCCCATGGTCCAAAATGATGAGAAACGAGGCTAACTTTTTTTTTCAAAATTTCAAAAAACATGGGCTATAACCTTTCGTTTTTGTCATTTTGTCATTTTTTTCAAATCTTCAAAAATGATGAAAAACGGCGCGCTATAGTATGCCGTACGATATGGGCTATAGCCCATGGTCCAAAATGATGAGAAACGAGGCTAACTTTTTTTTTCAAAATTTCAAAAAACATGGGCTATAACCCATCGTTTTTGTCATTTCGTCATTTTTTTCAAATCTTCAAAAATGATGAAAAACGGCGCGCTATAGTATGCCGTACGATATGGGCTATAGCCCATGGTCCAAAATGATGAGAAACGAGGCTAACTTTTTTTTTTCAAAATTTCAAAAAACATGGGCTATAACCCATCGTTTTTGTCATTTCGTCATTTTTTTCAAATCTTCAAAAATGATGAAAAACGGCGCGCTATAGTATGCCGTACGATATGGGCTATAGCCCATGGTCCAAAATGATGAGAAACGAGGCTAACTTTTTTTTTCAAAATTTCAAAAAACATGGGCTATAACCCATCGTTTTTGTCATTTCGTCATTTTTTTCAAATCTTTAAAAATGATGAAAAACGTCGCGCTATAGTATGCCGTACGATATGGGCTATAGCCCATGGTCCAAAATGATGAGAAACGAGGCTAACTTTTTTTTTCAAAATTTCAAAAAACATGGGCTATAACCTTTCGTTTTTGTCATTTCGTCATTTTTTTCAAATCTTCAAAAATGATGAAAAACGGCGCGCTATAGTATGCCGTACGATATGGGCTATAGCCCATCGTCCAAAATGATGAGAAACGAGGCTAACCTTTTTTTTCAAAATTTCAAAAAACATGGGCTATAACCTTTCGTTTTTGTCATTTTGTCATTTTTTTCGAATCTTCAAAAATGATGAAAAACGGCGCGCTATAGTATGCCGTACGATATGGGCTATAGCCCATGGTCCAAAATGATGAGAAACGAGGCTAACTTTTTTTTTCAAACTTAAAAAAAACATGGGCTATAACCTTTCGTTTTTGTCATTTTGTCATTTTTTTCAAATCTTCAAAAATGATGAAAAACGGCGCGCTATAGTATGCCGTACGATATGGGCTATAGCCCATGGTCCAAAATGATGAGAAACGAGGCTAACTTTTTTTTTCAAAATTTCAAAAAACATGGGCTATAACCTTTCGTTTTTGTCATTTTGTCATTTTTTTCAAATCTTCAAAAATGATGAAAAACGGCGCGCTATAGTATGCCGTACGATATGGGCTATAGCCCATGGTCCAAAATGATGAGAAACGAGGCTAACTTTTTTTTTCAAAATTTCAAAAAACATGGGCTATAACCTTTCGTTTTTGTCATTTCGTCATTTTTTCCAAATCTTCAAAAATGATGAAAAACGGCGCGCTATAGTATGCCGTACGATATGGGCTATAGCCCATGGTCCAAAATGATGAGAAACGAGGCTAACTTTTTTTTTCAAAATTTCAAAAAACATGGGCTATAACCTTTCGTTTTTGTCATTTCGTAATTTTTTTCAAATCTTTAAAAATGATGAAAACGGCGCGCTATAGAATGCCGTACGATATGGGCTATAGCCCATGGTCCAAAATGATCAGAAACGAGGCTAACTTTTTTTTCCAAAATTTCAAAAAACATGGGCTATAACCCATCGTTTTTGTCATTTCGTCATTTTTTTCAAATCTTCAAAAATGATGAAAAACGGCGCGCTATAGTATGCCGTACGATATGGGCTATAGCCCATGGTCCAAAATGATGAGAAACGAGGCTAACCTTTTTTTTCAAAATTTCAAAAAACATGGGCTATAACCTTTCGTTTTTGTCATTTCGTCATTTTTTTCAAATCTTCAAAAATGATGAAAAACGGCGCGCTATAGTATGCCGTACGATATGGGCTATAGCCCATGGTCCAAAATGATGAGAAACGAGGCTAACTTTTTTTTTCAAAATTTCAAAAAACATGGGCTATAACCTTTCGTTTTTGTCATTTCGTCATTTTTTTCAAATCTTCAAAAATGATGAAAAACGGCGCGCTATAGTATGCCGTACGATATGGGCTATAGCCCATGGTCCAAAATGATGAGAAACGAGGCTAACTTTTTTTTTCAAAATTTCAAAAAACATGGGCTATAACCTTTCGTTTTTGTCATTTTGTCATTTTTTTCAAATCTTCAAAAATGATGAAAAACGGCGCGCTATAGTATGCCGTACGATATGGGCTATAGCCCATGGTCCAAAATGATGAGAAACGAGGCTAACTTTTTTTTTCAAAATTTCAAAAAACATGGGCTATAACCTTTCGTTTTTGTCATTTCGTAATTTTTTTCAAATCTTTAAAAATGATGAAAACGGCGCGCTATAGAATGCCGTACGATATGGGCTATAGCCCATGGTCCAAAATGATCAGAAACGAGGCTAACTTTTTTTTCCAAAATTTCAAAAAACATGGGCTATAACCCATCGTTTTTGTCATTTCGTCATTTTTTTCAAATCTTCAAAAATGATGAAAAACGGCGCGCTATAGTATGCCGTACGATATGGGCTATAGCCCATGGTCCAAAATGATGAGAAACGAGGCTAACCTTTTTTTTCAAAATTTCAAAAAACATGGGCTATAACCTTTCGTTTTTGTCATTTCGTCATTTTTTTCAAATCTTCAAAAATGATGAAAAACGGCGCGCTATAGTATGCCGTACGATATGGGCTATAGCCCATGGTCCAAAATGATGAGAAACGAGGCTAACTTTTTTTTTCAAAATTTCAAAAAACATGGGCTATAACCTTTCGTTTTTGTCATTTCGTCATTTTTTTCAAATCTTCAAAAATGATGAAAAACGGCGCGCTATAGTATGCCGTACGATATGGGCTATAGCCCATGGTCCAAAATGGTGAGAAACGAGGCTAACTTTTTTTTTCAAAATTTCAAAAAACATGGGCTATAACCTTTCGTTTTTGTCATTTTGTCATTTTTTTCAAATCTTCAAAAATGATGAAAAACGGCGCGCTATAGTATGCCGTACGATATGGGCTATAGCCCATGGTCCAAAATGATGAGAAACGAGGCTAACTTTTTTTTTCAAAATTTCAAAAAACATGGGCTATAACCTTTCGTTTTTGTCATTTTGTCATTTTTTTCAAATCTTCAAAAATGATGAAAAACGGCGCGCTATAGTATGCCGTACGATATGGGCTATAGCCCATGGTCCAAAATGATGAGAAACGAGGCTAACTTTTTTTTTCAAAATTTCAAAAAACATGGGCTATAACCCATCGTTTTTGTCATTTCGTCATTTTTTTCAAATCTTCAAAAATGATGAAAAACGGCGCGCTATAGTATGCCGTACGATATGGGCTATAGCCCATGGTCCAAAATGATGAGAAACGAGGCTAACTTTTTTTTTTCAAAATTTCAAAAAACATGGGCTATAACCCATCGTTTTTGTCATTTCGTCATTTTTTTCAAATCTTCAAAAATGATGAAAAACGGCGCGCTATAGTATGCCGTACGATATGGGCTATAGCCCATGGTCCAAAATGATGAGAAACGAGGCTAACTTTTTTTTTCAAAATTTCAAAAAACATGGGCTATAACCCATCGTTTTTGTCATTTCGTCATTTTTTTCAAATCTTTAAAAATGACGAAAAACGTCGCGCTATAGTATGCCGTACGATATGGGCTATAGCCCATGGTCCAAAATGATGAGAAACGAGGCTAACTTTTTTTTTCAAAATTTCAAAAAACATGGGCTATAACCTTTCGTTTTTGTCATTTCGTCATTTTTTTCAAATCTTCAAAAATGATGAAAAACGGCGCGCTATAGTATGCCGTACGATATGGGCTATAGCCCATCGTCCAAAATGATGAGAAACGAGGCTAACTTTTTTTTCAAAATTTCAAAAAACATGGGCTATAACCTTTCGTTTTTGTCATTTTGTCATTTTTTTCGAATCTTCAAAAATGATGAAAAACGGCGCGCTATAGTATGCCGTACGATATGGGCTATAGCCCATGGTCCAAAATGATGAGAAACGAGGCTAACTTTTTTTTTCAAAATTAAAAAAAACATGGGCTATAACCTTTCGTTTTTGTCATTTTGTCATTTTTTTCAAATCTTCAAAAATGATGAAAAACGGCGCGCTATAGTATGCCGTACGATATGGGCTATAGCCCATGGTCCAAAATGATGAGAAACGAGGCTAACTTTTTTTTTCAAAATTTCAAAAAACATGGGCTATAACCTTTCGTTTTTGTCATTTTGTCATTTTTTTCAAATCTTCAAAAATGATGAAAAACGGCGCGCTATAGTATGCCGTACGATATGGGCTATAGCCCATGGTCCAAAATGATGAGAAACGAGGCTAACTTTTTTTTTCAAAATTTCAAAAAACATGGGCTATAACCCATCGTTTTTGTCATTTCGTCATTTTTTTCAAATCTTCAAAAATGATGAAAAACGGCGCGCTATAGTATGCCGTACGATATGGGCTATAGCCCATGGTCCAAAATGATGAGAAACGAGGCTAACTTTTTTTTTTCAAAATTTCAAAAAACATGGGCTATAACCCATCGTTTTTGTCATTTCGTCATTTTTTTCAAATCTTCAAAAATGATGAAAAACGGCGCGCTATAGTATGCCGTACGATATGGGCTATAGCCCATGGTCCAAAATGATGAGAAACGAGGCTAACTTTTTTTTTCAAAATTTCAAAAAACATGGGCTATAACCCATCGTTTTTGTCATTTCGTCATTATTTTCAAATCTTTAAAAATGATGAAAAACGTCGCGCTATAGTATGCCGTACGATATGGGCTATAGCCCATGGTCCAAAATGATGAGAAACGAGGCTAACTTTTTTTTTCAAAATTTCAAAAAACATGGGCTATAACCTTTCGTTTTTGTCATTTCGTCATTTTTTTCAAATCTTCAAAAATGATGAAAAACGGCGCGCTATAGTATGCCGTACGATATGGGCTATAGCCCATCGTCCAAAATGATGAGAAACGAGGCTAACTTTTTTTTTCAAAATTTCAAAAAACATGGGCTATAACCTTTCGTTTTTGTCATTTTGTCATTTTTTTCGAATCTTCAAAAATGATGAAAAACGGCGCGCTATAGTATGCCGTACGATATGGGCTATAGCCCATGGTCCAAAATGATGAGAAACGAGGCTAACTTTTTTTTTCAAAATTAAAAAAAACATGGGCTATAACCTTTCGTTTTTGTCATTTTGTCATTTTTTTCAAATCTTCAAAAATGATGAAAAACGGCGCGCTATAGTATGCCGTACGATATGGGCTATAGCCCATGGTCCAAAATGATGAGAAACGAGGCTAACTTTTTTTTTCAAAATTTCAAAAAACATGGGCTATAACCTTTCGTTTTTGTCATTTTGTCATTTTTTTCAAATCTTCAAAAATGATGAAAAACGGCGCGCTATAGTATGCCGTACGATATGGGCTATAGCCCATGGTCCAAAATGATGAGAAACGAGGCTAACTTTTTTTTTCAAAATTTCAAAAAACATGGGCTATAACCCATCGTTTTTGTCATTTCGTCATTTTTTTCAAATCTTCAAAAATGATGAAAAACGGCGCGCTATAGTATGCCGTACGATATGGGCTATAGCCCATGGTCCAAAATGATGAGAAACGAGGCTAACTTTTTTTTTCAAAATTTCAAAAAACATGGGCTATAACCTTTCGTTTTTGTCATTTTGTCATTTTTTTCAAATCTTCAAAAATGATGAAAAACGGCGCGCTATAGTATGCCGTACGATATGGGCTATAGCCCATGGTCCAAAATGATGAGAAACGAGGCTAACTTTTTTTTTCAAAATTTCAAAAAACATGGGCTATAACCTTTCGTTTTTGTCATTTCGTCATTTTTTCCAAATCTTCAAAAATGATGAAAAACGGCGCGCTATAGTATGCCGTACGATATGGGCTATAGCCCATGGTCCAAAATGATGAGAAACGAGGCTAACTTTTTTTTTCAAAATTTCAAAAAACATGGGCTATAACCTTTCGTTTTTGTCATTTCGTCATTTTTTTCAAATCTTCAAAAATGATGAAAAACGGCGCGCTATAGTATGCCGTACGATATGGGCTATAGCCCATGGTCCAAAATGATGAGAAACGAGGCTAACTTTTTTTTTCAAAATTTCAAAAAACATGGGCTATAACCTTTCGTTTTTGTCATTTTGTCATTTTTTTCAAATCTTCAAAAATGATGAAAAACGGCGCGCTATAGTATGCCGTACGATATGGGCTATAGCCCATGGTCCAAAATGATGAGAAACGAGGCTAACTTTTTTTTTCAAAATTTCAAAAAACATGGGCTATAACCTTTCGTTTTTGTCATTTTGTCATTTTTTTCAAATCTTCAAAAATGATGAAAAACGGCGCGCTATAGTATGCCGTACGATATGGGCTATAGCCCATGGTCCAAAATGATGAGAAACGAGGCTAACTTTTTTTTTCAAAATTTCAAAAAACATGGGCTATAACCCATCGTTTTTGTCATTTCGTCATTTTTTTCAAATCTTCAAAAATGATGAAAAACGGCGCGCTATAGTATGCCGTACGATATGGGCTATAGCCCATGGTCCAAAATGATGAGAAACGAGGCTAACTTTTTTTTTTCAAAATTTCAAAAAACATGGGCTATAACCCATCGTTTTTGTCATTTCGTCATTTTTTTCAAATCTTCAAAAATGATGAAAAACGGCGCGCTATAGTATGCCGTACGATATGGGCTATAGCCCATGGTCCAAAATGATGAGAAACGAGGCTAACTTTTTTTTTCAAAATTTCAAAAAACATGGGCTATAACCCATCGTTTTTGTCATTTCGTCATTTTTTTCAAATCTTTAAAAATGACGAAAAACGTCGCGCTATAGTATGCCGTACGATATGGGCTATAGCCCATGGTCCAAAATGATGAGAAACGAGGCTAACTTTTTTTTTCAAAATTTCAAAAAACATGGGCTATAACCTTTCGTTTTTGTCATTTCGTCATTTTTTTCAAATCTTCAAAAATGATGAAAAACGGCGCGCTATAGTATGCCGTACGATATGGGCTATAGCCCATCGTCCAAAATGATGAGAAACGAGGCTAACTTTTTTTTTCAAAATTTCAAAAAACATGGGCTATAACCTTTCGTTTTTGTCATTTTGTCATTTTTTTCGAATCTTCAAAAATGATGAAAAACGGCGCGCTATAGTATGCCGTACGATATGGGCTATAGCCCATGGTCCAAAATGATGAGAAACGAGGCTAACTTTTTTTTTCAAAATTAAAAAAAACATGGGCTATAACCTTTCGTTTTTGTCATTTTGTCATTTTTTTCAAATCTTCAAAAATGATGAAAAACGGCGCGCTATAGTATGCCGTACGATATGGGCTATAGCCCATGGTCCAAAATGATGAGAAACGAGGCTAACTTTTTTTTTCAAAATTTCAAAAAACATGGGCTATAACCTTTCGTTTTTGTCATTTTGTCATTTTTTTCAAATCTTCAAAAATGATGAAAAACGGCGCGCTATAGTATGCCGTACGATATGGGCTATAGCCCATGGTCCAAAATGATGAGAAACGAGGCTAACTTTTTTTTTCAAAATTTCAAAAAACATGGGCTATAACCCATCGTTTTTGTCATTTCGTCATTTTTTTCAAATCTTCAAAAATGATGAAAAACGGCGCGCTATAGTATGCCGTACGATATGGGCTATAGCCCATGGTCCAAAATGATGAGAAACGAGGCTAACTTTTTTTTTTCAAAATTTCAAAAAACATGGGCTATAACCCATCGTTTTTGTCATTTCGTCATTTTTTTCAAATCTTCAAAAATGATGAAAAACGGCGCGCTATAGTATGCCGTACGATATGGGCTATAGCCCATGGTCCAAAATGATGAGAAACGAGGCTAACTTTTTTTTTCAAAATTTCAAAAAACATGGGCTATAACCCATCGTTTTTGTCATTTCGTCATTTTTTTCAAATCTTTAAAAATGATGAAAAACGTCGCGCTATAGTATGCCGTACGATATGGGCTATAGCCCATGGTCCAAAATGATGAGAAACGAGGCTAACTTTTTTTTTCAAAATTTCAAAAAACATGGGCTATAACCTTTCGTTTTTGTCATTTCGTCATTTTTTTCAAATCTTCAAAAATGATGAAAAACGGCGCGCTATAGTATGCCGTACGATATGGGCTATAGCCCATCGTCCAAAATGATGAGAAACGAGGCTAACTTTTTTTTCCAAAATTTCAAAAAACATGGGCTATAACCTTTCGTTTTTGTCATTTTGTCATTTTTTTCGAATCTTCAAAAATGATGAAAAACGGCGCGCTATAGTATGCCGTACGATATGGGCTATAGCCCATGGTCCAAAATGATGAGAAACGAGGCTAACTTTTTTTTTCAAAATTAAAAAAAACATGGGCTATAACCTTTCGTTTTTGTCATTTTGTCATTTTTTTCAAATCTTCAAAAATGATGAAAAACGGCGCGCTATAGTATGCCGTACGATATGGGCTATAGCCCATGGTCCAAAATGATGAGAAACGAGGCTAACTTTTTTTTCAAAATTTCAAAAAACATGGGCTATAACCTTTCGTTTTTGTCATTTTGTCATTTTTTTCAAATCTTCAAAAATGATGAAAAACGGCGCGCTATAGTATGCCGTACGATATGGGCTATAGCCCATGGTCCAAAATGATGAGAAACGAGGCTAACTTTTTTTTTCAAAATTTCAAAAAACATGGGCTATAACCCATCGTTTTTGTCTTTTCGTCATTTTTTTCAAATCTTCAAAAATGATGAAAAACGGCGCGCTATAGTATGCCGTACGATATGGGCTATAGCCCATGGTCCAAAATGATGAGAAACGAGGCTAACTTTTTTTTTCAAAATTTCAAAAAACATGGGCTATAACCTTTCGTTTTTGTCATTTTGTCATTTTTTTCAAATCTTCAAAAATGATGAAAAACGGCGCGCTATAGTATGCCGTACGATATGGGCTATAGCCCATGGTCCAAAATGATGAGAAACGAGGCTAACTTTTTTTTTCAAAATTTCAAAAAACATGGGCTATAACCTTTCGTTTTTGTCATTTCGTCATTTTTTCCAAATCTTCAAAAATGATGAAAAACGGCGCGCTATAGTATGCCGTACGATATGGGCTATAGCCCATGGTCCAAAATGATGAGAAACGAGGCTAACTTTTTTTTTCAAAATTTCAAAAAACATGGGCTATAACCTTTCGTTTTTGTCATTTCGTAATTTTTTTCAAATCTTTAAAAATGATGAAAACGGCGCGCTATAGAATGCCGTACGATATGGGCTATAGCCCATGGTCCAAAATGATCAGAAACGAGGCTAACTTTTTTTTCCAAAATTTCAAAAAACATGGGCTATAACCCATCGTTTTTGTCATTTCGTCATTTTTTTCAAATCTTCAAAAATGATGAAAAACGGCGCGCTATAGTATGCCGTACGATATGGGCTATAGCCCATGGTCCAAAATGATGAGAAACGAGGCTAACCTTTTTTTTCAAAATTTCAAAAAACATGGGCTATAACCTTTCGTTTTTGTCATTTCGTCATTTTTTTCAAATCTTCAAAAATGATGAAAAACGGCGCGCTATAGTATGCCGTACGATATGGGCTATAGCCCATGGTCCAAAATGATGAGAAACGAGGCTAACTTTTTTTTTCAAAATTTCAAAAAACATGGGCTATAACCTTTCGTTTTTGTCATTTCGTCATTTTTTTCAAATCTTCAAAAATGATGAAAAACGGCGTGCTATAGTATGCCGTACGATATGGGCTATAGCCCATGGTCCAAAATGATGAGAAACGAGGCTAACTTTTTTTTTCAAAATTTCAAAAAAAATGGGCTATAACCTTTCGTTTTTGTCATTTTGTCATTTTTTTCAAATCTTCAAAAATGATGAAAAACGGCGCGCTATAGTATGCCGTACGATATGGGCTATAGCCCATGGTCCAAAATGATGAGAAACGAGGCTAACTTTTTTTTTCAAAATTTCAAAAAACATGGGCTATAACCTTTCGTTTTTGTCATTTCGTAATTTTTTTCAAATCTTTAAAAATGATGAAAACGGCGCGCTATAGAATGCCGTACGATATGGGCTATAGCCCATGGTCCAAAATGATCAGAAACGAGGCTAACTTTTTTTTCCAAAATTTCAAAAAACATGGGCTATAACCCATCGTTTTTGTCATTTCGTCATTTTTTTCAAATCTTCAAAAATGATGAAAAACGGCGCGCTATAGTATGCCGTACGATATGGGCTATAGCCCATGGTCCAAAATGATGAGAAACGAGGCTAACCTTTTTTTTCAAAATTTCAAAAAACATGGGCTATAACCTTTCGTTTTTGTCATTTTGTCATTTTTTTCAAATCTTCAAAAATGATGAAAAACGGCGCGCTATAGTATGCCGTACGATATGGGCTATAGCCCATGGTCCAAAATGATGAGAAACGAGGCTAACTTTTTTTTTCAAAATTTCAAAAACATGGGCTATAACCTTTCGTTTTTGTCATTTTGTCATTTTTTTCAAATCTTCAAAAATGATGAAAAACGGCGCGCTATAGTATGCCGTACGATATGGGCTATAGCCCATGGTCCAAAATGATGAGAAACGAGGCTAACTTTTTTTTTCAAAATTTCAAAAAACATGGGCTATAACCTTTCGTTTTTGTCATTTTGTCATTTTTTTCAAATCTTCAAAAATGATGAAAAACGGCGCGCTATAGTATGCCGTACGATATGGGCTATAGCCCATGGTCCAAAATGATGAGAAACGAGGCTAACTTTTTTTTTCAAAATTTCAAAAAACATGGGCTATAACCCATCGTTTTTGTCATTTCGTCATTTTTTTCAAATCTTCAAAAATGATGAAAAACGGCGCGCTATAGTATGCCGTACGATATGGGCTATAGCCCATGGTCCAAAATGATGAGAAACGAGGCTAACTTTTTTTTTTCAAAATTTCAAAAAACATGGGCTATAACCCATCGTTTTTGTCATTTCGTCATTTTTTTCAAATCTTCAAAAATGATGAAAAACGGCGCGCTATAGTATGCCGTACGATATGGGCTATAGCCCATGGTCCAAAATGATGAGAAACGAGGCTAACTTTTTTTTTCAAAATTTCAAAAAACATGGGCTATAACCCATCGTTTTTGTCATTTCGTCATTTTTTTCAAATCTTTAAAAATGACGAAAAACGTCGCGCTATAGTATGCCGTACGATATGGGCTATAGCCCATGGTCCAAAATGATGAGAAACGAGGCTAACTTTTTTTTTCAAAATTTCAAAAAACATGGGCTATAACCTTTCGTTTTTGTCATTTCGTCATTTTTTTCAAATCTTCAAAAATGATGAAAAACGGCGCGCTATAGTATGCCGTACGATATGGGCTATAGCCCATCGTCCAAAATGATGAGAAACGAGGCTAACTTTTTTTTTCAAAATTTCAAAAAACATGGGCTATAACCTTTCGTTTTTGTCATTTTGTCATTTTTTTCGAATCTTCAAAAATGATGAAAAACGGCGCGCTATAGTATGCCGTACGATATGGGCTATAGCCCATGGTCCAAAATGATGAGAAACGAGGCTAACTTTTTTTTTCAAAATAAAAAAAAACATGGGCTATAACCTTTCGTTTTTGTCATTTTGTCATTTTTTTCAAATCTTCAAAAATGATGAAAAACGGCGCGCTATAGTATGCCGTACGATATGGGCTATAGCCCATGGTCCAAAATGATGAGAAACGAGGCTAACTTTTTTTTTCAAAATTTCAAAAAACATGGGCTATAACCTTTCGTTTTTGTCATTTTGTCATTTTTTTCAAATCTTCAAAAATGATGAAAAACGGCGCGCTATAGTATGCCGTACGATATGGGCTATAGCCCATGGTCCAAAATGATGAGAAACGAGGCTAACTTTTTTTTTCAAAATTTCAAAAAACATGGGCTATAACCCATCGTTTTTGTCATTTCGTCATTTTTTTCAAATCTTCAAAAATGATGAAAAACGGCGCGCTATAGTATGCCGTACGATATGGGCTATAGCCCATGGTCCAAAATGATGAGAAACGAGGCTAACTTTTTTTTTCAAAATTTCAAAAAACATGGGCTATAACCTTTCGTTTTTGTCATTTCGTCATTTTTTTCAAATCTTCAAAAATGATGAAAAACGGCGCGCTATAGTATGCCGTACGATATGGGCTATAGCCCATCGTCCAAAATGATGAGAAACGAGGCTAACTTTTTTTTTCAAAATTTCAAAAAACATGGGCTATAACCTTTCGTTTTTGTCATTTTGTCATTTTTTTCGAATCTTCAAAAATGATGAAAAACGGCGCGCTATAGTATGCCGTACGATATGGGCTATAGCCCATGGTCCAAAATGATGAGAAACGAGGCTAACTTTTTTTTTCAAAATTAAAAAAAACATGGGCTATAACCTTTCGTTTTTGTCATTTTGTCATTTTTTTCAAATCTTCAAAAATGATGAAAAACGGCGCGCTATAGTATGCCGTACGATATGGGCTATAGCCCATGGTCCAAAATGATGAGAAACGAGGCTAACTTTTTTTTTCAAAATTTCAAAAAACATGGGCTATATCCTTTCGTTTTTGTCATTTTGTCATTTTTTTCAAATCTTCAAAAATGATGAAAAACGGCGCGCTATAGTATGCCGTACGATATGGGCTATAGCCCATGGTCCAAAATGATGAGAAACGAGGCTAACTTTTTTTTTCAAAATTTCAAAAAACATGGGCTATAACCCATCGTTTTTGTCATTTCGTCATTTTTTTCAAATCTTCAAAAATGATGAAAAACGGCGCGCTATAGTATGCCGTACGATATGGGCTATAGCCCATGGTCCAAAATGATGAGAAACGAGGCTAACTTTTTTTTTCAAAATTTCAAAAAACATGGGCTATAACCTTTCGTTTTTGTCATTTTGTCATTTTTTTCAAATCTTCAAAAATGATGAAAAACGGCGCGCTATAGTATGCCGTACGATATGGGCTATAGCCCATGGTCCAAAATGATGAGAAACGAGGCTAACTTTTTTTTTCAAAATTTCAAAAAACATGGGCTATAACCTTTCGTTTTTGTCATTTCGTCATTTTTTCCAAATCTTCAAAAATGATGAAAAACGGCGCGCTATAGTATGCCGTACGATATGGGCTATAGCCCATGGTCCAAAATGATGAGAAACGAGGCTAACTTTTTTTTTTCAAAATTTCAAAAAACATGGGCTATAACCCATCGTTTTTGTCATTTCGTCATTTTTTTCAAATCTTCAAAAATGATGAAAAACGGCGCGCTATAGTATGCCGTACGATATGGGCTATAGCCCATGGTCCAAAATGATCAGAAACGAGGCTAACTTTTTTTTTCAAAATTTCAAAAAACATGGGCTATAACCCATCGTTTTTGTCATTTCGTCATTTTTTTCAAATCTTTAAAAATGACGAAAAACGTCGCGCTATAGTATGCCGTACGATATGGGCTATAGCCCATGGTCCAAAATGATGAGAAACGAGGCTAACTTTTTTTTTCAAAATTTCAAAAAACATGGGCTATAACCTTTCGTTTTTGTCATTTCGTCATTTTTTTCAAATCTTCAAAAATGATGAAAAACGGCGCGCTATAGTATGCCGTACGATATGGGCTATAGCCCATCGTCCAAAATGATGAGAAACGAGGCTAACTTTTTTTTTCAAAATTTCAAAAAACATGGGCTATAACCTTTCGTTTTTGTCATTTTGTCATTTTTTTCGAATCTTCAAAAATGATGAAAAACGGCGCGCTATAGTATGCCGTACGATATGGGCTATAGCCCATGGTCCAAAATGATGAGAAACGAGGCTAACTTTTTTTTTCAAAATTAAAAAAAACATGGGCTATAACCTTTCGTTTTTGTCATTTTGTCATTTTTTTCAAATCTTCAAAAATGATGAAAAACGGCGCGCTATAGTATGCCGTACGATATGGGCTATAGCCCATGGTCCAAAATGATGAGAAACGAGGCTAACTTTTTTTTTCAAAATTTCAAAAAACATGGGCTATAACCTTTCGTTTTTGTCATTTTGTCATTTTTTTCAAATCTTCAAAAATGATGAAAAACGGCGCGCTATAGTATGCCGTACGATATGGGCTATAGCCCATGGTCCAAAATGATGAGAAACGAGGCTAACTTTTTTTTTCAAAATTTAAAAAAACATGGGCTATAACCCATCGTTTTTGTCATTTCGTCATTTTTTTCAAATCTTCAAAAATGATGAAAAACGGCGCGCTATAGTATGCCGTACGATATGGGCTATAGCCCATTGTCCAAAATGATGAGAAACGAGGCTAACTTTTTTTTTCAAAATTTCAAAAAACATGGGCTATAACCTTTCGTTTTTGTCATTTTGTCATTTTTTTCAAATCTTCAAAAATGATGAAAAACGGCGCGCTATAGTATGCCGTACGATATGGGCTATAGCCCATGGTCCAAAATGATGAGAAACGAGGCTAACTTTTTTTTTCAAAATTTCAAAAAACATGGGCTATAACCTTTCGTTTTTGTCATTTCGTCATTTTTTCCAAATCTTCAAAAATGATGAAAAACGGCGCGCTATAGTATGCCGTACGATATGGGCTATAGCCCATGGTCCAAAATGATGAGAAACGAGGCTAACTTTTTTTTTCAAAATTTCAAAAAACATGGGCTATAACCCATCGTTTTTGTCATTTCGTCATTTTTTTCAAATCTTCAAAAATGATGAAAAACGGCGCGCTATAGTATGCCGTACGATATGGGCTATAGCCCATGGTCCAAAATGATGAGAAACGAGGCTAACTTTTTTTTTCAAAATTTCAAAAAACATGGGCTATAACCTTTCGTTTTTGTCATTTTGTCATTTTTTTCAAATCTTCAAAAATGATGAAAAACGGCGCGCTATAGTATGCCGTACGATATGGGCTATAGCCCATGGTCCAAAATGATGAGAAACGAGGCTAACTTTTTTTTTCAAAATTTCAAAAAACATGGGCTATAACCTTTCGTTTTTGTCATTTCGTCATTTTTTCCAAATCTTCAAAAATGATGAAAAACGGCGCGCTATAGTATGCCGTACGATATGGGCTATAGCCCATGGTCCAAAATGATGAGAAACGAGGCTAACTTTTTTTTTTCAAAATTTCAAAAAACATGGGCTATAACCCATCGTTTTTGTCATTTCGTCATTTTTTTCAAATCTTCAAAAATGATGAAAAACGGCGCGCTATAGTATGCCGTACGATATGGGCTATAGCCCATGGTCCAAAATGATCAGAAACGAGGCTAACTTTTTTTTTCAAAATTTCAAAAAACATGGGCTATAACCCATCGTTTTTGTCATTTCGTCATTTTTTTCAAATCTTTAAAAATGACGAAAAACGTCGCGCTATAGTATGCCGTACGATATGGGCTATAGCCCATGGTCCAAAATGATGAGAAACGAGGCTAACTTTTTTTTTCAAAATTTCAAAAAACATGGGCTATAACCTTTCGTTTTTGTCATTTCGTCATTTTTTTCAAATCTTCAAAAATGATGAAAAACGGCGCGCTATAGTATGCCGTACGATATGGGCTATAGCCCATCGTCCAAAATGATGAGAAACGAGGCTAACTTTTTTTTTCAAAATTTCAAAAAACATGGGCTATAACCTTTCGTTTTTGTCATTTTGTCATTTTTTTCGAATCTTCAAAAATGATGAAAAACGGCGCGCTATAGTATGCCGTACGATATGGGCTATAGCCCATGGTCCAAAATGATGAGAAACGAGGCTAACTTTTTTTTTCAAAATTAAAAAAAACATGGGCTATAACCTTTCGTTTTTGTCATTTTGTCATTTTTTTCAAATCTTCAAAAATGATGAAAAACGGCGCGCTATAGTATGCCGTACGATATGGGCTATAGCCCATGGTCCAAAATGATGAGAAACGAGGCTAACTTTTTTTTTCAAAATTTCAAAAAACATGGGCTATAACCTTTCGTTTTTGTCATTTTGTCATTTTTTTCAAATCTTCAAAAATGATGAAAAACGGCGCGCTATAGTATGCCGTACGATATGGGCTATAGCCCATGGTCCAAAATGATGAGAAACGAGGCTAACTTTTTTTTTCAAAATTTAAAAAAACATGGGCTATAACCCATCGTTTTTGTCATTTCGTCATTTTTTTCAAATCTTCAAAAATGATGAAAAACGGCGCGCTATAGTATGCCGTACGATATGGGCTATAGCCCATTGTCCAAAATGATGAGAAACGAGGCTAACTTTTTTTTTCAAAATTTCAAAAAACATGGGCTATAACCTTTCGTTTTTGTCATTTTGTCATTTTTTTCAAATCTTCAAAAATGATGAAAAACGGCGCGCTATAGTATGCCGTACGATATGGGCTATAGCCCATGGTCCAAAATGATGAGAAACGAGGCTAACTTTTTTTTTCAAAATTTCAAAAAACATGGGCTATAACCTTTCGTTTTTGTCATTTCGTCATTTTTTCCAAATCTTCAAAAATGATGAAAAACGGCGCGCTATAGTATGCCGTACGATATGGGCTATAGCCCATGGTCCAAAATGATCAGAAACGAGGCTAACTTTTTTTTCCAAAATTTCAAAAAAACATGGGCTATAACCCATCGTTTTTGTCATTTCGTCATTTTTTTCAAATCTTCAAAAATGATGAAAAACGGCGCGCTATAGTATGCCGTACGATATGGGCTATAGCCCATGGTCCAAAATGATGAGAAACGAGGCTAACCTTTTTTTTCAAAATTTCAAAAAACATGGGCTATAACCTTTCGTTTTTGTCATTTCGTAATTTTTTTCAAATCTTTAAAAATGATGAAAACGGCGCGCTATAGAATGCCGTACGATATGGGCTATAGCCCATGGTCCAAAATGATCAGAAACGAGGCTAACTTTTTTTTCCAAAATTTCAAAAAACATGGGCTATAACCCATCGTTTTTGTCATTTCGTCATTTTTTTCAAATCTTCAAAAATGATGAAAAACGGCGCGCTATAGTATGCCGTACGATATGGGCTATAGCCCATGGTCCAAAATGATGAGAAACGAGGCTAACCTTTTTTTTCAAAATTTCAAAAAACATGGGCTATAACCTTTCGTTTTTGTCATTTCGTCATTTTTTTCAAATCTTCAAAAATGATGAAAAACGGCGCGCTATAGTATGCCGTACGATATGGGCTATAGCCCATGGTCCAAAATGATGAGAAACGAGGCTAACTTTTTTTTTCAAAATTTCAAAAAACATGGGCTATAACCTTTCGTTTTTGTCATTTCGTCATTTTTTTCAAATCTTCAAAAATGATGAAAAACGGCGCGCTATAGTATGCCGTACGATATGGGCTATAGCCCATGGTCCAAAATGATGAGAAACGAGGCTAACTTTCTTTTTCAAAATTTCAAAAAACATGGGCTATAACCTTTCGTTTTTGTCATTTTGTCATTTTTTTCAAATCTTCAAAAATGATGAAAAACGGCGCGCTATAGTATGCCGTACGATATGGGCTATAGCCCATGGTCCAAAATGATGAGAAACGAGGCTAACTTTTTTTTTCAAAATTTCAAAAAACATGGGCTATAACCCTTTCGTTTTTGTCATTTTGTCATTTTTTTCAAATCTTCAAAAATGATGAAAAACGGCGCGCTATAGTATGCCGTACGATATGGGCTATAGCCCATGGTCCAAAATGATGAGAAACGAGGCTAACTTTTTTTTTCAAAATTTCAAAAAACATGGGCTATAACCTTTCGTTTTTGTCATTTTGTCATTTTTTTCAAATCTTCAAAAATGATGAAAAACGGCGCGCTATAGTATGCCGTACGATATGGGCTATAGCCCATGGTCCAAAATGATGAGAAACGAGGCTAACTTTTTTTTTCAAAATTTCAAAAAACATGGGCTATAACCTTTCGTTTTTGTCATTTCGTCATTTTTTCCAAATCTTCAAAAATGATGAAAAACGGCGCGCTATAGTATGCCGTACGATATGGGCTATAGCCCATGGTCCAAAATGATGAGAAACGAGGCTAACTTTTTTTTTCAAAATTTCAAAAAACATGGGCTATAACCTTTCGTTTTTGTCATTTCGTAATTTTTTTCAAATCTTTAAAAATGATGAAAACGGCGCGCTATAGAATGCCGTACGATATGGGCTATAGCCCATGGTCCAAAATGATGAGAAACGAGGCTAACTTTTTTTTCCAAAATTTCAAAAAACATGGGCTATAACCCATCGTTTTTGTCATTTCGTCATTTTTTTCAAATCTTCAAAAATGATGAAAAACGGCGCGCTATAGTATGCCGTACGATATGGGCTATAGCCCATGGTCCAAAATGATGAGAAACGAGGCTAACTTTTTTTTTCAAAATTTCAAAAAACATGGGCTATAACCTTTCGTTTTTGTCATTTCGTCATTTTTTTCAAATCTTCAAAAATGATGAAAAACGGCGCGCTATAGTATGCCGTACGATATGGGCTATAGCCCATGGTCCAAAATGATGAGAAACGAGGCTAACTTTTTTTTTCAAAATTTAAAAAAACATGGGCTATAACCCATCGTTTTTGTCATTTCGTCATTTTTTTCAAATCTTCAAAAATGATGAAAAACGGCGCGCTATAGTATGCCGTACGATATGGGCTATAGCCCATGGTCCAAAATGATGAGAAACGAGGCTAACTTTTTTTTTCAAAATTTCAAAAAACATGGGCTATAACCTTTCGTTTTTGTCATTTTGTCATTTTTTTCAAATCTTCAAAAATGATGAAAAACGGCGCGCTATAGTATGCCGTACGATATGGGCTATAGCCCATGGTCCAAAATGATGAGAAACGAGGCTAACTTTTTTTTTCAAAATTTAAAAAAACATGGGCTATAACCTTTCGTTTTTGTCATTTCGTAAAAAAATTTCAAATCTTTAAAAATGATGAAAACGGCGCGCTATAGAATGCCGTACGATATGGGCTATAGCCCATGGTCCAAAATGATGAGAAACGAGGCTAACTTTTTTTTCCAAAATTTCAAAAAACATGGGCTATAACCCATCGTTTTTGTCATTTCGTCATTTTTTTCAAATCTTCAAAAATGATGAAAAACGGCGCGCTATAGTATGCCGTACGATATGGGCTATAGCCCATGGTCCAAAATGATGAGAAACGAGGCTAACTTTTTTTTTCAAAATTTCAAAAAACATGGGCTATAACCTTTCGTTTTTGTCATTTCGTCATTTTTTTCAAATCTTCAAAAATGATGAAAAACGGCGCGCTATAGTATGCCGTACGATATGGGCTATAGCCCATGGTCCAAAATGATGAGAAACGAGGCTAACTTTTTTTTTCAAAATTTCAAAAAACATGGGCTATAACCTTTCGTTTTTGTCATTTCGTCATTTTTTTCAAATCTTCAAAAATGATGAAAAACGGCGCGCTATAGTATGCCGTACGATATGGGCTATAGCCCATGGTCCAAAATGATGAGAAACGAGGCTAACTTTTTTTTTCAAAATTTCAAAAAACATGGGCTATAACCTTTCGTTTTTGTCATTTCGTCATTTTTTCCAAATCTTCAAAAATGATGAAAAACGGCGCGCTATAGTATGCCGTACGATATGGGCTATAGCCCATGGTCCAAAATGATGAGAAACGAGGCTAACTTTTTTTTTCAAAATTTCAAAAAACATGGGCTATAACCTTTCGTTTTTGTCATTTCGTAATTTTTTTCAAATCTTTAAAAATGATGAAAACGGCGCGCTATAGAATGCCGTACGATATGGGCTATAGCCCATGGTCCAAAATGATGAGAAACGAGGCTAACTTTTTTTTTCAAAATTTAAAAAAACATGGGCTATAACCTTTCGAGTTGTCATTTCGTAAAAAAAATTCAAATCTTTAAAAATGATGAAAACGGCGCGCTATAGAATGCCGTACGATATGGGCTATAGCCCATGGTCCAAAATGATGAGAAACGAGGCTAACTTTTTTTTCCAAAATTTCAAAAAACATGGGCTATAACCCATCGTTTTTGTCATTTCGTCATTTTTTTCAAATCTTCAAAAATGATGAAAAACGGCGCGCTATAGTATGCCGTACGATATGGGCTATAGCCCATGGTCCAAAATGATGAGAAACGAGGCTAACTTTTTTTTTCAAAATTTAAAAAAACATGGGCTATAACCTTTCGTTTTTGTCATTTCGTCATTTTTTTCAAATCTTCAAAAATGATGAAAAACGGCGCGCTATAGTATGCCGTACGATATGGGCTATAGCCCATGGTCCAAAATGATGAGAAACGAGGCTAACTTTTTTTTTCAAAATTTCAAAAAACATGGGCTATAACCTTTCGTTTTTGTCATTTCGTCATTTTTTTCAAATCTTCAAAAATGATGAAAAACGGCGCGCTATAGTATGCCGTACGATATGGGCTATAGCCCATGGTCCAAAATGATGAGAAACGAGGCTAACTTTTTTTTTCAAAATTTCAAAAAACATGGGCTATAACCTTTCGTTTTTGTCATTTCGTCATTTTTTCCAAATCTTCAAAAATGATGAAAAACGGCGCGCTATAGTATGCCGTACGATATGGGCTATAGCCCATGGTCCAAAATGATGAGAAACGAGGCTAACTTTTTTTTTCAAAATTTCAAAAAACATGGGCTATAACCTTTCGTTTTTGTCATTTCGTAATTTTTTTCAAATCTTTAAAAATGATGAAAACGGCGCGCTATAGAATGCCGTACGATATGGGCTATAGCCCATGGTCCAAAATGATGAGAAACGAGGCTAACTTTTTTTTTCAAAATTTAAAAAAACATGGGCTATAACCTTTCGAGTTGTCATTTCGTAAAAAAAATTCAAATCTTTAAAAATGATGAAAACGGCGCGCTATAGAATGCCGTACGATATGGGCTATAGCCCATGGTCCAAAATGATGAGAAACGAGGCTAACTTTTTTTTCCAAAATTTCAAAAAACATGGGCTATAACCCATCGTTTTTGTCATTTCGTCATTTTTTTCAAATCTTCAAAAATGATGAAAAACGGCGCGCTATAGTATGCCGTACGATATGGGCTATAGCCCATGGTCCAAAATGATGAGAAACGAGGCTAACTTTTTTTTTCAAAATTTCAAAAAACATGGGCTATAACCCATCGTTTTTGTCATTTCGTCATTTTTTTCAAATCTTCAAAAATGATGAAAAACGGCGCGCTATAGTATGCCGTACGATATGGGCTATAGCCCATGGTCCAAAATGATGAGAAACGAGGCTAACTTTTTTTTTCAAAATTTCAAAAAACATGGGCTATAACCTTTCGTTTTTGTCATTTTGTCATTTTTTTCAAATCTTCAAAAATGATGAAAAACGGCGCGCTATAGTATGCCGTACGATATGGGCTATAGCCCATGGTCCAAAATGATGAGAAACGAGGCTAACTTTTTTTTTCAAAATTTCAAAAAACATGGGCTATAACCTTTCGTTTTTGTCATTTCGTCATTTTTTCCAAATCTTCAAAAATGATGAAAAACGGCGCGCTATAGTATGCCGTACGATATGGGCTATAGCCCATGGTCCAAAATGATGAGAAACGAGGCTAACTTTTTTTTTTCAAAATTTCAAAAAACATGGGCTATAACCCATCGTTTTTGTCATTTCGTCATTTTTTTCAAATCTTCAAAAATGATGAAAAACGGCGCGCTATAGTATGCCGTACGATATGGGCTATAGCCCATGGTCCAAAATGATCAGAAACGAGGCTAACTTTTTTTTTCAAAATTTCAAAAAACATGGGCTATAACCCATCGTTTTTGTCATTTCGTCATTTTTTTCAAATCTTTAAAAATGACGAAAAACGTCGCGCTATAGTATGCCGTACGATATGGGCTATAGCCCATGGTCCAAAATGATGAGAAACGAGGCTAACTTTTTTTTTCAAAATTTCAAAAAACATGGGCTATAACCTTTCGTTTTTGTCATTTCGTCATTTTTTTCAAATCTTCAAAAATGATGAAAAACGGCGCGCTATAGTATGCCGTACGATATGGGCTATAGCCCATCGTCCAAAATGATGAGAAACGAGGCTAACTTTTTTTTTCAAAATTTCAAAAAACATGGGCTATAACCTTTCGTTTTTGTCATTTTGTCATTTTTTTCGAATCTTCAAAAATGATGAAAAACGGCGCGCTATAGTATGCCGTACGATATGGGCTATAGCCCATGGTCCAAAATGATGAGAAACGAGGCTAACTTTTTTTTTCAAAATTAAAAAAAACATGGGCTATAACCTTTCGTTTTTGTCATTTTGTCATTTTTTTCAAATCTTCAAAAATGATGAAAAACGGCGCGCTATAGTATGCCGTACGATATGGGCTATAGCCCATGGTCCAAAATGATGAGAAACGAGGCTAACTTTTTTTTTCAAAATTTCAAAAAACATGGGCTATAACCTTTCGTTTTTGTCATTTTGTCATTTTTTTCAAATCTTCAAAAATGATGAAAAACGGCGCGCTATAGTATGCCGTACGATATGGGCTATAGCCCATGGTCCAAAATGATGAGAAACGAGGCTAACTTTTTTTTTCAAAATTTAAAAAAACATGGGCTATAACCCATCGTTTTTGTCATTTCGTCATTTTTTTCAAATCTTCAAAAATGATGAAAAACGGCGCGCTATAGTATGCCGTACGATATGGGCTATAGCCCATTGTCCAAAATGATGAGAAACGAGGCTAACTTTTTTTTTCAAAATTTCAAAAAACATGGGCTATAACCTTTCGTTTTTGTCATTTTGTCATTTTTTTCAAATCTTCAAAAATGATGAAAAACGGCGCGCTATAGTATGCCGTACGATATGGGCTATAGCCCATGGTCCAAAATGATGAGAAACGAGGCTAACTTTTTTTTTCAAAATTTCAAAAAACATGGGCTATAACCTTTCGTTTTTGTCATTTCGTCATTTTTTCCAAATCTTCAAAAATGATGAAAAACGGCGCGCTATAGTATGCCGTACGATATGGGCTATAGCCCATGGTCCAAAATGATGAGAAACGAGGCTAACTTTTTTTTTCAAAATTTAAAAAAACATGGGCTATAACCCATCGTTTTTGTCATTTCGTCATTTTTTTCAAATCTTCAAAAATGATGAAAAACGGCGCGCTATAGTATGCCGTACGATATGGGCTATAGCCCATTGTCCAAAATGATGAGAAACGAGGCTAACTTTTTTTTTCAAAATTTCAAAAAACATGGGCTATAACCTTTCGTTTTTGTCATTTTGTCATTTTTTTCAAATCTTCAAAAATGATGAAAAACGGCGCGCTATAGTATGCCGTACGATATGGGCTATAGCCCATGGTCCAAAATGATGAGAAACGAGGCTAACTTTTTTTTTCAAAATTTAAAAAAACATGGGCTATAACCTTTCGAGTTGTCATTTCGTAAAAAAAATTCAAATCTTTAAAAATGATGAAAACGGCGCGCTATAGAATGCCGTACGATATGGGCTATAGCCCATGGTCCAAAATGATGAGAAACGAGGCTAACTTTTTTTTCCAAAATTTCAAAAAACATGGGCTATAACCCATCGTTTTTGTCATTTCGTCATTTTTTTCAAATCTTCAAAAATGATGAAAAACGGCGCGCTATAGTATGCCGTACGATATGGGCTATAGCCCATGGTCCAAAATGATGAGAAACGAGGCTAACTTTTTTTTTCAAAATTTCAAAAAACATGGGCTATAACCCATCGTTTTTGTCATTTCGTCATTTTTTTCAAATCTTCAAAAATGATGAAAAACGGCGCGCTATAGTATGCCGTACGATATGGGCTATAGCCCATGGTCCAAAATGATGAGAAACGAGGCTAACTTTTTTTTTCAAAATTTCAAAAAACATGGGCTATAACCTTTCGTTTTTGTCATTTTGTCATTTTTTTCAAATCTTCAAAAATGATGAAAAACGGCGCGCTATAGTATGCCGTACGATATGGGCTATAGCCCATGGTCCAAAATGATGAGAAACGAGGCTAACTTTTTTTTTCAAAATTTCAAAAAACATGGGCTATAACCTTTCGTTTTTGTCATTTCGTCATTTTTTCCAAATCTTCAAAAATGATGAAAAACGGCGCGCTATAGTATGCCGTACGATATGGGCTATAGCCCATGGTCCAAAATGATGAGAAACGAGGCTAACTTTTTTTTTTCAAAATTTCAAAAAACATGGGCTATAACCCATCGTTTTTGTCATTTCGTCATTTTTTTCAAATCTTCAAAAATGATGAAAAACGGCGCGCTATAGTATGCCGTACGATATGGGCTATAGCCCATGGTCCAAAATGATCAGAAACGAGGCTAACTTTTTTTTTCAAAATTTCAAAAAACATGGGCTATAACCCATCGTTTTTGTCATTTCGTCATTTTTTTCAAATCTTTAAAAATGACGAAAAACGTCGCGCTATAGTATGCCGTACGATATGGGCTATAGCCCATGGTCCAAAATGATGAGAAACGAGGCTAACTTTTTTTTTCAAAATTTCAAAAAACATGGGCTATAACCTTTCGTTTTTGTCATTTCGTCATTTTTTTCAAATCTTCAAAAATGATGAAAAACGGCGCGCTATAGTATGCCGTACGATATGGGCTATAGCCCATCGTCCAAAATGATGAGAAACGAGGCTAACTTTTTTTTTCAAAATTTCAAAAAACATGGGCTATAACCTTTCGTTTTTGTCATTTTGTCATTTTTTTCGAATCTTCAAAAATGATGAAAAACGGCGCGCTATAGTATGCCGTACGATATGGGCTATAGCCCATGGTCCAAAATGATGAGAAACGAGGCTAACTTTTTTTTTCAAAATTAAAAAAAACATGGGCTATAACCTTTCGTTTTTGTCATTTCGTCATTTTTTCCAAATCTTCAAAAATGATGAAAAACGGCGCGCTATAGTATGCCGTACGATATGGGCTATAGCCCATGGTCCAAAATGATGAGAAACGAGGCTAACTTTTTTTTTTCAAAATTTCAAAAAACATGGGCTATAACCCATCGTTTTTGTCATTTCGTCATTTTTTTCAAATCTTCAAAAATGATGAAAAACGGCGCGCTATAGTATGCCGTACGATATGGGCTATAGCCCATGGTCCAAAATGATCAGAAACGAGGCTAACTTTTTTTTTCAAAATTTCAAAAAACATGGGCTATAACCCATCGTTTTTGTCATTTCGTCATTTTTTTCAAATCTTTAAAAATGACGAAAAACGTCGCGCTATAGTATGCCGTACGATATGGGCTATAGCCCATGGTCCAAAATGATGAGAAACGAGGCTAACTTTTTTTTTCAAAATTTCAAAAAACATGGGCTATAACCTTTCGTTTTTGTCATTTCGTCATTTTTTTCAAATCTTCAAAAATGATGAAAAACGGCGCGCTATAGTATGCCGTACGATATGGGCTATAGCCCATCGTCCAAAATGATGAGAAACGAGGCTAACTTTTTTTTTCAAAATTTCAAAAAACATGGGCTATAACCTTTCGTTTTTGTCATTTTGTCATTTTTTTCGAATCTTCAAAAATGATGAAAAACGGCGCGCTATAGTATGCCGTACGATATGGGCTATAGCCCATGGTCCAAAATGATGAGAAACGAGGCTAACTTTTTTTTTCAAAATTAAAAAAAACATGGGCTATAACCTTTCGTTTTTGTCATTTTGTCATTTTTTTCAAATCTTCAAAAATGATGAAAAACGGCGCGCTATAGTATGCCGTACGATATGGGCTATAGCCCATGGTCCAAAATGATGAGAAACGAGGCTAACTTTTTTTTTCAAAATTTCAAAAAACATGGGCTATAACCTTTCGTTTTTGTCATTTTGTCATTTTTTTCAAATCTTCAAAAATGATGAAAAACGGCGCGCTATAGTATGCCGTACGATATGGGCTATAGCCCATGGTCCAAAATGATGAGAAACGAGGCTAACTTTTTTTTTCAAAATTTAAAAAAACATGGGCTATAACCCATCGTTTTTGTCATTTCGTCATTTTTTTCAAATCTTCAAAAATGATGAAAAACGGCGCGCTATAGTATGCCGTACGATATGGGCTATAGCCCATTGTCCAAAATGATGAGAAACGAGGCTAACTTTTTTTTTCAAAATTTCAAAAAACATGGGCTATAACCTTTCGTTTTTGTCATTTTGTCATTTTTTTCAAATCTTCAAAAATGATGAAAAACGGCGCGCTATAGTATGCCGTACGATATGGGCTATAGCCCATGGTCCAAAATGATGAGAAACGAGGCTAACTTTTTTTTTCAAAATTTCAAAAAACATGGGCTATAACCTTTCGTTTTTGTCATTTCGTCATTTTTTCCAAATCTTCAAAAATGATGAAAAACGGCGCGCTATAGTATGCCGTACGATATGGGCTATAGCCCATGGTCCAAAATGATCAGAAACGAGGCTAACTTTTTTTTCCAAAATTTCAAAAAAACATGGGCTATAACCCATCGTTTTTGTCATTTCGTCATTTTTTTCAAATCTTCAAAAATGATGAAAAACGGCGCGCTATAGTATGCCGTACGATATGGGCTATAGCCCATGGTCCAAAATGATGAGAAACGAGGCTAACCTTTTTTTTCAAAATTTCAAAAAACATGGGCTATAACCTTTCGTTTTTGTCATTTCGTAATTTTTTTCAAATCTTTAAAAATGATGAAAACGGCGCGCTATAGAATGCCGTACGATATGGGCTATAGCCCATGGTCCAAAATGATCAGAAACGAGGCTAACTTTTTTTTCCAAAATTTCAAAAAACATGGGCTATAACCCATCGTTTTTGTCATTTCGTCATTTTTTTCAAATCTTCAAAAATGATGAAAAACGGCGCGCTATAGTATGCCGTACGATATGGGCTATAGCCCATGGTCCAAAATGATGAGAAACGAGGCTAACCTTTTTTTTCAAAATTTCAAAAAACATGGGCTATAACCTTTCGTTTTTGTCATTTCGTCATTTTTTTCAAATCTTCAAAAATGATGAAAAACGGCGCGCTATAGTATGCCGTACGATATGGGCTATAGCCCATGGTCCAAAATGATGAGAAACGAGGCTAACTTTTTTTTTCAAAATTTCAAAAAACATGGGCTATAACCTTTCGTTTTTGTCATTTCGTCATTTTTTTCAAATCTTCAAAAATGATGAAAAACGGCGCGCTATAGTATGCCGTACGATATGGGCTATAGCCCATGGTCCAAAATGATGAGAAACGAGGCTAACTTTCTTTTTCAAAATTTCAAAAAACATGGGCTATAACCTTTCGTTTTTGTCATTTTGTCATTTTTTTCAAATCTTCAAAAATGATGAAAAACGGCGCGCTATAGTATGCCGTACGATATGGGCTATAGCCCATGGTCCAAAATGATGAGAAACGAGGCTAACTTTTTTTTTCAAAATTTCAAAAAACATGGGCTATAACCCATCGTTTTTGTCATTTCGTCATTTTTTTCAAATCTTCAAAAATGATGAAAAACGGCGCGCTATAGTATGCCGTACGATATGGGCTATAGCCCATGGTCCAAAATGATGAGAAACGAGGCTAACTTTTTTTTTCAAAATTTCAAAAAACATGGGCTATAACCTTTCGTTTTTGTCATTTTGTCATTTTTTTCAAATCTTCAAAAATGATGAAAAACGGCGCGCTATAGTATGCCGTACGATATGGGCTATAGCCCATGGTCCAAAATGATGAGAAACGAGGCTAACTTTTTTTTTCAAAATTTCAAAAAACATGGGCTATAACCCATCGTTTTTGTCATTTCGTCATTTTTTCCAAATCTTCAAAAATGATGAAAAACGGCGCGCTATAGTATGCCGTACGATATGGGCTATAGCCCATGGTCCAAAATGATGAGAAACGAGGCTAACTTTTTTTTTCAAAATTTCAAAAAACATGGGCTATAACCTTTCGTTTTTGTCATTTCGTAATTTTTTTCAAATCTTTAAAAATGATGAAAACGGCGCGCTATAGAATGCCGTACGATATGGGCTATAGCCCATGGTCCAAAATGATGAGAAACGAGGCTAACTTTTTTTTCCAAAATTTCAAAAAACATGGGCTATAACCCATCGTTTTTGTCATTTCGTCATTTTTTTCAAATCTTCAAAAATGATCAAAAACGGCGCGCTATAGTATGCCGTACGATATGGGCTATAGCCCATGGTCCAAAATGATGAGAAACGAGGCTAACTTTTTTTTTCAAAATTTCAAAAAACATGGGCTATAACCTTTCGTTTTTGTCATTTCGTCATTTTTTTCAAATCTTCAAAAATGATGAAAAACGGCGCGCTATAGTATGCCGTACGATATGGGCTATAGCCCATGGTCCAAAATGATGAGAAACGAGGCTAACTTTTTTTTTCAAAATTTAAAAAAACATGGGCTATAACCCATCGTTTTTGTCATTTCGTCATTTTTTTCAAATCTTCAAAAATGATGAAAAACGGCGCGCTATAGTATGCCGTACGATATGGGCTATAGCCCATGGTCCAAAATGATGAGAAACGAGGCTAACTTTTTTTTTCAAAATTTCAAAAAACATGGGCTATAACCTTTCGTTTTTGTCATTTTGTCATTTTTTTCAAATCTTCAAAAATGATGAAAAACGGCGCGCTATAGTATGCCGTACGATATGGGCTATAGCCCATGGTCCAAAATGATGAGAAACGAGGCTAACTTTTTTTTTCAAAATTTAAAAAAACATGGGCTATAACCTTTCGTTTTTGTCATTTCGTAAAAAATTTTCAAATCTTTAAAAATGATGAAAACGGCGCGCTATAGAATGCCGTACGATATGGGCTATAGCCCATGGTCCAAAATGATGAGAAACGAGGCTAACTTTTTTTTCCAAAATTTCAAAAAACATGGGCTATAACCCATCGTTTTTGTCATTTCGTCATTTTTTTCAAATCTTCAAAAATGATGAAAAACGGCGCGCTATAGTATGCCGTACGATATGGGCTATAGCCCATGGTCCAAAATGATGAGAAACGAGGCTAACTTTTTTTTTCAAAATTTCAAAAAACATGGGCTATAACCTTTCGTTTTTGTCATTTCGTCATTTTTTTCAAATCTTCAAAAATGATGAAAAACGGCGCGCTATAGTATGCCGTACGATATGGGCTATAGCCCATGGTCCAAAATGATGAGAAACGAGGCTAACTTTTTTTTTCAAAATTTCAAAAAACATGGGCTATAACCTTTCGTTTTTGTCATTTCGTCATTTTTTTCAAATCTTCAAAAATGATGAAAAACGGCGCGCTATAGTATGCCGTACGATATGGGCTATAGCCCATGGTCCAAAATGATGAGAAACGAGGCTAACTTTTTTTTTCAAAATTTCAAAAAACATGGGCTATAACCTTTCGTTTTTGTCATTTCGTCATTTTTTCCAAATCTTCAAAAATGATGAAAAACGGCGCGCTATAGTATGCCGTACGATATGGGCTATAGCCCATGGTCCAAAATGATGAGAAACGAGGCTAACTTTTTTTTTCAAAATTTCAAAAAACATGGGCTATAACCTTTCGTTTTTGTCATTTCGTAATTTTTTTCAAATCTTTAAAAATGATGAAAACGGCGCGCTATAGAATGCCGTACGATATGGGCTATAGCCCATGGTCCAAAATGATGAGAAACGAGGCTAACTTTTTTTTTCAAAATTTAAAAAAACATGGGCTATAACCTTTCGTTTTTGTCATTTCGTAAAAAAAATTCAAATCTTTAAAAATGATGAAAACGGCGCGCTATAGAATGCCGTACGATATGGGCTATAGCCCATGGTCCAAAATGATGAGAAACGAGGCTAACTTTTTTTTCCAAAATTTCAAAAAACATGGGCTATAACCCATCGTTTTTGTCATTTCGTCATTTTTTTCAAATCTTCAAAAATGATGAAAAACGGCGCGCTATAGTATGCCGTACGATATGGGCTATAGCCCATGGTCCAAAATGATGAGAAACGAGGCTAACTTTTTTTTTCAAAATTTCAAAAAACATGGGCTATAACCTTTCGTTTTTGTCATTTCGTCATTTTTTTCAAATCTTCAAAAATGATGAAAAACGGCGCGCTATAGTATGCCGTACGATATGGGCTATAGCCCATGGTCCAAAATGATGAGAAACGAGGCTAACTTTTTTTTTCAAAATTTCAAAAAACATGGGCTATAACCTTTCGTTTTTGTCATTTCGTCATTTTTTTCAAATCTTCAAAAATGATGAAAAACGGCGCGCTATAGTATGCCGTACGATATGGGCTATAGCCCATGGTCCAAAATGATGAGAAACGAGGCTAACTTTTTTTTTCAAAATTTCAAAAAACATGGGCTATAACCTTTCGTTTTTGTCATTTCGTCATTTTTTCCAAATCTTCAAAAATGATGAAAAACGGCGCGCTATAGTATGCCGTACGATATGGGCTATAGCCCATGGTCCAAAATGATGAGAAACGAGGCTAACTTTTTTTTTCAAAATTTCAAAAAACATGGGCTATAACCTTTCGTTTTTGTCATTTCGTAATTTTTTTCAAATCTTTAAAAATGATGAAAACGGCGCGCTATAGAATGCCGTACGATATGGGCTATAGCCCATGGTCCAAAATGATGAGAAACGAGGCTAACTTTTTTTTCCAAAATTTCAAAAAACATGGGCTATAACCCATCGTTTTTGTCATTTCGTCATTTTTTTCAAATCTTCAAAAATGATGAAAAACGGCGCGCTATAGTATGCCGTACGATATGGGCTATAGCCCATGGTCCAAAATGATGAGAAACGAGGCTAACTTTTTTTTTCAAAATTTCAAAAAACATGGGCTATAACCCATCGTTTTTGTCATTTCGTCATTTTTTTCAAATCTTCAAAAATGATGAAAAACGGCGCGCTATAGTATGCCGTACGATATGGGCTATAGCCCATGGTCCAAAATGATGAGAAACGAGGCTAACTTTTTTTTTCAAAATTTCAAAAAACATGGGCTATAACCTTTCGTTTTTGTCATTTCGTCATTTTTTTCAAATCTTCAAAAATGATGAAAAACGGCGCGCTATAGTATGCCGTACGATATGGGCTATAGCCCATGGTCCAAAATGATGAGAAACGAGGCTAACTTTTTTTTTCAAAATTTAAAAAAACATGGGCTATAACCCATCGTTTTTGTCATTTCGTCATTTTTTTCAAATCTTCAAAAATGATGAAAAACGGCGCGCTATAGTATGCCGTACGATATGGGCTATAGCCCATGGTCCAAAATGATGAGAAACGAGGCTAACTTTTTTTTTCAAAATTTCAAAAAACATGGGCTATAACCTTTCGTTTTTGTCATTTTGTCATTTTTTTCAAATCTTCAAAAATGATGAAAAACGGCGCGCTATAGTATGCCGTACGATATGGGCTATAGCCCATGGTCCAAAATGATGAGAAACGAGGCTAACTTTTTTTTTCAAAATTTAAAAAAACATGGGCTATAACCTTTCGTTTTTGTCATTTCGTAATTTTTTTTCAAATCTTTAAAAATGATGAAAACGGCGCGCTATAGAATGCCGTACGATATGGGCTATAGCCCATGGTCCAAAATGATGAGAAACGAGGCTAACTTTTTTTTCCAAAATTTCAAAAAACATGGGCTATAACCCATCGTTTTTGTCATTTCGTCATTTTTTTCAAATCTTCAAAAATGATGAAAAACGGCGCGCTATAGTATGCCGTACGATATGGGCTATAGCCCATGGTCCAAAATGATGAGAAACGAGGCTAACTTTTTTTTTCAAAATTTCAAAAAACATGGGCTATAACCTTTCGTTTTTGTCATTTCGTCATTTTTTTCAAATCTTCAAAAATGATGAAAAACGGCGCGCTATAGTATGCCGTACGATATGGGCTATAGCCCATGGTCCAAAATGATGAGAAACGAGGCTAACTTTTTTTTTCAAAATTTCAAAAAACATGGGCTATAACCTTTCGTTTTTGTCATTTTTTCATTTTTTTCAAATCCTCAAAAATGATGAAAAACGGTGCGCTATAGTATGCCGTACGATATGGGCTATAGCCCACGGTCCAAAATGATGAGAAACGAGGCTAACTTTTTTTTTCAAAATTTCAAAAAACATGGGCTATAACCCATCGTTTTTGTCATTTCGTCATTTTTTTCAAATCTTCAAAAATGATGAAAAACTGCGCGCTATAGTATGCCGTACGATATGGGCTATAGCCCACTGTCCAAAATGATGAGAAACGAGGCTAACTTTTTTTTTCAAAATTTCAAAAAACATGGGCTATAACCTTTCGTTTTTGTCATTTCGTCATTTTTTTCAAATCTTCAAAAATGATGAAAAACGGCGCGCTATAGTATGCCGTACGATATGGGCTATAGCCCATGGTCCAAAATGATGAGAAACGAGGCTAACGTTTTTTTTCAAAATTTCAAAAAACATGGGCTATAACCTTTCGTTTTTGTCATTTCGTCATTTTTTTCAAATCTTCAAAAATGATGAAAAACGGCGCGCTATAGTATGCCGTACGATATGGGCTATAGCCCATGGTCCAAAATGATGAGAAACGAGGCTAACTTTTTTTTTCAAAATTTCAAAAAACATGGGCTATAACCTTTCGTTTTTGTCATTTCGTCATTTTTTCCAAATCTTCAAAAATGATGAAAAACGGCGCGCTATAGTATGCCGTACGATATGGGCTATAGCCCATGGTCCAAAATGATGAGAAACGAGGCTAACTTTTTTTTTCAAAATTTCAAAAAACATGGGCTATAACCTTTCGTTTTTGTCATTTCGTCATTTTTTTCAAATCTTCAAAAATGATGAAAAACGGCGCGCTATAGTATGCCGTACGATATGGGCTATAGCCCATGGTCCAAAATGATGAGAAACGAGGCTAACTTTTTTTTTCAAAATTTCAAAAAACATGGGCTATAACCTTTCGTTTTTGTCATTTTGTCATTTTTTTCAAATCTTCAAAAATGATGAAAAACGGCGCGCTATAGTATGCCGTACGATATGGGCTATAGCCCATGGTCCAAAATGATGAGAAACGAGGCTAACTTTTTTTTTCAAAATTTCAAAAAACATGGGCTATAACCTTTCGTTTTTGTCATTTCGTCATTTTTTCCAAATCTTCAAAAATGATGAAAAACGGCGCGCTATAGTATGCCGTACGATATGGGCTATAGCCCATGGTCCAAAATGATGAGAAACGAGGCTAACTTTTTTTTTCAAAATTTCAAAAAACATGGGCTATAACCTTTCGTTTTTGTCATTTCGTAATTTTTTTCAAATCTTTAAAAATGATGAAAACGGCGCGCTATAGAATGCCGTACGATATGGGCTATAGCCCATGGTCCAAAATGATGAGAAACGAGGCTAACTTTTTTTTCCAAAATTTCAAAAAACATGGGCTATAACCCATCGTTTTTGTCATTTCGTCATTTTTTTCAAATCTTCAAAAATGATGAAAAACGGCGCGCTATAGTATGCCGTACGATATGGGCTATAGCCCATGGTCCAAAATGATGAGAAACGAGGCTAACTTTTTTTTTCAAAATTTCAAAAAACATGGGCTATAACCTTTCGTTTTTGTCATTTCGTCATTTTTTTCAAATCTTCAAAAATGATGAAAAACGGCGCGCTATAGTATGCCGTACGATATGGGCTATAGCCCATGGTCCAAAATGATGAGAAACGAGGCTAACTTTTTTTTTCAAAATTTCAAAAAACATGGGCTATAACCTTTCGTTTTTGTCATTTCGTCATTTTTTTCAAATCTTCAAAAATGATGAAAAACGGCGCGCTATAGTATGCCGTACGATATGGGCTATAGCCCATGGTCCAAAATGATGAGAAACGAGGCTAACTTTTTTTTTCAAAATTTCAAAAAACATGGGCTATAACCCATCGTTTTTGTCATTTCGTCATTTTTTTCAAATCCTCAAAAAGGATGAAAAACGGTGCGCTATAGTATGCCGTACGATATGGGCTATAGCCCATGGTCCAAAAGGTTCAAATTACTGCAGCATTGAGCTGTAGGAGGAACAGGCCTTGAACATGGAATGTCTGTACTGAAACCCTGATGATTAGACCAGTGCACCATCAGTCAGACACTCTCAGGCAAAGTCTCCTGGTAATTTTGAAGTGATCTTTTGTTCGTTAGCCTTCAGTTAGTAAAGTTTAAATAACACAGCATCATATTAATCAGATCTTTCTTAGCGCTGTTGAGGTCTTCTTTTGTATGATAGTGTAACAGCCGGGAATCGAACCCTGGTCTCCCACGTGGAAAGCCAACATCTTAACCACTACGACAATTTCAGTTATCCTCATTTCTCATCATTTTGGACCATGGGCTATAGCCCATATCGTACGGCATACTATAGCACGCCGCTTTTCATCGTTTTTGAGGATTTGAAAATAATGAAAATATGAAAAAAACGATGGGTTATAGCCCATGTCTCATTTAACCAGCCTTTTAGAATTTAGATGGACAGTGAAAATGTTCTTCAGGAGACTAGAACCCTGACTAGAACGATATGGGCTATGGCCCATGGTCCAAAATGATGAGAAACGAGGATAAGTTTTTTTTTCCCAAAATTTCAAAAAACATGGGCTATAACCCATCGTTTTTTTCATTTTTTCATTTTTTTCAAATCCTCAAAAATGATGAAAAACGGTGCGCTATAGTATGCCGTACGATATGGGCTATAGCCCACGGTCCAAAATGATGAGAAACGAGGCTAACTTTTTTTTTCAAAATTTCAAAAAACATGGGCTATAACCCATCGTTTTTGTCATTTCGTCATTTTTTTCAAATCTTCAAAAATGATGAAAAACTGCGCGCTATAGTATGCCGTACGATATGGGCTATAGCCCACGGTCCAAAATGATGAGAAACGAGGCTAACTTTTTTTTTCAAAATTTCAAAAAACATGGGCTATAACCCATCGTTTTTGTCATTTCGTCATTTTTTTCAAATCTTCAAAAATGATGAAAAACTGCGCGCTATAGTATGCCGTACGATATGGGCTATAGCCCACGGTCCAAAATGATGAGAAACGAGGCTAACTTTTTTTTTCAAAATTTCAAAAAACATGGGCTATAACCCATCGTTTTTGTCATTTCGTCATTTTTTTGAAATCCTCAAAAAGGATGAAAAACGGTGCGCTATAGTATGCCGTACGATATGGGCTATAGCCCATGGTCCAAAATGATGAGAAACGAGGATAACTTTTTTTTTCAAAATTTCAAAAAACATGGGCTATAACCCATCGTTTTTGTCATTTCGTCATTTTTTTCAAATCTTCAAAAATGATGAAAAACTGCGCGCTATAGTATGCCGTACGATATGGGCTATAGCCCACGGTCCAAAATGATGAGAAACGAGGCTAACTTTTTTTTTCAAAATTTCAAAAAACATGGGCTATAACCCATCGTTTTTGTCATTTCGTCATTTTTTTCAAATCCTCAAAAAGGATGAAAAACGGTGCGCTATAGTATGCCGTACGATATGGGCTATAGCCCATGGTCCAAAATGATGAGAAACGAGGATAACTTTTTTTTTCAAAATTTCAAAAAACATGGGCTATAACCCATCGTTTTTGTCATTTCGTCATTTTTTTCAAATCTTCAAAAACTGCGCGCTATAGTATGCCGTACGATATGGGCTATAGCCCACGGTCCAAAATGATGAGAAACGAGGCTAACTTTTTTTTTCAAAATTTCAAAAAACATGGGCTATAACCCATCGTTTTTGTCATTTCGTCATTTTTTTGAAATCCTCAAAAAGGATGAAAAACGGTGCGCTATAGTATGCCGTATGATATGGGCTATAGCCCATGGTCCAAAATGATGAGAAACGAGGATAAGTTTTTTTTTCAAAATTTCAAAAAACATGGGATATAACCCATCGTTTTTGTCATTTCGTCATTTTTTTCAAATCTTCAAAAATGATGAAAAACTGCGCGCTATAGTATGCCGTACGATATGGGCTATAGCCCACGGTCCAAAATGATGAGAAACGAGGCTAACTTTTTTTTTCAAAATTTCAAAAAACATGGGCTATAACCCATCGTTTTTGTCATTTCGTCATTTTTTTCAAATCCTCAAAAAGGATGAAAAACGGTGCGCTATAGTATGCCGTACGATATGGGCTATAGCCCATGGTCCAAAATGATGAGAAACGAGGATAACTTTTTTTTTCAAAATTTCAAAAAACATGGGCTATAACCCATCGTTTTTGTCATTTCGTCATTTTTTTCAAATCTTCAAAAATGATGAAAAACTGCGCGCTATAGTATGCCGTACGACATGGGCTATAGCCCACGGTCCAAAATGATGAGAAACGAGGCTAACTTTTTTTTTCAAAATTTCAAAAAACATGGGCTATAACCCATCGTTTTTGTCATTTCGTAATTTTTTTCAAATCCTCAAAAAGGATGAAAAACGGTGCGCTATAGTATGCCGTACGATATGGGCTATAGCCCATGGTCCAAAATGATGAGAAACGAGGATAACTTTTTTTTTCAAAATTTCAAAAAACATGGGCTATAACCCATCGTTTTTGTCATTTCGTCATTTTTTTCAAATCTTCAAAAATGATGAAAAACTGCGCGCTATAGTATGCCGTACGATATGGGCTATAGCCCACGGTCCAAAATGATGAGAAACGAGGATAACTTTTTTTTTCAAAATTTCAAAAAACATGGGCTATAACCCATCGTTTTTGTCATTTCGTCATTTTTTTCAAATCTTCAAAAATGATGAAAAACTGCGCTATAGTATGCCGTACGATATGGGCTATAGCTATATTGATGTCTCACGCAAATGAGACATAACATGGACAAAGACAAAGATTGATAAATCCACACCATCTTAAGCTTTCTGTCTGTATAACTGATGGACAGACAGACATCTAAGTATCTTTCATTTTTCAATATCATATACAAACGGGCTAGAAACAAAAAATCTAATGAACACAGTGAATTCAGCAGGTTTTTAATGTTGCAAAGCTTGTTACAGATGTAAAGCTTTTATTAAAGGCACTTGATATACTATACTTTTATATATATAAAAAAAGAAACATACAAATCTGTATCAAAATCCTCCTGTATCACAAGCAGGTGCTTATAACATGGAGAAATAAATCCAAGAATATCAGTCATTAAAAAAATCAGTGTTGGGTTGAAATCCAAAAAGCATCTTCTCCCTCGGCAGTGCTCCAACACAGTGATGTTACATCGCCATCTAGTATTAAACCACCATGTTCCATAGCAACAACATACAGGCACACCTTAAAACCAACACAAATATACTCGCAATTCACAATTTCATGGTCAAATTTGTTTCATTTTTTTAACAGCCTTTGTCCATTATGTCCCCCAATCCCCCAGTATGGATGTCGTTTGTACTGTATGTATGCAGGTATGTGCGTACGAATGTATGCTCTGCCAAACAAGTTTAGCCTCTCTATACGTACTGGGGGGAGGGGGGGGGGGGGAGAGGGGGACTTCCATCATCAAAACATGGGTGCATGGTGGAACTGAAAAACCCATTAAACCCCGGAAAGCATCCGTGTCATTTTTGATTTCTGCGTTTGCTATTCAAAAATAGCAGATATACAAGCTCACTCAAAACACGCTACATAGTGCCGCACTGCGAGCTTGTACATCTGCTATTTTTAAAGACAGCCTTTCTACTCGACTGGTTTCTCATTACCAACTACCAATTACAAACAAGTACTGCAGTAACAAGTAAGAAGCATGTCAGGGCGGTGGATCGTTACAGTAATAATTCTTAACGATTACCAGACTAAACGACTTGCTGAACTTAAAGGGTAATTACTGCAAAGTGAACGAGAATAAGGAGCAGACGTTGACATTTTGACCGTACAAACAATTAAGACCCAAAAACCCAGCAGAGCTGAAGTGACATTTTCAACGCTCAATAGCATCGCAATAAACACACAGTTAAGAGGAAATAAAGGACTTACTAACCCAACAAGCCACAACAGGAAAACAAATATATTTCGCGTTTGTCGGGGCAGAAACCTCAAAACCCAATGTTTTAAAGGTTTCATCAATTACACCCAAAAAACCTGAACTTTGAACATTCAGTGGATACACTGACACGAAACAAGACAGGAACGCCCAAAAACGTCACATCCGGTCTTTTTACCCTGGCAGAATTTTCTATGGCTGCCAATCCAACTTTTTCCAATCCTTAATCACATACGGACAAACATCTATGCCGATAATATCTAACTTGCGGAGGTAACGTGCCTTGTCCACGGGCAACAGATCTTTCAACGTATGGCATTGCAAATACGTTTGATAATCGCTACTCTGCGCAATATTGTTTTGGAAATGCCGCAAATTGAACGAGAGCAAATCACAACTTACCCTGGGGGTGGTGACTCCGCATTTTCGTGTCAATGTATTGTCTGTGGTCTGGAGTTTTATCTGGGGTTTGGAAGCCTTTTGAGCTGCAATAAAAAGTGAAAACAGTGACATCTGCTGGCAAATCCCATCGACATATATGGGATTTGCAGGCTGTGACATCACAAAGCAGCACTTGTTTGAGCCAGAAAACCCCAGGCCACAGAAAATCTGAATGTTAAAAGTTCAGGTTTTTAGGGTAAATAAGAAAGATTACAAAAACACTTTTTGTGTTTTGCATTTGTTCATAAATGAATGCCCTATACTTGATCATACTACAACACACACGTATCACTGGTACTTTGGAATCCTGAAAAGTAACAGTTTTGGACACTTGATGACTTTGAAATGACTCGTCGACCATGGCTTCCATTTCAAAACGCTGTGGTTGGCCATAATCACTTGTGGGAAAGTTAATACTCAAATATTCAAAAGCACAAAATATAAAAGTACATATTCCTTTTTAAGATCAATGCCTTTCTGTCTTGAAATTTAGAACATTTAAAAAGATAGGAAAAAAAAAAATTAATTTTCAGAGATTTTCAGAAATATAATAGTGAAAATAGTAGATCTACAAGCTCACAGCACGAGGCACCGCACAGTACAGGTGCAGTACTTAGTTTAGACAGTGTTTTGTTTAGACTAGTCATTGGTTAGACCAGTCATTAGTCTTACAACTACAACCTATCTCAAACCCTCACCATAAACCTAACCTCCCAGGGGGCACCGCATATATCTTTTCTACGTCCGAGAATAGACATGGTAATGCCCCGCCTGCCTCTGATTGGCCTACCGACACAGTGTCTCCGAGGTGGAAGATACATGCTGGATAGTCTGCTGTGCGAGGTTACTCCGTGGTGGGAAATAAATAAATAATACGATATAAGTACGATATATAATACAAGAGAATGACAACTTGGCATGCGGCACAGTAACTTTTATTTCTATATTGTTTATGCCGTTGGCCTGTTTATTTGTATACATGTGTAAAGTCGAAACATTATTGTACTGTAAAAAGGTCTCTTTTCCCTTTATCTTTTTTAGTATAACAGTATTAGTTTACTATAATTACATTAATACACGATAATCAACACTATCACTTTAATTTAGAACACAGCCAAATCAAATCATAGTACAGGCCTATGTGTTCAAATTATTCAATCAAAGCAAACGGCACAAACAATATTAGTTTGCCTCTTCTACAAAAATTTAAGTTACAAGTTACTGTTGTGTGTTGTCATTCTCTTGTACTTTATATTATTATTTCCCACCACGGAGTACCCTTGCATCTCGGAGGACAGGCAAGACGGGCAGTGTCGGTAGGCCAATCAGAGGCAGGCGGGGCGTTACCATGTCTATGCTCAGACGTAGAATAGATATACGCCGGGGCAGCACACCTAAACCTAACCTTAACCCATGTCTAACCAATGACTAGTCTAAACTAAGTATGCACCCCACACGGGGCAGCACACCTAAACCTAACCTTAACCCATGTCTAACCAATGACTAGTCTAAATTAAGTCTGCACCCCCACAGTACTAGTCGTGACACATTGTGAGCTTGTAGATCTGCCATTTTGTACGATATTTAAAGTAGGGCTTCAGTGGTTATTCATTTATCGTATATTTGTAGCACATTTGGGTCCCAACAGTCTCTTCCTGGCAATGTAGTGAAGTCAAAAGTACAATTTGTATGTGAAATGTAGCGTGTAGAGTGAAAGTCATGAGTTTCCAAAAACAAAATAAAACTTGAGAAATGTACTTAAGCACAGTATTTGAGTAAACATACTTAGTCAATCCACCACTGAAGGTGGGTGAGACATTAATGGTTTGGTGACAACGCGGTCTGTGTCCTATAACAGCAGGGTTTGGTCTGGCAACAAGTCTTTGCATGTGAACACACCACAGCCCAGGCAATGGAATGGTAGGATGTGTGTGGTTTTGGAGAGGGGAGGGGAGAGGGAGAGGAGCGGAAGATTGACACTGGCATGCCAGAGGAGTGTAAAGTGTTGAAATAAAAAAGGGGTTCCTCTTCTATGGGTGATCTCTTGGTCCCTCCCTCTACTCAGACGGGAGCAAAGGCATGGCCTTTACACAGTGGCTTATCCTTCTTGGAATAGAACGTCTTTCCCTCCAGGTTGATCTGGCAGAGCTGCGGTGATGAAAGAGAAGAAGAGGGCACAGAGGACAGAGACAGAGGGTTACGCTCGCTCGAATCTCATGGGCGCAAGGTGTGGAAGGTTACGGGCGAACAGCTGCTGCACATTATTTATTATTCTGACTTTATTTCCACTACTGTCCTCCATGGACAGAAGAAAATAACATAAACAGAGAGAAAGGAGAGCCTGCAGGTGACAGCTTGACAGGAGAAGACAAACTAGAGTGACAGGGAGAGACAGAGAGAGCAGCAACAGAGGGAGAAATAAGACAGGAGAGGAGAGCGAAAGAAAGAAAGAACGAGAGAGAGAGAGAGAGAGAGAGAGAGAGACACCTAATTTATAGAGCAGGAGCTTCTCTCTCTTCCAGGCAAGTTTATTACAGTTAACGAAAACTAACGAAATAACACAAACCAAGTGTTTACAAAACTAACTAAAACAAACTGAAGTTATAGGCAAAATTATCTTAGTTTCTCGTTACCAATAGCAACTGATTATATATAGATTTTTAAATTGTATCCTTTGTCGAGTTTTTATTACACAATAGGCCTATTTACTCTGAGCTTTTTGAATCCTGCATCTGACAAATAATCCAAAGTATGGAAAAAATAAACTAAAAACTAACACTAAATCTAATAAATACTGAACTAAAACTAAGCATGGTCACAAAAATAAAAAACTACTAAAACTAAACTACAGCATAATGAAAAAGCAAAAAGCGTTGCCTTGCTTCCACCATGGGAAGAAGAGGTGTGAATGAGAATGACTTACAGCGCAGACGAAGCATGTGTCATGCCAGCTGTAGCCTAAAGCCTCCAAGAAGCGGTCCCCAGCATCAATCTTAAAGTCACAGCCGTGGCACTTGGTACCAAACATCTTTTCATAGTCTGGAGGGGGAGAGAGAGGGATAAAACAATGACTGTAATTACAATTTTGAGATACTTTTTTTTTTTACTTAACTCCACTTCATATACTTCTCCATCACAACTCAAGTCAAACTCAAACATATTAATATAGCTGCAAGCAGCGATAAGGCGGGACCAAGGAGAGGGAGAGAGAGAGGGGGGGTGGAGAGAGAGAGAGAGGGAGAGAGAAGGGGGGGTGGAGAGAGAGAGAGAGAGAGAGACAGAGAGAGGGGGGTGGAGAGAGAGAGAGAGAGAGAGAGAGGGGGGGGTTGAGAGAGAGAGAGAGAGAGAGCGGGGGGTAGAGAGAGGGGTGGCGAGAGAGAGAGAGAGGGGGGAGAGGGAGAGAGAGGGGGTTATTAAACTATTAGACTTATTACACTATTACACTACTATTATACTATTACACTAATATACTTATTACAATATTACACTATTACACTATTACACTACTATTACACTATTACACTAAATACACTTATTACACTATTAGACTTATTACTCTATTACAGTTACTATTATCTCTATAAGTGTGATGTCATGTCCTAGTGATAGATAGAGAGAGAGAGAGAGAGAGAGAGAGAGATAGATATGCACAAATAAGAATCACAGGCAGAGTAGCCGCTACCCCGATTTGAACCAGTGACCCTGTGGTCCAAAGGTAAGAGCTCTACCGACTGAGCTAAGCAGACACTGTCAGTTGACTCATTCTATACAATAACATCATGCAGTATAGGTATTAGCTGCCAACCGTATTTGGAAGACGTATTAGTTGCATGAGAGGTTTCACAAAACAGCATTTTCGTTGGCTCATAAAAACTTCATTTTTTCACTTAAAAGAAATCTGTTACGATTTTCTGTTCGTTTAAGTCCAAAGTTCAAGTGTAGACGTTTTTGTACATTTTGATCAAAGATTCTGGGAGGAGATAGATTTTAAATGGTTTTCATATAATTCAAAATGGTGGGTAATCTAAAGGTCAGAGGTCAAAAGTCAGAATACGAAAGTTGTTCGCCATGAGGAGACAAATATGTGTATCAAAGTGTAATTGCCAGCGGTCAAACGGTTCATGAGATATGCACGTTCAAAGTTTGCATTTTCAGTGCTATAGCGCCACCATTTGGCCAATGGTCATGGGCTTCACATGGTCACCGTTTGGCATGGCCCTCTACCAGAGTACCGAGTTTCGTAAAAAGCGACTGCACGGTTCAGTCAGAACAGCTATTTTTGGCGGAAGAAGGAGAAGAAGAAGAAAAAAAAACACAAATACAAGAAGTGACCAAAGTCACTGCGTGTCTTCTTGGTCCCTTAATTACTTATTTTACTCCACTACAATTATCTGACATCTTTAAGTGTAACTAGTTACTTTATTTGCTGATTTAGATTACCGATACAGAACATACATTAACCACTTTAGACCTATTTTAGACCTATTCAAAAACAGCCTATCTACAAGCTTGTAGATCTGCCATTTTTGAAAATATTTGACCAATTTTTATGTTCACTTTGGTTCTGTAAGCATATATTGACACCTAAAACGTTCATTCAAGTAAAATTAAATTATTAATAATAATAATACAGGCATTTTACTTTTATTTATTTATTGTAGCATTATTGCTTTTACTTAAGTTTTAAAAAAATGCGAGAAAAAAAGTATGTAGACATACAGTCATACAGTCAGCGCGCGTGTGTGTGTGTGTGTGTGTGTGTGTGTGTGTGTGTGTGTGTGTGAGGTAATGAAGATGCAGGAAGAAAAAGGAGGCTCACGTAAGCTCCAGCAAAACGTGGAGTGTTGATGCAACACTCTCTCATCAATGGTGAAGAGAAAAGGGAATTACTTCAGCAGCGCTCCCCGAGCGGAGAGGACGGATTAGGATAAGGGGAAATTGCTCTAGATACTTAACTGGATTGTGCCAGTTTTTTTCATTACACAGACTTGTGTTGGGTGTGTGTGTGTGTGTGTGTGTGTGTGTGTGTGTGTGTGTGTGTGTGTGTGTGTGTGTGTGTGTGTGGGGGGGGGGGTCAAGCTATAACGCTGATACTCGAGAGCGGAGCAGAGAAGAGAGAGATGCTGAGACAGCACAATGTTTATCAACACTCCAGGCTTTATACTCGTGGAGAGGAGAGTGCTCAGGTTTTCTAGCTTAGCCTCTGATAAAAGCAGCAATCCATTTGTGAGCCGCATCGGCGAGGGACACAGTGGTGGAAAGTAACTAAGTACATTTACTTAAGCGCTGTACAATTTTGAGGTACTTTCCAATACTTTTACTTCTACTTCACTAAATCTCAGATCCAAATATTGTACTTTTTACTCCACTCCATTTATTTGAACACTTTAGTTACTAGTTACTTTGTAGATTTAATAAAAAACATACATTAACCACTTCAGCCCTATATACATTTCGGCCATTTGAAAATAGCCGATCTACAAGCTCACGTGTGTTGGCTGGGGCAAAAAAAAGAAGAGACTAGAGCAGTAATTCTCAACTTCTTTTCATTTCTTCTCAACTTGTTTTCATTTCACGGATTGACTAGCAGTTTGATATGCATTAAGCCATGGACTTTCAGTACCATGTTTTTAATCTCTGGGAACCTAATCTGCACTGTGAAATCCTCAGTAACTCTGAGAGTGACGTACTGCGTACTAATGCTATCCCATTTCAAACTGGCCCATCCATATTTTTGTACAACACTCTCTCAGTTACAGAGCCGTAAGGGTCCATTTGGACCCCCTGGTGGTCCCCAGACTCTACGTTTTGGAACCAGTGGAATATACGAGACGTAAACATCCTAACGTCTTGATGGACTGTGGGGAAATGCCACAAATTCATGGCGGACTAAAGACCATGCACAGCGATGATGCTACGTTGGATCATTACTAATAGTTTGATTAGAACTATCATCAGTGTGGATAACAAACAAATGGAAAGTGGAACAAGGCAGTGCACGGCCGACTGGCTATACAGCGCATGCTCACCAGGCAAGCACCGTTCTGTGACGTTTGTTTTTGCTTTTTTGTTTTGTTTTTTGCAACATCTAGTGGTCACATGTTTATTGCATCTTTAACACATTCTGTACATAATACGTCTGGAAACGTCATAAGGAATACAACCGACTGATTCTAAAGACGTTTGTAGACGTCCTAGCGACGTCCAAACGACACGGGGCGAGATAAGAATATTCAGAATTATTCCTATTTTTTTTTTTGGCATTTCGCTTTTCACTTGCCGTATGCTAACGCTCTGTGCAACTATTAGCTTGTCATTGACTCCCATGTTAGCGCGGCGGAAAGAATGACTCGCATCTCCTCATCCAGGGCGCTCTCCGTGGTGTTGAAAGGATCGATATGCTGGCGCTTCATTTCTGCTCCTCATCCGTCTCTCCCGCAAAATATGAACGCTTTTTGGAGCGTATATAAATATATTAAGATGATCGGGGATTGTGAGGTCACTTTGTCAAGTCAACTTTTTTAAGAACGTGTTTCCGGTTCATGGCTTTCAGAGTAAAATCGATCACTACTCTGGCGACTACTCTGGCACCCCGGAGCTCTTATTTTGATGCACTTCCGGCAAAATTAGTGTTCAATTCAATTTTATTAAAGTGTCAAATCACAACAAGTTGTTTCAAGACACTTTACAACCAACAAAGATCCACCCAGAGCAAGCATTATTGTGACAATAGTAACGAAAAACCCGACTCTAGGGTGGGCGGCCATCTGCCTCGACCGTGTCGGGGGAGAGGGGAGGGGGAATAGGAAGAAAGAATGCACCGGAGCCAACTGAATATATCGAGACGCATATAGAGGTGGTGTGTATGTGTGTGTGTGCGCGCGTGCGTGCATGTGTGTGTGCATACGTGTGTGTGCATACGTGTGTACGTGTGTGTGCATGTGCGTGCATGTGTGTGTGCATACGTGTGTGTGCATACGTGTGTACGTGTGTGTGCACGTGCGTGCGTGCGTGCGTGCGTGCGTGTGTGTGTGTGTGTGCGTGAGCGTCAGTCATGTTCCTTGATGAAACGCAGAGCGCCTCGCTCACCTCTCTCGCAGTAGGGCTCGCCCTCCTCCATGTAAAAAGCTTGGTTCCTGATGGGAGTCTTACAGGCGGAACACTTGAAACACTGAACATGGTAGGTCATCTTGAGGGCGTGCATGATCTCCTGCGAGTTGGAGGAAAGGGTGTGAATTGCTTAATTTACAGGAACAGAGACCCTGCATGCAGACACGGGGGTCTTAACAAAACTTATGCCAGCCTTACTTCTGGTGAGAGATTTGAAGTGATTTAAAGTGTCGTACAAATTTCCAAAGTCAGAGGGAAATCACGACGGTCTTAACATCAGCGGGTGCGTGGCATTGACACTTGTTCAGTCACAAACTCAGTCAGAACGGTCTCATCTGAACTGATCATCCCAAACCTTTGAACCGGGACTAAAGAGTTCAGATGAATGTATGTAGTCGACAGCTGTTCAGTATGTGTTGAACAAGTATCCCTTCTATGACCATATCATGGGCATGCAATACTTTGTGCCCATAAATGGAGCCGACTCGTGGTTTGTTTATGTTGTCATCGTCTTTTAATGGCCACAGACTCCCGTTTGAAAATATTTGGGGCCATGGACACCCATACAAACTTTGTGTTGTTAAAATATTTCGATTTGTTTCACATTCTTTCAAGATTTGTTGAAAATAGCCAATGTATATAGGGTTAAAGTGGTTAAACGGATTGTGATGCTAGATGAACTAATGTTGCTAGGGACCCCCTGGAACCCCTCCAAGGACCCCTGGTGGGTTCTCGACCCCACGATGAGAAGCACTTGTCCTAAAGAATCCTTTTGGATAATGTGTGAAGCAGCGTGACAGCCTCGGTCTTAAACGAACGCCAGGCACCCGCAGGACTAAAAGCCCATGACTTATGGTAGATTGTTGTTAAATGCGAGAGCTTGTCAAGACTTTAGTTGTTCAATTATCCTCTGGTGAACGGGAGGCATAAGTCTGAGACAGGCTGTGAATTACGAGTGAGCATCGCTTACAACCCATTTCATATCCCTTGTTCCGTGTTCGTTTTGTTTTATGGAGCTACTCGGATAACAGCAAAGCAAACATGGACAGAGCACTGTCTTCCAACAGGCCAAGAAGTGAATCTGGATCTAAATCCAGTAGGCGGAAGGTAACTAAGTACATTTACTCAAGTGCAGTACTTACAGTAAATCAATTTCGAGGTGCTTTTACTTTTAGTAAGTACGGTATTTATTGATACAACACTTTTACGACACTGCATCTCAGAGTCAAATATTGTACGTTTTAGTCCACTATAATTATTTGACATTAGTTACAAGTTACTTTGTAGATTTATATTTATATTTATATATTTTACAATACTTTAGTTTTCAAAGTTTAGAATACAAGACTACTTTAACAGTAGTCATTTCTACATGTTGGTACTGCTACCTTTAGTCAAGTAATAGAAAAGCAGAGTACTTCTTCGAGCTAACAGCCTCTGTCTGAATCTGGTAAATGTCTTGCCTAGTGTTGGCACTCTTTTTATTCGTATCATTTCTATTTAACCTTTAATTTCAAGCAGGATCAAGAACACATTCTTGTTTACGGCTACCGCCTTGATGTTGGAGTTAGAGTGTGTGCAGTGCACGTACCCCTGCGATCTTCTTTTTGCACTTGTCACAGTTGGGCGCGTAGCGGTTATCGTAACACTTAGTGCAGAACACGGAGCCTCTCTCCTCGAAGAAGCCCCCCTCCTCCAGGACCACCTTGCACTGAGAGCATGTGAACTCCTCTGGGTGCCAAGAACGCCCCAGCGCTACCAGGTACCGGCCCCTGGACAGAACACACACACACACACACACACACACACACACACACACTCTTACTACTATACTTCAGTCAGGATCACTCGTGTCGTAAAGGAGTCAGCATTTATTGCAACAAATGGAATACAGTTAAGCCATTAATGGCTTCCTAATCTTAAACCATTAATGGCTTCCTAATCTTAAAATGTTCCCGGAACTTTTGCTAAGCAAAATCAGGGAATGCTATGCAATACAGGTATACAAGACTCAAACACGTACTGTATACAGTTTAACATTAAGCCATACAACAAGCATTGAATTTCAGTTCACTTAAGAGGCACACATGGATTTCAGTTTAGCATTCAGTTTAAATGTTTCAGTAATGCAAGACACTGAACTATATGCGGTGGATGTTTATAACCACCTCCCTCTTCCTTTCCAGAATAATGACAGCTGATTACAGCGGAGGCGTGTGCGACTCCTGCATGAACGCAATGCTTTATTTGTGAGGACATGAATATTGTAGGATAGCAATGTTATGAATGCCATTTTTACCTTTTGTCATCGTTAACCCTAAACCAAAGCCGAATATAGCAGGCGCGCACACACACACACACACACACACACGCACACATGCACACACGCACACACGCACACACGCACACACACACACACACGAACGACCGAGTAAGTCTGAAACAGGGTTTTCCACTCCAGTCAGGGGGAAACAACAGCAGTTGTAATGGAAATGTCACATCCAACAAAGACACACATGAGTAAACAATACGCAGCTAAAGTGCAAAGTAAACAAAAAATATGAACAAATAAAAATGGAGACATTCCTTGGAGACATCTTCTGTGTTTGTAATAACAACATACAATCCCAATTTCAAAAGTAGCACACACAAACAAGAGATCTACAAAGTTTACAGCATGTATAGCCGATGAAAATGGAGTTAAAGAGGTTAAGCTGATTTTGATTCTTTATCATTGTAGCAGAGGGTCTCACAGCCTCAGCCTGATGGCCTCAAAAGTCTAATATCTCTCCTGAGCTATAGGCAATTGCCTTTGACTTAGTGGTTAAGCTGTTGACTTTCCATGTGGGAGACCCAGGTTCGATTCCCGGCTGTTACTTTTTTAAATAATTTATCCCACGGTTTTTGCAACCCCTTTTTTTTTACCCAGTGTCAATTATCTAATTATCCTGGGCGCTACACTTCCTCTGCCAACTTGGGCGGGCAGCGGACTGACCTCATGCTTCCTTCTATGCATGAGGAGTCCGCGTGGAAGGAACACGTTATTCCGACCGTGCGGTTCCTTTCCCTCCATCAGGCGCCCCGGCTGGTCAGGGGGAGGTGTTGCATCTGTTACATCATCTCACTTCGCTGTGGACCCCCATGGAACCAGAGCAAGGCATCAGGTTGCATCTGTTACATCATCTCACTTCGCTGTGGACCCCCATGGAACCAGAGCAGGGCATCAGCCAGGATTGACCGGGGTAACTCCCCCTTTCCCCACAGAGACCACTCCTTACCTGATTATTTTGTTGCAGGCGCCACACAGCGGGGTCCTTCCGCTGTCTTCGGGTGCCTGCTGCGCTGCCTGCATGATGGAGCTGCGGTTCTGCATGGGGGTGGGCTGGACGGGCTGCTGGTGCTGGGTCAGCACCGTGCTGGTCTTGTCTGGCCGGTATCGGTCCGCAAAGCCCGGGTCCGTCACCCACGGTGGTCTGCAGGCCGGCCCCGATGACTCAGTGGCCGGGGTCTTAGAACCTGAGACAGGACATGTACAAAATGGATGTTGTTGCTGTCGGACATAACCATCTTTTTATTATAGCTTATGTAAATGTACTTTTCCAACCCCTGGCAGACACCTACCATCAGGTTTATCTTCTGCCTGTAGTTTGCCAGGTGAAAGAGTCGACTCGACACTGTGGACAGAAAAACACACCTGAGTAACCATGGTGACTGACAACAGTCTGTCTTTAAAATGTTACATAAACTTACCTCAATAGGTGGTTCAATCATCATTAGGCGGTTAACAATTTATTAATGTTGAATATTGTTCATAAATCATTATTTTCTCCAGCGACAACAGTATATTAAAACAATGATAACTTTGACAAAAAGGTGGGGGTATATTGGTTGGGGTCCTTTTCATGTCAAACGAATATATTGTGCATTTGGCCACGGCACAAATTTTGATTGATTTCATAGATACAAAACAATTGTCCAAATTATTCCAATGTTAATCTTTGTAATCAGAAATAGCTGATCTGTAAGCTTGTTGATCTGCTATTTTCAAATAGCCAATGTATATAGAGTTAAAAATGTTAAACCAATTTAAACTGATTTAGCTATGTTAACCGGGGGTCCCCGGACCCCACTTTGAGAACCACTGCTTTAAGGATGTGCAGAACTATCATCAGATGAAAGTATGTAGTTGAAATATTTGATCCAGAGTGAGTTGAGTGTGTGTTGCTTTTGAGTTTTTGTGACCAAAAAAATAAAATAGAAAAAAGTCAAATAAAATGATTACATTCACTGCATTAAAATCACTCTAATTAAAGCAATTATAATTAGGTTTTTCCTAATTAGCGCAATTTGACCCAGCAGCGTGTTTTCATGACTTTGTGTGACAATTAATAAAAAAATATCAATCAGTAATTCCAACTAATAGCACAGCATAGCAGCTTATTATGGTTCTGAAGAAGGCCAGATGCTGAAAGGCGTCAGTTAATTATTTTAATCATGTTCTATGTATAGAACTAGCACGTGAAATAAGGTATTTTTCTTTCCACTTGAATTGTGCGCTTGTGTGTGAGCCTCTGCAACAAAAACTGTATTTCTCTAATGAAAGAAACCTTGTTTTTTTTATTTTTTTTATCCCACGATTTTGTAACCCATTTTTCACCTGTGTCAATCATCTAATGTGATCCTGGGCTCTACACACCCTCCACCAACCTAGTCTCCATATATGGGTGACAAGGGGAGAGAAATTCAAAGTTGTACTGTACTTCGAAAGTATAAAATCAATAGGGATTAAATAAAGGTTAATAGGTTGATGTTTTAATAATATGCATATCTGCCAACAGGTAACCTAAAGTTTTTCATAACTGCACAATATTTGCCTCTGAGATGTAGTGGAGTAGAAGTATAAAGTATTTAAAAATGTACATTGTACTTTAAAAAAAGAGAAAACAAAACAATTGTACTCAAAATTAAGTATAGTAATTGAGTAAAGGCACTCGATTACTTTGACTTTCCCCCCAGATACCAATATTCTTCAGCCTTGGGAAAGGGCAGGCCACGGCACGTTAACTCCATCACACCGGGGGTAGCGCTTGCCAAAAAATAGTCTATTCTGAGATCATTTCAGTTTTTGGCGAGCGACACCGCGCTGTACGGAATTAGGCTTTCTACTGTGAGTGAAGAAAAGTTGGGTTCCCGCACACCCCGTATTGGTGCAAAACTTTTGATTAATCTAGCGGTTGTTGCTGCCACTGTGCGTCAACCTTCTCTGAGAGCGTGTTACCCACAGCGAGCATCACAGCGAGTCGCACTCTTCCGTTCGTTGACACATGAAAACAACCTCCATTGTGAGCTGAGGAGGCAGAGAGAGAAAGAGAGAGAGAAGGCAGCTCCCGAGAACTCTTATCACGGTGAAGAAAATAACACTGTTGCCTTTAGGGCCTGCCGGTGTTTACATCATCTAAAGTGCCATCCACAATAGACTAATGAAGGGCTGATGAAATCCCTCCTCGTTTGCGGGAGAAAAACAAGACAACGAGACGGGCCACACATTACAGGATTCTGCGATTCACTCGCATGCCTCCCTTATACCCTATCTCACCGTTATCGTCAGGGCTCATCTCCAGTCCAAGTGATTCTCAACCTTTTTTAATTTCAAAAGGACTGCACTCTGTTTGATATGCTTTAAAAGACCACGCAATTAGATTTGTATCTCTGGGACACCAATCCACTCTGTAAAATCCTATTATTTTAACTTTAGTTAAAATAATGGGATTTGTTTTTAAACTTTAGTTAAAATAATAGGTGACAGAACTGCAAGGATCCATTCAGTTCCAGCCTTATGTTATGCACACACCTGTCCTGCATAATGGCGCATATACTACACGTTGTCTCAGTAAGACAGCCCTCCTCCTATCCACTAGGTGGGGTAATAATGCACCAAGCATTATGGTAATTGTAGTCCAGGAAGGAAGTGAGTCCAGTGTCCATGACATCACGGACACTTTGAAATACTAAAATATCTAAAAACACATATTACCCACACAAAAACCCCAGGAAAGTGCTTTTTGTCTCCCAAACATCATAAAAATAAGCTCTGGTTGAAAAAGGGGTGAAGTGTCCCTTTAAGGGTAGAGTAGGCTACATAAGTAAATGTACTTAGTTACTTTCCACCACTGAACGTAAGGGTCCATAACTAACAATCATTTAGGCTGGGGAGGGGGGGAGGGGGGCCCACTCAAGGACCCGGCGTTGAGAACCACAGGTGTGTAGCGTAATCATTAGTTATTATCAGCAGTAAAGGCCCGGCGGCGGGGGAACGTACCGTATAGTCACAGGTGCAGCCTGGGAAAAGGTTGCATACTTGGGAAGGGTCCAGCAGGCGCTGGCTGGGTGAAAGCAGGCCTGCAGTGGACCATCCATTACTGGCATTCCAGCAATAGCTGCGGAGGCCAGGTGGAATGCACTTCCTCTGCCCAGAGCTTTCCTGCCTGCACGTCAGGATTCTAACTATATCCATGCTGTCGGACGGAAACCTGGCAAGTCCACTTTTCAACTCTTTATATGGGGTTTTTCTTTTTGTAAATTCATGCCCTACTTTGTTGTACAAGAGTACAACACGACTCCACGGGTAGATCTACGGAGACTGTTTTAGCTACTTTACATTGTGAAAGTTAACGTGAAGTGTGTGTCTTTATGATATCAACTTTATATTTGGATGTTCCTAAATACAGCACAGCATGAGGGATAGCCTGAGCTCTTACTTTTTAAATTACTGTATGCTTTCTAAATCTCACACACACACACACACACACACACACACACACACACACACACACACACACAAAAGTTGTATCACTGCAAAGCATCCATGGGAAGCCCACACATTTATCCCAATTATACAGTGTGAATCCAATTTACCCACAGATTCATTCAGTATCTCGCTTAATAATGTGAAAACCCATTTCTTTACACCTACAGTTGGCATATTATCAGTGATCAATTCAGGCATGCCTTTTTCCTTGCCTCCTCCTCAGTAAAACCTCCTAAGTAGTGTTTTAGTGGTGACTGGTGGGATGCTAGTTTAATGACATCACACATGCATAAATTTCCTTTAATAATGTGTGATTAATTTTACTGAATAAATAGCAGGAATATTTTTTTGTATAGGTAATGACTAGCTTTTATCTGGCAGGCGTCACCTCTGTAATTTACGTCTTGAATCCATCGGCCACTGTTATCCAAACGTTCTCTTTGGACTGCTTCAGAACATCGGCCGGTATGCCTACCACTACAGTGCTTCAGAACATCGGACAGTATGCCTACCACTACAGTGCTTCAGAACACCGGCCGGTATGCCTACCACTACAGTGCTTCAGAACATCGGCCGGTATGCCTACCACTACAGTGCTTCAGAACATCGGCCGGTATGCCTACCACTACAGTGCTTCAGAACATCGAACGGTATGCCTACCACTACAGTGCTTCAGAACATCGGATGGTATGCCTACCACTACAGTGCTTCAGAACATCGGACGGTATGCCTACCACTACAGTGCTTCAGAACATCGGCCGGTATGCCTACCACTACAGTGCTTCAGAACATCGGACGGTATGCCTACCACTACAGTGCTTCAGAACATCGGACGGTATGCCTACCACTACAGTGCTTCAGAACATCGGCCGGTATGCCTACCACTACAGTGCTTCAGAACATCGGACGGTATGCCTAACACTACAGTGCTTCAGAACATCGGCCGGTATGCCTACCACTACAGTGCTTCAGAACATCGGACGGTATGCCTACCACTACAGTGCTTCAGAACATCGGCCGGTATGCCTACCACTACAGTGCTTCAGAACATCGGACGGTATGCCTAACACTACAGTGCTTCAGAACATCGGCCGGTATGCCTACCACTACAGTGCTTCAGAACATCGGACGGTATGCCTACCACTACAGTGCTTCAGAACATCGGCCGGTATGCCTACCACTACAGTGCTTCAGAACATCGGACGGTATGCCTACCACTACAGTGCTTCAATGGCAGCAGGTCATGAAATGAACCATTGATATGTGCATCCATTAATTCACTTCAGATATGCTCTCTGCGTTGGGAGAAAATGTACACTTACTGTACAGCCTGTATACGGTAGGCTACACCTGGTAGCTTGCATGCCGTTTAACCGGCCTATGATGGTTCAACTAAAGCAATGCAACAAGCATCAGCACTGTTTTGTATTGTACTCCAAAAAAAAAAAGTCAGATGTTCAGTCATGCCTAACGTACTGTATGCTCCATTGTACGGCCGCGGCACGCTGCAAAAATAGCCGACATAAAAGCTCACAACACAGCGCATCTGCGCCGCGGTGTGAGCTTGCACATCGGACATTTTCAGCGCTCGGCACCGGCGTACGATTAAATATGAATCGGGCTTCACTCTTTAAAAAAAACTTGTTTATCGTCATAGAAGAAGAATGGAAAAGAAAAGAGACACAGGAAAAACAGACGAGAGACGCAAGAAAGAGTTTGTGTTTTGGTTTTTTCCCCCAGATGTTTTATATTTTTCAATGACAGAAGAAGAAAAAACAAAGTTAGCAGATTTATCTTTCCCTTTAATTTTTTCTCTTTCTTAATGGCGGGGAAAGCCTAAAAATGGTGATGGCTCAGAAATGAAAACAGTCAAAGATGAAGATCTCAAAAACAAAAGGAACGCAGGCTTAAAAGAGAGCAAAAGAATGAGAGAGAGAGAAAGAGAGAGAGCTTACAGATCAAAGAAGGAGTCTGAACTGCACAGTCAAAGCGGAATCAAGAACAGAACAGTACAGAAAATAATGGTACTACCCCCCCCTCACTTAAAGACAGAATGGTACTACCCCCCCCCCCTCACTTAAAGACAGAATGGTACTACCCCCCCCCCCCCCCCCTGCTGTTACTACGACTCCAGAGTTGCAAACAGTGTGACAAACAGGAAAAAGGAGGGCAACAGGCAGGCGTTCCAGGCAGTGTTGACAAACACCCGTCACCATCACGTCAACAAAACAAATTCAGGGAGAAAATCAGACACTTTCAGCACCCGGCAACATCACGTCACACATTCAGAGGGCGATAACACATCATCAGTATCACCACTTATCAGGTTCAGTACACACGGTTCCACCCTGGGCTTTGTCATCTAACATTGAGAAACAAGCGTTACTTCTACAGTATTTATATTAATTGTGCGTGGGGGGAGGGGTTTGGCGAGTGGGGGGAGGGTGTTTGCTTCTTCCCTCTCCCTCCTCTGTAACTCCGGGCGAGTTTGTTTTCATCTGCCATTGGATAGTTTGGCTATCGTCGTCGTTTTTTTTGTGTTTGTTTTTTGTCATTTTGTCGTCGGCCGTGGGTTGTGGTGGCTATCGCTTTAGCAGGCTTCGGGGCAGGCGGCTGGCTTTCTTCCGTGTCCCTGGTGACGTCTCTTTAAGGGTCGACACTTCAGGATTTAATATTGAGGGCACGGGCGGACCTCTCGTGGTGCCAGTCCCTCAGACGCGCGTAACGGGGGCTCTGAATCTCCGTGAGGAACTTTTCCCTAACCACACCACACGCAAAGGGAGGAGTGAGACACAGCGACACCACAAAAGACGACAACCCACACACAGGAAATGAAAGATGAAGTATAAAAGTTTAACAAGAAGTTATGAAAGAATGTAGAGCGAGATGGAGGGAGGGAGGGCGTGGGTGGGGGGGGGGGGTTATGAAGAAACAAAATAGGTCAAAAAGCTGAGACAGAATAAGGTTAAAAACGGGTTTTGAAATGTAAAACGAAGGAGCAGACACTCTCAAGTCGTTATCTCTGAATCCAACAGGGGGAGGTTGAAAGGCATGACGGTTAGGTATGAAGCAGATTTATGCATGACAGCATACAAAAAGGATGAAGGTAGAAGTTGCACACTAACACACGCTTCCATTCAAAGCAGTGACATATTACACCTACAGTACGCTACATAATAACACACACAAACAGACTTACTCGAGTAAAAGGACAAACGTATTGGCCTTAAAATGTACAGTACTTAAAGTACCAGTACTGCATACTCACTATGCAGAATGTCCAATTTCACAAGTGTTCAAATGTAGAAGATGTATAAACATCTTTTAAAAATAGCCAATCTACAAGCTCCCATTTGTGAGCTTGAAGATCTTCCATTATCAAATGGCAGTATATATGGCTGAAGTTAATGTATAATTTGTAACAATAATCTTAATCCAAAAAGTAACTAGTAACTAAAGTGTTCAAATAATTGTAATGGAGTAAACGTACAATTATTGCCTCTGAGATGTAGTGGAGAAGATGTAAAAGTACTGAAAATTACTCAAGTAGTCAAAATACCTCAACATTGTACTTAAATACAGTACTTAAGTAAATGCACTTAGTTGCTTAGTTTAGACCACAGCAGTACGGTACATAAGCACGTGCATGCACACACACACACACACACACACACACACAGTTTGAAGTATTTTTTTCTCTCCGAAAACAACAGAAGAGCACGTTAGCGTCACGACACACAGGCTTGTTATGATGCCAGATCTACAGTACATCTAGTTGCGGGCGCACGCACACACACACACACACACACACGTGTAATGCACCGAAAAACAGCACACCTGCAAGCTCCCTCCATCTATGGCGTTGTGGGCTTGGAGATCTGCTATTTTCGGTGCACGACACGGCGCACAAACCAAACGCGACAGCGTTGTGGATGTGATTGTGAACAGCCTTAAACTCTATCGGTTTCGTTTCAAGCCTTTTTACCTGGATCTTTTCAGGATTTCATCGTCTGGGTCCTGCACTGAGATATCCAGGAGAAACACGCATGAGAACGTCTTATTGAATTACCTCTAATGAGCCAAAAACTCCTACTATTTATAAAATATTTAAGCAGTTTTTATTTAAATTATAGAGGGCAACTAGCCAGAGATCCTTTTAAAAAGAATAACATCACCCTTCTAAATCTTCCTATTGCTGGTCCTCACTAATACAATCATTCTAAAATTACTATACTGTACATAAAACGCGGTGCATCACAAGTTCACAATACTAAAGTGGTTAACAGCCTCTGGACGCCTGAGCTCTGCTCTCCCCCTCATACACCTCTCGTTCTCTCCCCATCTCCCCTTCTCTTGCCACCCTCTCACTCTCTCCCTATTTATACATGTATCTGGCTTCTCTCTCTCTCCCTACCTTCCAGGACAGGGCCCTAACTTACTGTAGTCGGTGCCTGTGAGTTGGGCCAGCATACGGAAGGAGCGAGACTGGGTGGTACCGGTGCGAGGTTGCCAGTCCTGAGTGTCCTCAATCAGCCTCTTCTTGCTGCGATCGTTGGGGATGAACATGGGCACGTTGTCCACTCTCAGGCCGTGCCTGCGCGTCATACACACACACACACGCAACCGTTCAACTACAAGCTGATCAGGTGACTTCAAAGAGGCCCACATGTGTGGGTCATGTAGACTAATTAACAGAGTACCCTAATGAACGGTCACATCACACGCCGTTTGCACTAATGGAGTATCGTTACTAGGACTTGACATGGGCTTCTTGCAGACGAACACACACAACATTAACTATGGCAGCTGTTGTTGCTGCTTTGGGAAAAAGTACTTCAGGAGCTAAATATATGTATTGTTTATTATATTATATGAATGAATGAATGAATAAATGTATTATATAATTATATTATATTAAAAGGGGCACTAAACCCTAGACCACGTTTACTGCCACACTGCAGTGCAGCAGCTGCAGTTTACACAATTAAAGAGCACAACAATGAGCAATAGCATTTACTTACGGCTCACATTGGCACACCTGAAGCTAACACACCCATTATCATTGCATTAGCAGCCGCTGTGACGCTTACATCACAGTGTACTGTGCTCATCCAAGTCCTTTGGATGAGATTTAACCTTTAGATGAGTTACATTTTTTACCTTTAGGTGGCAGCAAACTCACAGCATGCCTAGGCTTTAGTTATCCTTTAGCATCATTTTAGGGTTACAAATGTCTCCAATAGCATCACACTTGAGTAGTTATCTAAAAACATGCATTTCGCCTGTCGTGTGGAAACCTACACTGTTTCAAACACATGACAACAACTTGTCTACAGTTATACAGTATATATCGTTGCTGTTGGGCAGAAACCCCTTATCTCCTATGTTAACCTTTTGTTCCTAGCAGGTGTTATGTACACCTAATCAGCTCAGAGACGGGTGCATAGGCAGGGATCAGACCTCTAGAATACATTACAATGATCTACACAAGAATAGCCGAATGAGCACAAAACGCAACATTTTGGACATATTAGGTTTCCACCCGACATCAACGATATAATAGACCAGTGGTTCTCCAACATTTCTCCAAGGAATACATTTGATATGCATTTGGCCGCTGGGCCCCTCCCATCTGAAAAGGTTTATGCCAGATTGGTGTTGTTGAAATGTTTCAGAACGAAGGTCTGCTTTCAGGTCTGCAACCTCACAACATGCCACGATGCGACACGTTGTGAGCTTCTAGCTATTTTGAAAGTATAAAATAGGGCTAAAGTTGTTAAACTGATAATAGATGCCAACTAATCTCTTTTACTGGGGTCTCCGGAGGGGAGCCCACTTTGAGGAGCACTGGCCTGGCATGCAGCTGCGTGGGTCTTACTTGTTGTGGTAAGCATCTTCAAAGTAATTGGCTTCACCCCTGTAGGATGTACAAGAGCAAACGCAGAGGAGAAGAGGAAGGCAAAAGCTAAATCAAAGACTAGAAAGAATTATCTTTGATTTTTGTTTGGAGAAAAAACATAATTATTAAATAGTTCAGCTTTGCCTGCGGGCACTCAAATAATAGAACAGATTTATTTTACAAAGCACTGAAAAGCCACCGGGGCTTTACTTATTAGAAAGAAAAGAAAACAAAGAATGCATTTCTAAGTGTGGATGGAAGTGGTATATGAGAATTAATAAAACGTGACATTATTGGCGTGCGGTGTGAAGGTAATAGAGTAATAGAGCAGGAAAGGTAAAAGAAAGGAGTTGTACTGACTTGTCGAGAGTTTCCATCTGCAGAACAGAAGAACAGAGAGTGAAAGGGAGAGAGAGGGTCAGCGTGGGCAGAGCACACTAAACACAAAGTGTGAGAATATGACAGGCTCCCGTCCGTGCAAAACAGCAAGAGGAAAGCATGATGGCGTAGGAACAGATCCGTGCACGACAGCGGCAGAGAAAGCACGGCGTAGGATGCACCCGACATGCAGTAGAAGTGACAAAAGAAGACAGCTAGGCCCGTTACCCGAGGGAGGGAGGGAGCATGGCATCGTGGGTGTTGCAAAATGCATTATATTTTTCTAGAACAGAAATTCTTCCTGCGCACACACACACATAACACACACGCACACACACCACACACACTTCTCGTACGACCGATAGTGAAAACAGCCGATTTGCAATTATTTGTGGGCATCATAATGACCTAAGAATGCTCTAGTCTAGACTACAGTCCCTCTCCTACTGGATAAAAACAACGCCTGGATGCTGTCTTCAGAGGTAAAAAGGTCACACTTGGCATTCATTCCGGGGACAAATCTGCAAGTCACAGAAGATGTTGTCAGTTCCACCTCTGATCAGCGGCGATGGGAACATGACACCTGGGCGCTATGCTATGATGACGCACGCTGAAGTGTAAACAGACAGGAACAACATGCAATAATTAACGGATATAAAAAATGAGAACATGTGACATTGTCACCGGCCTCCATGTTGCTTTCTCTCCCGTTTCTTTCCACTCAATCACACACAAAACTTGACGCCCGGACAGAATAGCATGACGGAAAAACAAACAAACCAGAAAGGCATGCTCGTCTGCTGGTAATGGAAAAAGGTGTCAATCACCTATTTTTAGCATGTATGCACATAATATGCGCTAGTGGAGGCGGGAAAACAGTATCTGGTGTCACCCCGACCTGAAATGATTGAGCGGGATCAGCGCAGAAACCTCGCAGCCTGCCACCCTGCAGCTCCTCTCTCTCATGTTCAACAAACCGTACTCCCACGTCTGTCAACAGCGCTGGCATTTGCCAAAGGAATCAAGGCTCATTTCCATGCTAGCAATTCAAACAGTTTCCCTGTGTGTTCTACAACACACCCTGTCAATAATGCCGAATGTCACCGCAGTGAAAAAAAAAGCATGTATATAAGCTCTGTGCAAATACCGTCTAGCCAAACCTGTTTCGGTACAACAAGCACAGACATACTGTATGCCGGGGAACAGCGGTGTGCCAACACACATGGTATGTTAAACATTCTGTATGCCGGGACAGCGGTGTGCCAACACACATGGTATGTTAAACATTCTGTATGCCGGGACAGCGGTGTGCCAACACACATGGTATGTTAAACATTCTGTATGCCAGGACAGCGGTGTGCCAACACACATGGTATGCAAAAAGCCTGTTAGCTGACTAGACATGTCTCGACAGATGTTTGGGTCTAATTCTAATCCCGATTTTTGGAGAGTCCCAGACATACCGATGTTTTGCATCAACATACATTTAATTGAAGTTTTTTTTTTAATATATAAATAAAACAGCCACTCTACAAGCTCACAACGTGTCGTGAGCTTGTAGATCCGACACATTTTTATTACATTTTCTTGTAATAAACTTGGTACAGATCGGCTAAAATTATTACCGATACCCGATATATCGTCGGACTGAGACAGACAGACCTACCATCTGGGGCGGCTGTTGGTTTCAAAGATAGCAGGAGGAATACGTCCAGTGGACCAGACTGTGAAAACTTCAGGGTACATGTGAGGCCTCGATCTCTCTAAAGAAAAGGCTGCTCAGTAACACGGCACCGCCACGGTAAAAAGCACTTTGAGAACTCAGCACATTTTATGGGAGCTTTCTAAAAACGGCAACAGACAACATCCATCCAGAGCCAAAAAGTTAAACTTAACCCCAAACCCCACCCTCCGGCCCAGGCCCCGTGGAGGAAGAAGTACTCGGACGTTTTACTGGAGTAGAAGTGTCAATATTGCAATATAGAAATACTCAGTTACAAGTAAAAGTGTGGAATTAAAAATGTATTAGAGTACAAAAGTATTGGCATCAAAATGTAATTAAAGCACCAAAAATAAAAGTACTCATTGTGTAGATTCTACATAATGAGTACTTTTGGTAATGTACAATGTCCCATTTGAAGTTTTCAAATGTATAAGCATCCTTTGAAAATAGCAGATCTACAAATTCACAATGCATCACATTGTGAGCTTGTATATAGGGTGGAAGGGGTTAAAAAATATTCAATCGACAAAGTAAGTAGTGACTAGTAAAGTTTTCAAATAAATTAGTAAAAAAGCACAATATTTGGATCTGAGATGTAGTGGAGTAGAAGTAAAAGTACAGGAAATTGGAAATACTCAAGTAAAGTAAAAGTACCTCAAAAAGTTACTCAAGTATAGTACTTGATTAAATGTAGAAGTGGACCGTTAAAAGTCACGTATTCAAAAGCATTCAAAGTGTTTGCATTAAGTACGACTGAAAGTACTCAAATTGTTAAAGACGTGTCAATTTGTTTTTGAAAATGTTCAGATCCCACATTCACTCCCCCCTGCCCTCCTACAGGAGCGCTCCACATTCAAATACCATTGGGTCCATTTCAAGGAGACCTCTTAAGAAGGACCGTTTTAATGTCACGCTGCCAGATGACATGACAAATGCATTTGGACCTGCACAGCGAACCCTTGTAAAATGTGTATATATTCCTGCCTGTCAACTGTAAAAACCAAGTTGACGATTGAGAGTTATAAAAAATTGCTTGAGAACCGCCGTGACATTTGTCTCGTGTCGCAAAAAAAAAAAGAAGAAAAAAAAAACAGGTGGTGACGGCGGAGGAATGGCTTTCAAAACCACATCATCGGCTTTCAAACCAAACTATCTGCTAAATCAAGTGGAAAGAAATAAACCCAAATAAACCCTCAGGTTTTTCAGAAGTCAGGAAGATTTCCTTTTTTCCGACCGCAAAAGGATGGAATGTTGAGGGAGGAATAATGACATCATAGTGAAAAGTGATAGGGCTCTAAATGAGCCACGAGATGCTGTTTTACGATTTGAACCGTCAAATTAATTCTGCTCGTCTGTCGCGGTAAGAGAGGACACCAAATGAGGTTGGACTTGAGGCCGATTCTACAAATGTCTTCTAAATCCTAAGTAGATAGATCTGCTAAGTCTAGAGGCCTTTCACTATTAATACATAACCTTTAATCATACTCGTACTCCTACTCACATAATCACGGTAATAGCCTACTGTATACATAAGCTAAAAGTTAGTTTTTTCGGTGGGTTAAAATACTTTAATAAAATACAAATAAGTAGAAAATGATTAAATGCATGGCCTCTTTTGGCATACATTATCTATTATTTTCATGACTGGCACCACTGCCATTGTCAGTCATTTCATTTCACACGGAGCCCACCAGAAGCGTAGAAAGCGTATATTAACTTTTGTCTGGCAGCCCGCCAACAGCGTAGCCTACTTTATATTCTTTAATCCACGTTTTGATCGGATCGCATCGATAGCTGTCTCTCGTTAGCATCCCAGTGTAAAGTGTGACAGTGGACGTGGCCATTTTGAAGATGCAAACGCATCCACTTGCACTATGTACTGCTTTCAATGGCCTGTATCTCCAAATCATGTAGTTTTGTAGTTTCTGGTGAAAAGAGGTTTTTTCAACGGCAGGCGCTGTGATACTCGCTGTGGGGTTTTTTCTGCACCGAGCGAGAGAACAACAACCGGTCAAGACACCACACACACCATTATGTCAACATAACACCCGGTTACGGATATTTGGCTCTTCAAAATAAGGGTTGAAAGGGGAAAAACCTTGGCAATACGCGATAAATAGATTAATTAATCCTGGCGGTCAAACTTAAGTTATTTGTCATATCGGCCCGGTGCAATTTTTGATTACAAAGCTTAAAAGGCTGAACATAAATGTCATGTTGATTTATACGTTCCCAAATAGAATCGTTAATCACAATCATTTGTATGACAATTAATCCTCATTTGTGCCAAGGTGACACAGCCCTGTTCAGTGTGTTCACCTATGCCCAGTGGTTCTCAGAACTTCATAATTCTGAGAGTGCAAATGGAACCGTTCCATTTGCACACTCGTAAATGTCTATTAGCTTCCTAAATATCAGAGTAAGGAATATCCGCACTCACTTGAGTAGTTTTAGAACAGACGCCGAAACGTTAGTTTCGGCCGAAACTACTCAAGTGAGTGTATATCTTCAAGAATCTGCACACAGCTACATTGTAAGAGACTATTTCCTATTTTCCTCAAGACTCCCCCTGAGTCGAGCGCGCCTTCTCCTTCTGATCCAGTGGGAGAGTTGTCCCGTTCCGAAATGTCAGTCAACCCCTGGGACCCTCTCAAGGACCCCTGCCTGGACCCCCACAACCACAATCAGCCCCTGGGACCCTCTCAAGGACCCCTGGTCCCCTGCCCGTACCCCCAGCCCCTGGGACCCTCTCAAGGACCCCTGGTCCCCTGCCCGGACCCCCAGCCCCTGGGACCCTCTCAAGGACCCCTGGGGTCCCCTGCCCGGACCCCCACTACAACAACCATTGACCTACCCGTTGTGAGGCTGCAGTAGGCCAGCGGCGGGGCTCTGTGAGCGGTGCGTGTTAAGTTTGGGGGAGTAGGCCACGGGTTTTATGACGCTGCCGCCGCCGCCTCCCCCCCCTGCCGCCGCAAATGGCCTCGCCATCTTGTTAATGGCCGTGCTGGGGGCAAAGGAGTACTTTGGCTGCACGGAGGCCGCGGTGAGATCCTACATGAGGGGGGGTTGAAAGAGAGAGAGAGAGAGAGAGAGAGAGAGAGCACACAGCACAGCACACATCATGCAGTTACAGTGTTTCAGACACGGCAAACATTTCTTTTCTGCTGTTGCACAATCCCAGGCTTTTCAGTTGATCATCATCATCCTCTCCCACAGTAACATGGAATCATTGTTCACCACAACAAGGTCTCATTACTCTGCCAGACCAGACCAGACCAGACCAGGCCAGGCTGTTCTGTTGTCACAGCCGGCTGACTTTTCTTCCCCTGCCCTGCACATGAAGGCAGTGCTTAAGAGGTGTGAACACACAACCCCATTGTCTGACAAATATTTGCTTTGGATGTCAGCCAGCGGCTGGTTATCCAGAATATGATCCGATTCCGCTGGTGGTAAAATACATAAAAAAGCACTCAGCGTTGAGAAGAAGTTTGAAGTGGTTACATTTAAATGACACGCTCCTTCCGAAAGGGTTATCTTTTATTGAACGCTATGCACACAACATGAGGGACTGAGGACAGATGCAGAACTATGCCACCTTGTGGACGTGCTGTGTGCCAGCACATGGCAGTAAATTACTCCTAATACAGTATTCCAGTGCTTAATCTTTTCTGGATCAAGGGCCCACTAAACATAACTTAACACGTGGTCAGATGCATTTTCAGAGCAAGTTTATTTTAAATTATACCAATTATTTGGGCGCAACTTGCAATATCCTCACGGCCCACATGTTGGCAACTGCCTGTTCAGGCATTAAAGAATATTCCAACAGGCCAGTACCTTTTCGATCACGTTAAAATAAATTTGATTCTTGTAATGTCTCACTGAAAAAGATCGAAAAGTAAACTTTTGATTCATTCATCAATGCTAAATACAGAGCCATTAGACTTGAAGCGGGGATTGTGCAAACAAAGCATCAAAGGATATATCAGGAGCGTTCAAAAGCAGCACTTGTTAAAGTAACGCCATATGCATTCCTGCTAGCAAAGAAGACCATCACCTTTCTAGCTGACGGATGCTTTGGTAATGCTCGCTTTAAAAGGGACCCTGCGAGATAGTGATGCAAGGTGACATAACCCATTGTGGAGGCCTCTCTGTGGGAGCCCGGCTTAAAGACAGTTTCAAATTGCATCATCCGTCAGCGCAGTCTGAGGGCTGACCGCGGGTGAACAGGCTCGCCGAGATGCAAGTGTCCCGCTTTCACCCACAAGCTGCGTTACCAGGTAGAAAACAGTTCCATCTACGGTCCATATATATAACATTTTATTATTATTATTTAAATATTCTTTGTACTTTATGTACAGCGATGGGCGAGTCAAAATCTCAGTGTAAGGTGTTCACAGTGAAAATAGATCTATAAGCTCACAGCAAGTTGCATCACCACGCGTTGTAAGCTTGTAGGTGTGCTATGTTTGCTCGTTTTATTAATTTGCGTGACATTATGGAAATTTTGAATAAATAGGACATCATATATATTAAAATTAACCTTTTTGCACATTTGTATATACGGCAATACTGATGTGTGTTCCTCACTAAATTCCAAGAAGGCACATGTGAACTTGTCTCACAGCACACCGGGCGCCTCAACAAACACACGGTTTGAGAACCTGCACTCTAAAAGGAACAGAGAGGACCTGTTGAGCACTGCATTGCCAAAGCATCCCTCATCTCTCGTCTCATTCATGTGGTGAGCGTCTCATTTTTCAAGCAAATACCATCCTTACCTTCTGTTCTCCGCCCGCATGGAAAGCTCTGCAAAGAAAAGAAAGGGGGAGAAAAAAAAGGTGGTCAGAACATCAACTTACAATGAATGATGCTTTGTTCAACTGGTATTTCAACACAAACAAGGCAGCACAAATAAACCCAAAGACAAACTACGCTGATCACGACAGTCACAATATTGGTTGTTTGAATTCAAGTGAGCTGTCAACCACGTCGTTTGAATAAGGGAGAGAGCAATGCAGTATTTTTTTTTTACATCTGCTTCTAATTTGCCTTGGAAATAAAATGTAAACGACCCTTCTGGATAGTTTGTTTCTCGATGATAACTTTTGGTCCGTGGAGGCATTACAAACACGTATCATGGCTGTCGGGTGGAAACCTTGTATGGCTTTTCAGAAAACTAAAGAAATAACTCGTGTTCCAATGGACAATTTAGGCATAATCCAGAGGGATTTACAGTAAGCAGAAAGAACAACAGATGGCAATACATCAAATACATAGAAATAGTCATCAAGGATCATAAGCAGGTAGATGTTCAAGTCAAGGAATATTTGGCTGTGTGGACCGGGGTGGTCTGTAATACAATGAAACTACAAGTCTACACTATAGAGCGATATGTCTAGATAATATGCTATCTAAATGATGCAAGTTTAGCCTTTGTTTAGTCACCATCTCTTTTTAATACTTTGTATTGGTTCAATATTTATGAACCTCATATGCACACTTATAACCACTTTCACTTAAAAGAACAAAAAAAACAAATAGCTGATTTAGAAGCTCTCAACCTGCACCTGGCCGCATTGTGAGCTTGTAGATCGGCTACTTTCGCAACTTTTGCTTGACACCGACAACGAGAAACAAAAAGGTTGAAATATGGAGATATGAGGTTTCCGCCTGACGGCAACGATATCATCATAATCAATCTTCCAGCCCAGTGTCGGCGCCAAACGCAAAGCAGATGGGCTCATCATGCTAAACATAGTACAAAGTGCACCCATGTTGTACATATCTAACAATCCAATCCCACACAGATCACCTTACTCAGCGGGGTCCCAGCAGACTGATGCAATGCAGGAGAGACCACCGCACAGTATGATTCACTTTTAACGCAAAACAGAGGAACCCCGGGTTCACTGGTACCGAGAGTCGATTATGAAAATTGTTCTCCACACATAGCCACCATCACAGGGCTGTTTCCTTTAGTCACACCGGGGACAGGCAAGCACACACACACACGCGCACGCGCGCAAGCACACGGCAGTCAAATCCACTGGTGTCATGGCCCGGACAGCCACTCATATAGCACGCGTTCCAGACAGACAGGATGACAAAATGCCAGAGTGGTGTGTAGATAGTGGAAGAGAGAGAGAGAGAGAGAAGGCTGCCGGCTGATAGCAGTGGAGGAAACACGGCATGCGTCACACAAAACCCCATGACAAGTTAAAGCCACTGGCTGACATTCATAGCACTACCAACCAGACTATTGTCTTAGTGCTAACCCAAATTCTGACAAGCTGAGGCTCGAGTCTGAGATGTCATGTCAGACCTCTGTGTGTGTGTGTGTGTGTGTGTGTGTGTGTGTGTGTGTGTCCCATCATGACAGCAGGCAGCTACAGATGCCACTGATTTTGTTCTTGGTTCTCCTGTTTGCCTGAAACTGGACCATGGGTCGAGAAAAGAAAGGAAAAGTGTCGCAGCCTCCGGGAAAAAATTAGCTTGGTTTATGGACTGGGTTTGACCTAGAGACTCAAACTTTGACACACACACACACACACACACACACACACACACACACAGTCAGTCAGTCTCTCTCTCACTCACACACACACACAGTCAGTCTCTCTCTCACACACACACACACAGTCAGTCAGTCTCTCTCTCACTCACACACACACACAGTCAGTCTCTCTCTCACACACACACACACAGTCACACGCACACCTCATTTATTCTAGCCGATCCGCGCTTGGCTTCCAAGCGGCAGTCGGTGAACTCAGATATTTCACAACAAATGATCCGGGACATTCTTCTCAAGGTCGCATACATCATCGGCACGCCTGAACCACACCCCCCCCCCCCCTCCCAGACAGGTCAGGTTGAAATATGGACCCATTGTGTCCCTTTGGACTAGAAATGAAGAGGGTGGAGCTCTTCCCCTTCACCGCTTTGCAATGCCAACGTCCTGTAAAAAGGGCCCGTACTGTACGTACAGTAGATAAAAACTGAGCCCGTTTCCCCTGGAGAAAACCCAGCATCGAACCCAAAACAACTAGAGCTGTTCCGATACCAATAGGCAGTGGTGGTAAAAGTACCGGTACTCACGTATTTTACTTGAGGAAAAGTATCAATACTGCAATATAGAAATACTCTGTTACAAGTAAAAGTCCGCAATTCAACAATGTACTTAGAGTAAAAGCGCAAAAGTATTGGTATCAAAATATACTTAAAAGTACCTAAAGTAAAGTAAAAGTATGCATTATGCAGAATGTCACTTGCAGTGGTGTTAACTGGAAAGTAATAGAGTACTGTACTTGAGTACAATTTAGAGGCACTGTACTTTTACTTTACTTCAGTATTGTTATTTAATAGACAATAGACTATTTTCAAAAGATGCTGCCCAAAGTCTAAAACTTGTGAATTGTGACATTTTGCATAATGAGTACTTTTGGTACTATTATAGTATATTTTTATGGCAATACTTACTCTGAATAAAGGCCTCTTACTTGTAACAGAGTAATTTGACATGGTTATGGCATATAGACATGATATAGATTATAGTATTGCATTATGAAATTGTTACTTTTACTTAAGTAATACTTCTTTCTTGTGTTAAAACAAGAGAGCAGTGGTGGGAGGAGGAGGGAAAAAAAGGCAATAGGATGTTGTTTTATACAAAAACAAAACAAAGAGAGGGAGGGATGGAATAGATGGATGGAGGGAGGAGGAGGATGGGGATTTAAAAAGGAGTGTCCTGGGGCAAACAGAGGAGGAATGTGTGCTGGCCTCCGCAAAGAGCAGAGAACTACTGTACAGGCAGACACCGCACTGGATGTGTGGTGTCAAGTAACCGTTGACGGTCTGCTACTGTATATACATCTATCCAAACAATCACACCCCTCCCTAGGATGGGATCCGCCGAGGAGACGTGATGAGACATGACCTCAAATACTAACACAGTTCACACTAGTGCTGCACAATTAAATCGAAAAATTATCACAATTTAGATTCAGACACCAATGCGATATCGATCTCATTTCTATATTTGAGCAAGAATCGTGCAGTTGGCTGTCCAATTCATTTTAGTTACGGATATAATTCATGGCCTCAGCTGCCTGACTCAGTGACATAACATTTATCTGCATAAGCATAGTGATAACCATGACATGATTGTATATTACTGCAATACTGTACTGTATGTACTGTATGTGTACTGTATGTGCAATATGAGATGCGTGTTCCTGCTCATTCTGTTCTTATCATAGTTTCCATAATGTACTATGGACGTCATAGATCCACTGTTGTTACTGTATATAATTCTGTGTGTAATAAACTCCAGAATGCAAGTGTAATACTGCGCCGTGTTGGCATATGTTCTCCGCGCCTGCGGTTAGACGGAACCTCACCCACCATCCCAAGGTTAGATGGAGACTTCTAGAGGTCTTAGAGATGGTCGCTTTTTAAATCACAACAGTTACTCTTATGTTTTTGCTACAAGAGAGACTTTAAGTTAAGCCCTTTGATGTCTGTTTAAAGCCAGAGTAGTTGGATCCAGGTGCCACATTTTGAATGTAGTAATGTTCGGCAACTACAGACTAAAAGACAAATATTTTCATGGGAAAAGAAAATTAGAATCGTGTGAGAATCATGATGTCAATTCTTCGAGAATTCGAGATTCACATTTGAGCAAGAATCGTGCAGCACGAGGTTTAAAAAAAATAGCAGATGTACAAGCTCGCAGCATGGCACGAAGTGACACGCTGTCGATCATAGCTCCCCCAGAACATGGATGCTGGGGCTCAAGTGGTCAAAGGACCACTTTAACCGTTTGATTTAATCTTCATATAAATGGAACTCACTAATGCTCATTATAAGATGGCAACCTTTCTGTCTACTTGGGTCTGTGTCTTCGTCTCTGTGCAGTGTAGAAACCTGCCTTAGCAGTGACATGACATCGTCTCTGTGCAGTGTAGAAACCTGCCTTAGCAGTGACATGACATCGTCTCTGTGCAGTGTAGAAACCTGCCTTAGCAGTGACATGACATCGTCTCTGTGCAGTGTAGAAACCTGCCTTAGCAGTGACATGACATCGTCTCTGTGCAGTGTAGAAACCTGCCTTAGCAGTGACATGACATCGTCTCTGTGCAGTGTAGAAACCTGCCTTAGCAGTGACATGACATCGTTAGGCGGGTTTGGAAGGATGTCAAACTTTTTCTTCAAGATGCCTTTTTGGGGGTTTTTCCCCATGCAAGAACAATGGCTTCCATTTCAGCATGCTGACTTCAGGAAGAGAAAGTCTGTAGTTCCTATTGGCTTGGAATCCACCATTGATGATGTCACTGGCAGGCAGATTTCTGAACTGCCCACGTCCCACCAATGAAACGCAGAGTGAGTAGATGGACATTTTGCGATCTATTTATGAACATTAATGAGGACCATTAATTAAATTCCCAGTCTCTAAAGCCAAGCCCCCCCCCCCATGGCAGCGTGCCATCTGGGACGGTCAACTCCATCATGTGGTGTAGAGTTGACGTGTTGTTCTCCAGGGAACTGAAGTCAGAGGTTTTGCTCTCCAAAATCCACTCGCTCTCATGCAGATTAATAACATTTTCTGGCACTGACGACAAGCAGACAGATAGGATCAGGCACATATCTTAAGGGCCGTACACACTGCACCAAAAATGTTAGTTTTGGCAACAGCGACCTGGACGCCACACCTATGCTCCGTCAACTTCCTGACTGTAAGCGATTTCCCTCGAAAAACAGATTAAACCGTTGACTCACCAGAGACTAAACCTAGAAGGACTCGTTTTGCAGCCAATTCTTTGAAGGCGCTGATGCATTAGACTAATGAAACACCACCATGACAGAAAAACACTTCCTCTCACAAATTTGGGGAAAAAACCCCCATTGAATACCTGCACACCCTTATAACCTCTGTCCTCTGCATTGATTTATTCAAAAAGGACAAGGTTAGGCCTGTCACAATTATTACATAATCATCTAATCGCAATTATCTGAGACTATCGCAATTAGTCATAATAAGAAGCTGAAATAACAGATCAAAAACATAAGTGTCACAATGTGATCTACAAGTAATTTTAAGTTTAAGTTTAAAAATACTGAAAATGTCAGTAACTTCTTTGTATATTTCAGTTATTTCTCATATCTGCCTTGTGCATTTTGTGATTAAAGGCAAACAGAAATGTATTCTTTATTCATACGTTCCAATATTCAACACCAAAAACACAATTAAATCAAAATGTTAATTGTTTGACAACACTAATAGTCCGGCAGCCGACAGGCTTCTTTTGTTTAAAGTGGGAAATTTGGTATATAGTCTTTTTTATTGGCCTAGAATATTGTCTATATACCGGTACATACATTCATGAATCCACTTGCTGACCAGCTGTTAGTATTGAGCAATCTTTTTCAAAGGGGTTTCTTGTGACCCTACCATTAACATCCTATGGCTGGTAAAAATGTCACATTTTCCTTTTGCTGCAAGTAGCATGTGACATGTCAAACTAGGGGGTTTTCATGATTCTGAATCCATTCCAAGCATTAGTTTTGCACAAAATAAACTCCTTGGGCTAAAAGCAGCCATAGCCACTTCACTGACCTCATCACATTTGTCTACGACAGGCACAAATGCTCATTTCAGTCAGGACAACTCAAGAATGGATGGAATATATATTTATTGAATATAAGATGAGCAATACATTTATTATGGTTTGGCGATGTATTGGATCTGCTTTTTAGGTACTCAGATCAAGCGCATCAGTCCCGACCATAGGGACTCTGAATCCCCCAACACAGCGCAAAACATCCGAAACCCCCAAAAAGCAGATCATCCAACACCAACCGTAAGCTATACATGTGTACCATACCGATATCCATTCCACGCAGAGACAGAAGAGTTGTGGGCTTGGAATCCTTGGATTAGGCATTGCCGTACTAGCATTATGTGATAACTAGGTCAATGTGTTCAACAGAGCACCTGTTCTAGCATTATGTGATAACTAGGTCAATGTGTTCAACAGAGCACCTGTTGATCCCTGAAATTCAGGAGTCCTAAACGGTGTCCTGGTTGCCACTGCACAGACAACCAGGATCGAAAGGGACATTCTATCATTATACTTAATATCTGAAATCAGTACCCAGTAGCCTACCACCTGGAGCTGCGAATTTAGCGAGCCTTGCAGAATAGCAGTTTTGAGAGATTAATTATACTCTCAGCATAATCATAAAAGGTGGCAGCAAGTAACCTGTTGCCTGGCACAGCGCATGTATAGACAATATTTTAGGCCAATAAAAAATACTATATAACAAATTTCCCACCCGTCCACCTCGGCTGCCGGACTATAAGACCTTTCCCAAGACCAAGACAGGTTCTTGTGATGGAAAAACCACCCTCTTCTTTTATTTAGATCATAAATATGAGTCCGTCTTGCATAAATGTGGAGTTCCTCATGGCCTCCAACTACTGAGGGAACAGGGAAGCCACAGCGTTATTAGACCCTGTCTTATGAATACATCAATGCAGTGATTAGACCTAGTCTTATTAATCAATGCAGAGGTGATAAGCGTGGGTACAGGAATTCACTTTCTATATGGAACTGGACCTTGGATTCCCCATATACCACATAAAAGCCAAAGCAAGTGTGTGCGTGTCTGCCCTATCCACGCCATGACACCAGTGCATATGTGTGTGTGTGTGTGTGTGTGTGTGTGTGTGTGTGTGTGTGTAACTGTACTTGTGTTTTCCATGCCTACTGTGATGTGATCCTAGAATATTCTATCCATGTCTGTCTGTCTGTCAAAGCCCAGTGTCCTATCCTACACCAAGCTGGTGTCAGATTATACTCAGACACCAGAGTCTGGTGACAGACAGAAAGAGATAAACAGACAGACAGAAGAAGAGTGAGGGAGCACATGTGACTCACACGCAAAGAGAGAGAAACCATTTAAGCGAGGTTACTCCGAGGTTACTCCGTGTGGGAAATAAATAAATAATAAGTATGATATATAATACAAGAAAATGACAGCTTGGCACGCGCGACAGTAACTTTTATTTTTTTAGAAGAAGCAAACTAATATCGTTTATGCCGTTGGCCTGTTTCTTTGTATACATGTGTAAACTTGAAACATTATTGCACTGTAAAAAGGTCTCTTTTCCCTTGATCTTTAACTTTTTTAGTATAATAGTATTAGTTTACTATAATTAGATTAATACAATAATCAACACTAACACTTTAATTTAGAACACAGCCAAATCAAATCATAGTACATAGGCTTACGTGTTCAATCAATTATTCAATCAAAGCAAACAGCACAAACAATATTAGTTTGCCTCATAGAAAAATTCTCTTGTACTTTTTCCCACCCGGAGTACCCTTGCATCTCGGAGGACAGGCAAGACCGGCAGTGTCGGTAGGCCAATCAGAGGCAGGCGGGGCGTTACCATGTCTATGCTCAGACGTAGAAAAGATATACACACCTCAGCCCCTCCTGAGCGCTCTCTCTCTCTCTCTCTCTCTCTCTCTCACTCTCTCCCCCCTCCCTCCTCCAACACTCATCACAGGATTCCAGAATGAGTCTATTTGCTGTCTCACTTGTGGGTTGCATAAACACACGCACACTCCTTTTTTGGGCATTTAGGTTGTGGAATTTAATGTGTCAGTGATTATCGACCGTGTTAATTTATTTTCAAGGACCCCCACATTGATATGCATTAGGTCAAGGTGCCCCATTTGGATAGCATTGGTATCCACCAGGATTCTCAATCCAAACTGTAAAGATCCTCAGTGTTTATGTTACTCTGAGAAGTAAAACCAAATGCACCCGGAAGGATCCATTCGGCTCCATCTCTTAAGAGTTACAGACCCATAAGGGTCCATTTTGGACCCCTAGTGGTCCCTGGACCAGATGTCGAGAACGAGTGGAGAACACACACACGCAGCCCTTTTTTGGGCTTTTAGGCTGCGGTATAATAAATGACCTCTTTCAGCGGGGGAAAGAATAATAATCCTAACGTCACCGTCAGCAGTTCTGTGATGTTGAGACTCATGGAATACGGGAAATGTGCTGTCTGAACCTGGGGTCACGTGACCCGACATAGAATTATGCATAATATCCTTCATGTGATCTGAGCACACACCGTGGCGTGTACCAGCTGTGAGAGGGGGAGGCCTGGTCGCTGTCGGGAAGAGATTTCAACTTTCTTTCTTCTTTTTTGTCTATTAAAATCAAAGTGCCCTACTTCATCATACAAGGATGTCAAGCAAAAGTAGTGAAAATAGCTCACAATTCCGTGTTGGATCGCAACACATTGTGCTGCAGATCTGCCTAGAAAGGATCTTGTTACATTTTATGAAAAGCTTACGGTTTTGGACATACAAGGTTTACACCCGAAAGCGACGATATCCTTAGTGTGGAGTGTACACAACTCAGTGTTAAACTAACAGAACCACTGCATCAGTGAAGCTGAGAGACAACCGTGAGGAGATTTTAGAAACGCCACTCAAATCTATGCTGTCAAATACATAATTAAACTCTCAAATCTATGCTGGCCAAACACCAATACTGCCTTAGTTACCGGCAATACATGAATAAACTCCTTAGGCACCTGATGGCATGGTTAAGAAGACATTTAGAATTTCGTTCATTTTCAAAATGAATGAAATTCAAATCAATCCATTCTTTAAACACACATAACTTTAACAAAAAACATCGTTTTGGAGCTCAAGTTTCAGTATCTAAAGTTTCAAGTCGTCCGCAAGTTCATTTTAAAACCACTCTGAAATTAAAGGGTAAACAATGTGGCTTCCTCGAGGAAAAAAACGATGAAACCACAGGATGCTTTGGTAAACACTCAGCAGTTATGTCAAGCAGACTGTGAGTCACATAGTGAATGCACTAGTCATTCCAGAGCACTTATGGTCCATCCCACCCCCTTCTGGAGTCTGATGACAGACAATGACACAGCGGTGATCTTTCCAGTAACAGCTAGCTGTGCGTGTTGACAGTCACATTATGCACTCATTTGAGCATTACAAAACTATAGGAAACCAATGTGCATCTCGGGAACCAGGATCAGCCTGGGAACGGCTTGGTGAGTGGCTCCAATGTGGATCTCGGCATTCACGTCACATCGGTCATCTATGACTCCATTGACATTAAATTAAACATTTTAATGTATTTTAAACAAAAAAGTATGATGAAACATATCTTGTGTGGGAAATAAAATAGTGGGGATGCTTCTATGGCCTACTGGCTGTGTGTGCACAAGAAGGTTGGCGCTGGTCAGTCGAGATGAGCTCCAGAAAGACAGACAGGCATACACCCACGGTCGGCCGTTTGCATGGCCACACCGTAAAATCCAGACAAATGCCTCACATCCTCAAGACCTTTGATTTTACACCTAAAAAACAACAATCACTGACTCTACGGTTTATATCAGTTTCTTTATATTGACCCTGTGTGTTGAAAAAGCTTCGTATAAAATTTATAATAATTAAGTTCCTGATTAAAAGTCCTTGGCTTGTGTTCTGGCTTCAGAGATAACAACTCAGCGAGGAATACACTGGAACAACATTGCAGTACTTGCGTGTGCAGGTATTGTGTGCACACCCGGCTGCTGGGAAATGTTATCTGATGCCGATTAAAGTGATTTGGGGGGATAACGCGATTTACCTTGGCTTTCCCTTCCAACAAACACTTTTACATTTACTGGGGAGAGAGGAGCACCTCCGATTGCATGATAATAGAGAGACATCATGTGAGTGTGTCTTGGCTGTGCTGAATAATGCTCTGGAGTCTGTACTGTTTCAGAACAAAGCCCAATGCAACGGCCTGCTGGCGATGCACCAGAGAGAGGCTGGCAAAGACTGGCACGGATGCCTGCTGGGCCACTGAGTCCACCGACCGGATGCCTGCTGGACCACTGAGTCCACCGACCCAGGTGTTCAAAATAGGGCTGCAATTGGTCAATAGAGGGTATTGCGCATGACATCATCATCATACCCGGAAGTTATGCGGGAACACCTACTGACCTTCATCCAAACTGAAAAGTCCTATCTGACTGCATTAAACGACGTTAAACTCACTTTGCCACTCGATTTGCCACTCACTTTATGAATGCGCATACCCTCTATAGAACGAATTGATTTAATCGATTATAAAAACCCGATCTATAAGCTCCCAAGGCTTCACAATGCAACACATAAAGATCTTGCAGATTGGCTATGTTCGCTATTTTTGTGTGACACTGCTGTATGACATAGTAATAGATTGCTCACAGCACGTCACTTTGTGCCTTGTACATCCGCTATTTCTTTTTAGCATTTTTGAAAAATCTTGAAAGTGTGAAACTACTAAATAGTGCTACTAAGTGCAAGTAGTGTAAGTACCACTAGTAGTGTAACAAAGTAGTACTAAGTACTAAGTATAGTGCTACTAAGAAGGCATTTGTAGAATCGGCTTCAGGTCTTAATGGGTTAAGAATGTTTGCAGTTTGGCCTGTGGATTTGCATGATGGCTTAACACCTGGAGAAAGTGCCACACCTCAAGTTACTCATTCGTCTTTACACCTTCCGTATGGGACAAACTACACGGACATCCTCCCATCTCTCCCGTCTCACAAACGTTGTGTCTGATAACAAAGTGTAAAGCAGTTAGCCGTTGATGTCGGGCAGATTGGACCCTTGTATCTCCATATTTTAACTTTATAGGTAATTATTAATTTATGAAAAAAACGACACTTTGTGCGTCCGTAGATAGTTTTTTTTTGAAAATGTTTGAAAGGTGAAAAGTGAACAAACTAGATTTTCAGGCTACTATGGTTGTACTACGCGTCTAGTCACATATTGCACTGATCAGAACAAATTACCACAGAGTTATGTCCATTTGAAGTGTTAAATACTGCCGCTAACGCTACTGCAGTAGTGCCCCATGTGTGTGGTTTTGATCATTCTCATGCCAGTCCCCTGAAGTGTTTGTGCCAATGAAGTTTGTTGCAGATTGGAGCAAACAGTGTGCTTGTGGACCCTTGGGGCCGATATGACTATTCTCATGCCAGTCCCCTGAACAGTAACGCTGTATTCGTGGACCCCGACATGGCAAGGTGTGGTGAAGGTGTGGGTGCACAGTGTGTGGGTGTGATGGCTTACTTGCTGAGGGTGAGGGTGAGGGAATCTGTCGCTGCTCTGATTTTGTTCTGTGCCTCCACATGGGTCATGTCCTCTGCGTTGCTGTTAGCGATGGACACCACCCAGTCGCCCACGCCTACGCCCGCCTGAGCTGCCTTCCCGCCGGGGGTGAGCTGGAGAGAGGAGAGACACGGAGTGTTAGAGGAATAATACGAGCTCATGTGTGTAAGTTACTGTAGTTACTTTGTGATTCTAAAAAGGGATAAAGTAGTTACAGTCCTTTATTCCGTTTGGCTGAGTCCCATGGTAAGATCCTTGATAAACACACACACACACACACACCTGGACTTGTATACAATAGTCATCGCACTGTTCAACAGATGAGTATGAGAAAGGTTGTATGTAAGAGGAGTGCTCCTTTTTGTGTCACGAAGTGACGCACTATGAGCTTGTATATTTGCCATCTATGAATAGTCACCGTAAGAAATGACACAGATGCTTCCCCAGCTTTGATGGTTTAAATTCAACAAGCAACTTCCTGGTTTGTGCTGGCAGTTTCAGAACTACTTGCTTGTCAAAATTATTATTAGTATTTTCAGTTACTTACCCAGCCTTATTCCGTGTAACTCATATGTACAAGAAGAAATAATCCACAAGGATAGACACCATCGCGTCCAGTATCATTTCTACATCCAACGTGATGCTTGAGTCAACATTCACTAGCCATGAAATCACACAAGATGTTTCCCCTGCTACCATCTGTGTTTCAGAAGAGCTGCATGCAGACATTTTGAATAATTTCAATTATTTCATGGATATTTTTTATCATGTTTTCTAGGAACCACAGTAAGACCTGTGAGAAGGAACTCAAGAGGAGCACTTCAACTTCATACCATGCTCTATAATTGGCCCTCAAAAATGCTCATTATAAGATGGCACCATTTATTCGCTCCACGTGTCTGAGGCACAGAGTTATATATAAACTAGAGGGCGGACTGCCCCGCCCCCAGCTATTCATTTCAATGGAAGTTGCTCACTGGCGTTTGGAGCACCCGGAAGTCCGACGGAAATACCCCCAATGAACTCAACATTGAGGCCAACGGGGCGCCGGCGGGGCAGGGCCACAGAGTTGTGAGCAGATGCACTAACGTTTTCGGGCGGGGCAGACGATAGATGCATGCGTAGTAGCGTTTCAAATGCGGAAGCATTGTATTCTCAGATTTGACCACCAGGCCACAAGTGTTCCTTAAAATAATCTAATCACACATCATGTACAGTATACTGTGTATTTTCTTTTTTCCCCAACAAAAACTTTGCTTTCCATTATCACTGGGTGGGAAGTCGTAATTCTGTCAAATAAATAACAGATTGCAAAGATATTTCACAGTTCAAACACCAGCTATGTCAACAGGCATTATGTCACACGTTATCTCTACTGAGTTCACCCCAGTGGCCTATTCGCAGCAATCAGCAATCGACTGTGTGTTCACAAGAGCCAGCCAGGGTCATCCATGTTCATTCGCTGTACGAGGTACGCCGTAAACAATCAGTTTAAGAGGAGACACAATGTCTGGGTTCCCCCCCACGACATCGTCGCTGGCAGGCGGAAACCTCATATCTCCACGTTTCAACTTTGTGTGCGTTTTTGGCCGTAAATAAACACCATACTTCGTCGTAGAAAAGTGTCACACAAAAGTATCTGAAATGGATGTATTCAATTTTGGGCTTTTCTGCCTTTATTGATAGGGCAGTAGGCCGACAGGAAATGGGGAGAGAGATGGGGAGTGACATGCGGCAAAGGTCGTCGGGATCAGGATTCGAACCCGCGACACGCTGTCATGCTGCCATTGCAGCCTAGGGTGCCCAGAAGACCACACTGGCGGCCCGGGCCATAGATTTGCCATTTTAACTACTTTTGAGAGAGCTTTTGACTAAATAACGCCCACATGGGATCCATTGCATCTCTTACGCTTTTGGACATGCAAGCTTTCCCACCAGACATCGACGACGGATCATTTAGTTCAACACTGTCGGGACAAAGATTTATTATTAAGTTACCTCTCCCCATGATGTCACCCGTTTCAACTTGCAAGCCTATGATGTAGCACACATGTACAGTAATCCTCAACATGAACTTGGACTCGCGACAGACAGACACAGAGGGCGGGTGACCTTTGTTGTTCGCAATGTTTGCATCATTTACTGGCAGAAATGCAACACAACTCGTCCAGACAGGTAGGTCGTTAGCCAATAAAGTGACATCATCATCATAATCTAATCCATCCATCTTCAACCACTTATCCGGAGCTGGGTCATCATAATGGAAGTCATTAACCAAGAGTGACATCCCCACTGCTGCCTTGGGCCATGGGCTATGAGTAATAATAATAATGCCAGAGTTTATACTTAGACGCACACATGGGTACGGGGATTGTGCAACAAAATAGCTGATCTATATCAATGACTCACCCAATGGAGCCTTGAATTCCTAGAGCTTTTTTGGTTTTCGTCGCACTCCTGATCCAACATTCTCATATTTGATTAATGGAGGTAAATAGTGGCCAAGCTTAAGCTTTGATTCATCCAATATTGGAATATTGGATCAGGAATGTGAAACAAAATATATAATCTTGAATTAAATTCTTCATAGGGTGAGTAACTGATAGAAAAACAGTCATTTTGAGAGAGCACAAGCATTTAATTGTATTTTCAATACACAACATAAAGTTGAACGATAAACTTGAACTCGAGAGTATGATCATAATCAGGAACATGTCACACATCATCAACAATGCCCTCTTGAACACACTTGAACACACACACACACACACACACACACACACACACACACAGTTTAGTAAGGACTTTCGTCATCTGGTCCCTAAAGGCTTACCAAAACTCAAGACCTGAGTCTCAGATAACTGGAGAACAAAGTGTTCGACATCAGATAAGTGTGCAGTGCGCTACGGCACTAGAGCGCTAGGATTTTCTGGAGGGAAAAAAAAGGAAGCCTATCAGGATTACTCTCTGATGCCATGGATGACTGGGAGCGTTCGCTCCCCGAAAGGCCCAGAGGACACAGGGCTTCAATCAATAGCCTTCTGGCATGTTCCCACTAAGCTATTGGCGCTCGCTTGCTTTGATTCGGGCAACATTAACCCATTCTGACCTGAGATCAGATTCTATACGAGGTTTCCACTGGACACACACTGGTCTGATTAACCCATTCTGACCTGAGATCAGATTCTAAAAATGTCAGTCGCTCTTCGATTTTTCAAAAATAGCAGACCTACAAGCTCGTAGCGCGCCACTCGGTGGCGCGCTATGAGCTTGTAGATCTGCTATTTTTCAATAGCTAAAGCACAACATGATGCTAACACCAAAATGGGTTCCCGTTCAGAATGGGTTAAAGGACAAAATACTAACGTGAAGAGCAAGTTAATGATGCTTAATTAATGCTACAGTGTGGAACACACAAGGGTAGAACAGGGGGAAAATACCCCCTTACTTTTGCACCTCAAAAAAACCCTTGCCTCGAAACTACTATGCCGAGACTAGAGAATCAAAACATGTTAAATGTGTTTTTAAAAAGCAATCAGGACGGCTTGTGCATTTCACAGACTACTAAAACCACCATTTGTTCTGGAGCCAAGTTCAAACATCACTTTTAATTGCCTTTGATTCACACTCACTGGAAGCAATTAGGAGGGTTAAGAAGTCATGGTTCCTACGGTGGGCTACAAGCACTTCAAAGTGCTCTTCAAACAGCCTGGACTGGAGAAAAACAACTCCGGCCTCCAGACGCTGCGTGTCAGAGAGAGAAGAGAGAAGAGAGAGAGAGAGAGAGAGAGAGAGAAAGGGCTGGCCTGATGCCAGCACTGGGGGACAGTAACGAGGTATACGTTTTCTTCAGTACTGTACTCAAGTATGTTTTTCTATCTGTACTTTATTTTCGCCTTTTTTTTACGGTTTTGGAAACACATTTTTTGAATAGTTCAAATAGCCGTCTACAACAAGTCGATGTAGACCGGCTAGTTGAAAGAAATATTTTAAAATGTCATTTTAATACAGCAATGCAGATATCAAAAAATAAAATGTACTTTGTAATTTGCACTTTTGAATTAAGTATTTTGAGAACCAAGTATTCCAATTTAATTGGAGTAATGTAACTCTACTTGTCTTGTAGTGGCGTAATATTTGACCAGGAGTATTCATTCTATACTTTGACTCAAGTACTTGGGTTGAGTACTTTGTCCACCACTGGCTGCCAGCCAGCTACACGAGTGTTCAATGAGAAGAGGAGCCACACACACACAAGCAGAGAGAGAGAGAGAGAGAGAGAGAGAGAGAGAGCGAGAGCGAAGGGGAGGCAGACACTAGAGTCAAGAGAGTGGCCCTGACAGGGATAAAAAAGCATTACAGGATGCCTGTGTGATTCCACTAATGATACAGTGATCAAGAGAAAGGGTAGAGGACATGGACTGTGCATGTGTGAGTGTGTGTGTGTCTCAAAGGTCCTCACATGTATAGTAGAATTTAAGAAATGCACTAAAAATAGACGATTTATAAGGTCGTAGATCAGCTATTTTGGGGCTTTGGGCTAGTGTTAAAAAAATGGCAACAACAAACAAGGTAAAAATGGCATCCTAAAATTATACCGGTATATAGAGTATATACCGGTAGTAATAAAAGTGTGTGTGTGTGTGTGTGTGTGTGTGTTGATGGACATAGACACCTGTGCACTTGGCTCGGGTTCAGCGGAGCAGCTGTTCACTCACTTGAGAAGGCAGCAGTAATGTTGCTGTGCTCAGACCTTTGGGGGGTGGGGGGGGGGGGGGGTGGGTGTACAGAAACCCTACACCCCCTCCCACCAGACGCATTTTGTCAATACGGCGAAGGACATCGGAAAACATGCGACCATGTGGGAACTTTGCACATGCAGCGCGACATACGGCAACGATGCACCCCCCCACGCAAAAAAAAGAAACCCTATAAAAATGACTTTTTAATACGTGCCATCAGTCTTTGTTGCGAGCTAACAAACTAGCAACATCTGCATCGTACATCACTGAGCACCATGAGCGGCTCAGAGTGAGTTATCGCTGCGGATCGCTCCGCCGGACAACATCTGTGGACAGCTTTTATGGCGCGACATCATTTTATCTGATTGATGCTCGCCATAATTGAGGGGTTAGTCGAAAAATCTCCAGCCTCTAATTTCCGGAGCAAGTGCAGCACAGCACAGCCAGCAGGCTTCTAAAGACCGTGATAGGAGTCAATACTTTCTTCTTTTTTTTTTTGTGTAAGCAATACCCTATGTAAAAAAAATACCGTCTAGTAAAAGGCCTGTTAGGACAGAGCTTTTCAAATTGTATGCGAGTAGCTTGTAGCTAATTTAACATAAAACGTATGTTTCATAATAATAATCTGAATCCGCCACGCAACATGTAACCATCGAAATAATTGTAGTCGAGAAGAATATTACGATATTTGCCACTGAGATGTAGTTATTGAAAAAAGGAAATTCTCAATGAAAGGTTCCTCAGAAGAATTATACTTGTATTTAAGTACAGTACTTGAATAAATGTACTTAAGTTACTTTCCACCATGTTCTCAGACGGAAGAGAGAGAGAGAGAGAGCGAGAGAGAGCGAGAGAAAGATATTTCTGTGTGCTATAGTATTTCAAAGCACTCGCCAACCTTTTCCAACTGCAGGGTTTCAAATTCACATGTTTCAAGTGCTTCCCTGGGTTGACCCTACAGGTAGGCCTGCTGTCAGGCTCCTGCTAGGCTAGGCTGCGTCACTTTGTTCTGGACCAGTTGATCAGGGGCAACACACATCTCAAAAGCGTTTGCGGCCCACCCATCTGACCACTTAACAAGACAGGTGGGGGGGGGGGGGCCTGGGGCCGTGCATTTTCAGAGCCAGTTTACTAGAAAACAATCAATAAATCCATTGTATTGACCGGCGTAGATCAATGGAACTACTGTAGCATACTTGCATTCCCCGTTTTAAATCGGTATCACAGTGAAAAGGTTTTAAAGAAGGTTTTTTTTTCATTAGGATTCAAATCTTAATGTTTTGCCAATTATTTGGGGGCCCACTTGCAATATCCTCATCGCCAACCATTGGTTGCGTTCCAACCGGCTGCGCCGGGTTCTAGACTCTACTCTGTTATTGGTCGATGTATTACCAGACAAACAACCGGGTTCTAGACTCTACTCTGTTATTGGTCGATGTATTACCGGGTTCTAGACTCTACTCTGTTATTGGTCGATGTATTACCAGACAAACAAGAGTTTATCCAGAGCAGCCTGTGCATGCACCACTCGCCCGTTTAACTTTTTTATTCTTTCCACGGCTATTTGGAACCTGCTGAGAGACAAGCCTGACCTTACATCAGTCTCAGCAGCACAGCTGATGCGAGGCCAGAAATATCCCTCTGAGAAATGGAAAGCCAAAGCTGCAGCCGCAGGGTCCGACCGAGCGGCCGCTAAATGGCCTCACTGAGAAGAACAGCCAACAGTAGTACTAACTCACGTTAAAGGCAGTGCTGCTTCGAGCCGCCGGCCAGCAACAAACAGAAGGCATGCACAGCTTTAAACAGCCATGGCACAAACTCCCTCTGTGGGCTTCTCTATCAGGTGGTCTTGAATTATTAATTCAGCCCCCTGTAACAAGTCTACTTTTACTGTCGAGTTGAGTGTGCAGGCGTGTGTGTTTGTGTGTGTGTTTGTGTGTGTGTGTGTGTGTGTGTGTACTTGTTCTATACTTGTGAGGTCCCAACGTATGTATAGTGGAATTCAATTTGAGAAACAAGACTTTGTGAGGAAGTTTGATTCACACTTCGGATCGGCTATTTTCGGCTTCAGGGTTTAGGGTTGATGGCAAATGGCGAAATAAAAGTGCGGTCCAAGAACGTTTATGTCTCACAAATATAGTAATACAAAATGTGCATACAGTGTGTACTGTGTGTGTGAGTGTGCAATCAACAGGCAGCCTAGTTAAAAAAGCGAGCCGCACCCACAGCAAGGATTTCAGGCCCCATCCTACTGTGGCACTACTAGAGAAGACATTCATAAAGCTCACCACCACTATGCTTATTAACGTGACTTCATGTGTAATTTCCTCCACGCCGAACGTTTGAGTCCAGCAGAGTGGCATGTGTTTGTTGATAAAAAGCAGATGGCTCCCCGAGGGCTCTGAGCAATGCTATCGCCATGTTCATACGACCGCAACGCCAGCAGATCCGCTAGTGAAACCGACAGATAGATAGACACACACTTAAAGAGGGAAAGAGGCTTATGCTCCGAGGCTGGACTCAATAGTCAGGGTCGCAACTCCACTGATGATTTCACCAGAAAAGTATTCCTTTGACACTGGAGGAAGCCATCATCTGACAGAGGAAATGAAGTGTCGGCTGACATATGTCATCAATGTCGGCCGGAAAACCCTGTATCTCCATAATTCACCGTTGTTGTTTATCATACATTAATGCCCCATTTGATATTTGCAAGTGTCGTGCAAAAGCAGAAAAAACGTTTTAGACTATAATGTCATGCTCAAAACAGTAAACAACAAACAAGAGCTTGCGATCATCAGATCCATTGGATCACACAGGTCTGAAAAGTTCAGTGGTGGAAACGATACTTTTAAAACATGTGAAACATGTGAGTATCAATCAATACTGCAATATAGAAATACTCTGTTACAAGTACAAATTCAGAATTTACTTGAGTAAAAGTGCAAAAGTATTGGTATCAAAATGTACTTAAAAGTACTCAGTCAGTACTCAGCTTGCAGATCGGATATTTTCGAATGGCCAAAATGTATATAGGGCTGAAGTAGTTACTGTATGTTTTGTAATAATCAAAATCTACAAAGAAACTAGTAACTAAAGTTTAACAATATTTGCCTCTGAGATGTAGTGGAGTAGAAGTAAAGTATTGGAAATTAGAAATACTCACAATTATACTTAAAGGACCACTTCACCACTTTTCAACCCATCTTCATATAATAGGTCCTCACGAATAATCATGATAAAATGGCACAATGTTTTTCTACTCAGACTGTGTCTCATAGGAGGGCTGTGGGCAGTTCAGAAACCTGTCCACCATTGACATCATCGATGGGGAATCCAAGCTAATAGAAACCGCAGGCTTTCTATTCCTGAAAAGTTCCAATGTTTTGTTTGTTTGTTTTAAGAAAAAATCTGCCTAACAATGATGTCACTAATGGACTGGTGTTACAGTTTTCTGAACTGCCCACAGCCCTCCTATGAGACACAGACCGAGTAGAAAAGAATGGTGCCATTTTATCACGATCAACCTATTATATGAAGATAGGTTGAAAAGTGGTGAAGTGGTCCTTTAAGTACAGTACTTAAGTAAATGTACTTAGTTACTTTCCACCACTGGGAAACGTTCTAATGGTTTTTGGACATACAAGGTTTCCTCCCACCGGCGACGACGCGAGACAATGGGCCTGTCTGTTGCCACTCCAAGGATGGATATGAGAAGAATCCCTGGAATGCAGAGAAAGCTGCAGCTCTCCCTCCCGGCTCGCAGAGCCTCGTGGGGAGGAAGGAAGGAAGGAAACCGTGTTCACAGACAAACACGAGGGCCAATGCCCTCGCTCGCTCATGCACTCGGTAGAACGAGACACAAGAAGAGCCAGACGGGAGCTACGGCCGAGGGACATCCATCACATACACCATTAGAACTTGCGTATAGAGCCAGAGTGTGTGCGGTTTGGTTTATAGTTTTTTTTATATCATTATTTAAACAATCCACAGTTCTGCATGATAAATGCTGAGTTATCAAAGCGCTCTAAAAAAAAAACAGGCCAAAACCAACAAATAAACCAAACGACTGTAATCCCCCCCCCCTTTCATTTCATCATCCCATCTCAAACGTTACCTCATCCCAACAAATCAAAACAGATCAAACACTAAAGACACATTGATCATACGGGCCTTGTCGCTTTGCCTCCCGGCGTTTCAAACTGAGCCTTTTGTCCCGTCAGTCCTCGCCAGGTTCTTTATTGCATAATCCCTCTAAAGTGACTGTCTGAGGGGGAGATGCTTATCTGATGGCTTTATGTCAGTAAAAGACCACCCACGAAATTGATGTGCTGCAGTGCAAGCACCCCCTCCACCGTCTGTCCGAGCACACAGCTGTCTTACTACCAAGGGGCACAGTATATCTTTGAGCTTTACATCTCCTGGATGGCTCGTTTCCATCCAGCAGTATGCCTGCGTGATTCACTCGCCGGGTTCGTTTATGACAGACGAGAGCAGAGCGGACAGCGGGGGAGACGGGGAGAGGCAGAGCTGACAGGCAGACGGAGGCCTCCGTTAGTCCCACGGGGGAAGTTCAGTATCAACTTAAACCAGCTGATGGCTGCTCAGGTGGCTATAACGAGTGCTCCGGGAGGAAGCAGTTAAGTTTTAGTTTTTTAGTTTTTAAATTAAACAAAATATTAAAAATCACTACCTCAAACCCCAACCTTACCTAACCCTAACCCGCAAGCACGGGAGCAGTGCATGTCGGACTGTTGTTTCCGCATGTCGGTCCGTTCGTGTGTTTAAATCTGCGCGTGCATCCGCGCTCTTATCTTACATCATCATGGCGTAAAATAGACACTATCCCTATTGCCTATTTGCTCAGACACTACGATGAATTCTCCATTCATTGTCAATGGAAATGTAATGTTTAAGACGAAGTTTGTGGACGGTAACTAAAAGCCGGATGCAGGAGGGGCTTTTCTGCCTAAAATTAAGAGAGACAGAGATAGACAGGAAACCGGTAGAGAGACAGAGTGAAACGCAGCAAAGGTCGTCTGGATAAGGATTCAAACCCGCGACACACTGTCAGGCTGTATTAAGCTAGGCCAGCAGTCGCCCAGCTGTTAAGGGTTAAGCGTCTTGCCCAGGGACACAGACACATAGACTGGGGGGACGACGACGACACCGATGACCCTCTGATCACCAGACCTGCCTCTCTACCCGCTCAGCTACGGCTGCCCCAGCTCAGACAGTTGCGGGAACGGCAGAGCAGTGAGAAAAAGCAACATGAGTCACAACTTTACGGCTCCCATGCCCCGAAGCGTGACAGCCAGGCTACTGGTCTGGAAAACACTAGGTATATATTAGCCACAAATCACTCGTTTGGCTTCCGCTTATGACATCATTGACCTCCGTATCCACCCTCTCCCCCCAGGCTACTAGACAGTCAGTCATGAAAGCTATATGACGGCATGCGAGACAAAGAGGGACGCGGAAAGGCTTCACAGTTCAAGAAAGCATGTGAGTCACGTTTCTATGACAGGAAGGAAAGTAATCAAGACGGGTGATGTACCTGGATCTGTGAAGCAAACTGGCGGTCTGCACTAGCTGATGATTAAGTGAAGCTGATGATTAAGGCCACATTATGTCACCACACAGGGTTTCGGCCGTTACAGGCACACAAAACCAAAACATTATTATAGGGTTGCCGTCCCAGTCAAATACGGATTTGTCAATGCCTGTGGCCAATGGATGCATCCCATGGTCCGGACGATCGCGCCGTGATTGGCCCACCGGTTGTCTGACAACCATTGTTGTTGTTTTTTATGTTGTTTCTATTAACTTAATTTAATTAGTTTTAGATGTAATCAGAACGCAATCAAATGTAATTAATTGAGTTCAGAACGCAATCAAATGTAATTAATTGAGTTTAATGGAAGCTTGAATATACCTTCCCAGTAGCTCAGCTGAGCTGCTCATTTCATTAAAGGCTTTAACTCATTTGCTCTGTTTTTTCTCCCGTTGCAACTACATCACGTGCATTATTCCCATATTCACATTTGTATATAGCCTACTATGTTGATAAATTGGAAACTAGTCCCCAGGACTTTTTGCCTGACTGTACCTCGGCTCCTGCTGTGGTATTTCTGACTAGCCTCGTTTGGAACCGTCAGTCACCTCCACTGTTGAGGTTCCAAACTGAGCTAATTTCTGAGATTCGGCCTAATAAAAACTTCAATCAATAATGAACAAAATATAAACAATAGCCTACACCCTCGTGTTCACTCAAACAACCATTCGTTTCCTTTGAAGGTGTAAAAAGGATTAATTTTTTAATGTATTTTAGAAGATAATAAATGCCATTTTCAGATATTTCCATAAAATGTATTTAAGTTTTGCCTTTGCCAATTCAATTAGCAAGCAAATAGGGCGACGTTTTTGCATTGATCGGCTAGTAATTGTGATTTGATTCCATGCCACTACTGCTGTCGCTTTCTAACATTCAAATTCCTGAACTTTGCCCCCCATCCACACTCACATCCTGCAACTGTACCCTGCCACCCTAAAAAAATATGACTGGTTTGTGTTTGCCTTCCTTGTCATATTAATGTTTCTGCATCCATTCAGCCTTGTTTTGGTAGAAGATAAAGTGTTTGTTGACATGCTTCCAGTGGGAACATTCCGTTTTGTTCTGTCTGATGCCTGCCAGTGAAACGGGCAGGTAAGGAACGTGTGCTGGCAGGTGAGAAATGATTGTTGCTCTCAATGCAGGTTTAGCTCACGTACGCAGGCACGTGCACAGCGACACACACACACTAATATACTATATATATTCTATGTAAATCAGTATATTGTTTAAAGGTCACCTCAGCCTCTAAGGTAACAATATAACACTGTCAGTGGAAAATTACTGCATAATGGTAAGTCTGGTCTGCCGGCAACGCGCGTGCGTGTCAAGGCAAAGAAACACTGCACATATAAGGCCTGGGAAATGGCTTGTTGCTCTCTCGTCCTCTTTAACATCAATGGCAGTTTATAAGAGAATCAGAGAGAATCCATTTAAAGCCAAGATCCAGTGACCTAAAACGGACATTAACGGCAGTGTGTTCCAGAGGACGGATAAACAAAACAAACCGCTACCCATCATCACATCCTTACAGGGAGGGGAAGAGTACCTAATACCAACGGACCCCTCGGCAACAAAACAAAACACGCAACAGACCACTGCTGACATGATACAGTATGCCTCGGAAGAATGTTGAGAGCCAACACCAGATTTGAAAAAAATAACAGAAACCTGATTCACCCTCGGGGTCTATTAACCCCCCGCCCACCGGTTGTCAGACAACCATTGTTGTTGTTTTTTATGTTGTTTCTATTAACTTAATTTAATTAGTTTTAGATGTAATCAGAACGCAATCAAATGTAATTAATTGAGTTTAGGGAGTTTAATGGAAGCTTGAATACCTTCCCAGTAGCTCAGCTGAGCTGCTCATTTCATTAAAGGCTTTCACTCATTTGCTCTGTTTTTTCTCCCGTTGCAACTACATCACGTGCATTATTCTTTAGTTCAGTGTTTCTCAACCTCTGGCACGTGTACCACTAGTGGTACTTGAGCCCGCCTCTGGTGGTACTCAGATATTTATATTACTGCAGGAAGTTCTTCTGACCAAGCAAATGGTTGAAATAGGCTATCCAGCCATGCTGAAATGAGCATGACAGCACACCGAGCTGATAATAGAAGATTTGAGAACAGATTAATCACAACTCAACTGATATTAGTTGAGTTTGGTCAGAGCAGCAGCATTATTGGCTTAGGGATGGAACAAAAACCAAATAAATTCAAGGAATAAACAAAAAGTCCCTCCTGTGTTAACTGTGCATAGCTGAATAGGTCCACGCTCCTGTATTTTAACATCAGTTATTATGGTGGTACTTGGACAGCCAGATATTTTCTGTGGTGGTACTTGTATAAAATGGTTGAGAAAATGAGAACCACTGGTCTAGTTAAATGGATCCTTACAAGTCTAGAACTCTGAGTGTACGAATGGAACTATCAGTTAAATAAATTAACACTGACATTTTTATTTTGCAGATTGGGGTGCCAGATGAAAAGAAAAAGAAAAAAAAAGATACCATAATTACCATCAAATGGGGGGTCCATGCTCTGTAATGGAAACTGAGGGACCTTGACATCGAAAAGGTTGAGGGTCACTGGACCAATTTAACAAAAGAGGATATAATCCAGAACAGGTTGGGTCATCATTGCTGTGTGGTCGCGCTTGTGTTGCAGACGCAAATAGACTCTTTAAAAATAGATCGAAGCCCTTTACATAGAGTTAAGGTGCTCTGATGGGGTGACGGCGGGGGTGAAGAGTGTAACTGTTTGCCACATTCTTTAGGGAGGGAGAATGTGAAAATGTCCCCCCAAAAAAACACTAGACGGGGTCTAATAGCGTCGTGGCTTCCTTGTGTCATGACATCATTATGGATCACGTCAGCACTTGCCCAAATGTGGAGTTAGGGTCTTAAATACTAGCCTCAAATTACAGCTCCAGGCTTACCACTGAGATAATTCAAATAAATAAATAATAATGGAAAGATATTCAAGGACTGAGTTTCCTCCCCCGCAGCTGGCAGTGTGCACAAGGGATTTGGCGCTGAGCGGCGGTTTGAGAGACACACATTTCTGAGGGGCATATCTACATTGTAAACACACACACACACACACACACACACACACACACACGGTTCTCAAACTTTGCCATGTCAAGGCCCCCAAATTAATATTGCATTGTGGCAGGGACCCCCACATAAGATTTGTTAAAATTAAATAGATGTTGATGCTATATTAACTAATTTCTCAGGAGATCCCCTGGACCCCTTCAGTGTCTTATTGTATCTACTGTATGTGCACACCTGTTTGTTATTGATGTATTAATTACATTTGATTTTATTGTTGATGCTATGTTTTCTTGACTTTTACAGCACTTTGGTCGATGACAGTCGTTTTTAAATGTGCTTTATAAATAAAGTTTGATATGATGTGAGGTAGGGCGGGGACCCCACTTTTAAGAACTAATGTTCTATCTAAACGTCTCGGTTCTAACCCTACGGCATGTTATTGTTGATATCACAGATACAAAGCAGCACATAAAGGAACTTAAAGAAGAAGGAAGGTGTTACCCTTGACACGGTGAGAGGCATGCTGAAGTCCTTGCCTCCCTGCAGCCTGAAGCCCCAGGGCGCTGGGCCTTCCAGGGTTATGCTGTATACGTTCATGGCCTTGGGAAAGAGAAGAGAAAAACGAGAAACCAATGTTAATTAGCTGGACTGCTCTGAAAACATTGTGTTCCAGAACATTATTTCCCCCTGCTTCGATGTCAACTGGCAGCTGGGATTCTGTTCAAAACAATTGATCTGGGGAGAACAATGTCAGACACAGAAGAGGGTATGAGAGAAAATAAGGTTTAACCTACTAACCTGTGAGTCCAATCTACATACTTATGGAGTTCATTATTAACACTGCTCTCTGGCACAAATATGCACTTGCGTTTATGACAGGCGAGAGTACATATGATACCAATAATGCACACCCTGTACTGCAACTGGAATTTCAGCAGACTAAAAATTCAGGGTTTCATTCATTAAAGAAAATGAAACATAACGTTCTGCGTCAATTATCATGAACTTTGGCAGCCTGCAGCTGCTGTACATACATTTGGCAGAATGCAGATACAGCAAGGAGATATGTGCCTCAATGTTTAACGTCATTTGAATAGTGCATTTGCATTAATGGCTTTTAAAGATTACAACCCCTCATCATGTAATTCTAAGAAGAACCAAGGGCAACTTGACCCACCCGGAGCTATGGTACCAAGTGACTTACGGGCATAGGGCTGGCTGACGTGACCTACATACCTGCACCCTCACTCCACTCTTTATGTCGTGTGTCGTCGTCCCCCCCCCCCCCCCCCCCCGCTTCCCCACTACAAGATAGCAGCACTCATCATCATGACATCCCCTTGCTGCCATCCAAGCCTACCTTGTCCTGTGGCGTTCGCTTGGAAACCCTAACCTGATGAGGAGGCTACAGCCAAAAGGTGGTGAGCTCTCTCTCTCTCTCTCTCTCTGTGTGTGTGTGTGTGTGTGTGTCTCTCTCTCCCCCTCCCTCCTTCTTGTGACAGAGGCAAGTCCTTGCTTCTCCACACAATCCTCAGAGGCTATATAAGGAATGTAAAACTACACCAAACTATTTCAGCCCAACACCCACATGAGTCACGGAGAGGGGTGGGGGGTGAGGGTTGGAGAGAAGGAGAACATCAACCACCCAATATTCTGGCACAGATTTTTTGCACATAAAACCTATGGACAGTTAAAAGTATAGACTACTTCTGAAGCACAGAGAGAAGGCCAGGCCTGCCGACGTATGTGAAGCGAAGCCTGTGAGACCCTGCATTCCTTCCAGAGAGCATGAAGTCCGTTTCAGCACAGTACAAAAAAACCCTCAAACCAGCAATTAGTTTATGACATCAAGCTCTTAAAGCGACAGGGGGACCCAAAAAAGGATGCTTTCAAGTCAGTTCAAAAAAGAATGTTGTTAGGTTTATTTGCCCTGGATTGTAAACTATAGAAAACGAGGTGCAAAATGCAGGTTTATAGACCTGCACGGGATAGCATGGCACCCCAGGGCCCAGGCAGTTGAGTCCCCATGCAAAAGCTATTGCAGTTGCTATAATAAGATGTTAAGATTCCTTGAGGGCGGCTAATCTAAGTTTAAATGTGAGTCTGTAATTATAAACAACACTTTTGTAAACGTCAATTTAAAAAAACTTCCCACAAAACAAGCCACATTTAAGGACACCATTCTAAGTCTTTCCAACATTACAATAATGTAGTTTTATTTCGTAATTAAATTAAAAAACGAAATGTCAATGTGTGAACACTTAACAGGCAATGTGATTAAGCTGCATCTTAATCTGTGATTTTGTGCCATCAATATTGAGGCATCAAAAAGCTTCAAATTAGAAAACCAACTTTAAAATATTGGCTTGGCAATAACACAACATCAACAGGTGAAGATCTAGGAGACCTTAGATTGATATTTACATAACACTGGTGGTGAAACACTGCGTTCATTCATCCCTTTAAAACTCGAGGCAACACGCACATCACACCAGGTGTATTTCTGTTTAAATGACGTCTCTGTGGCCAAAATAGAAATAGGTGTGTGGGCTCTTTTTCTGCAGTCATTTATATCACGAGAAGCTGTCACAATGCAGAGCAGCTGAAACTCTGAGAAACAGTCAGTCACACAAACTCACCTTGTATAGTCTAATAATAAATACAGGACTACACTGGAAATAACTTTTTGTATACGTTATCCTAGTAGGTACAATATATTGTTTTGTTTTTTTACAATCAATATACCAAGGTTTGTTGTAGTGCAACACACACGAAAAACTTTCATCACCTTGGACTCACACAGGCCCATGTATTGCATACACTGCAATTTTTTTCTTTTCTTTTGTTTAATAAAATAAAATAAAAACTCTTCTAAAGTTCTGCCGGATACTTTTAACCCGCTAGTAAGTAGGCTACGGCTGCACAACTTCTCCCAGGCAATACATTATTTCAGATATTACGAGTTTCGGTTAAAGTTCTTGTCTCAAGTAAAGTTTTTACACAGTTCTTAAGAAATCGAATGAATGATCATTGCTTCCTTACCTCTTGTCCACCAGACATCCTGAGTTCAAAGTCTAAAAAGAACTTTCCTGATCCCGAATCCTTATTAAAAAACAATCAATTAAATTATCAATAAATTAGGCTCGAGATCCAAGCCTGGGACTTCCTCAGACGTCAAAAAGGAACAGCGGATCTCGTCCAGAAAGCAGCCTGAGATCTATTCCCTCTCTGAGGATTTGTATTTTCGAAGTACCATGGTGTCGCCCCAAAGATAACAGATCTATAAGCCATCAACGCATCGCGACGCAACGCGTTGTTAGCCTGTAGATCTGTTCTTTTTAGGGGGAACCGGTGATACTCTCGCGAGGCTGGAGTATTTAGCCACTCCCTAGGAATTCCTTCTTTTTTTATAAGAAAAAACGATCCGTCCATAGGATGCATCCCATGGTCCGGACGATCGCGCCGTGATTGGCCCACCGGTTGTTAGACAACCATTGTTGTTGTTTTTTATGTTTCGTTTCTATTAACTTAATTTAATTAGTTTTAGATGTAATCAGAACGCAATCAAATGTAATTAATTGAGTTTAGGGAGTTTAATGGAAGCTTGAATACCTTCCCAGTAGCTCAGCTGAGCTGCTCATTTCATTAAAGGCTTTCACTCATTTTCTCTGTTTTTTTCTCCCGTTGCAACTACATCACGTGCATTATTCTTTAACAACACAAGTTCATAACATAACAAAACAAAGTGGAAAAAAAAACATAGTCATGCTTTTTATGTTCCACAATCAGCACCTGGACTCCTGGAGTTGTATTTGATATAGTTAATATTTATATATTATTTCTGCCATGATGAAGATACATTCAGTATAACGTTTGCCGCACTGGTTGTATGTATGGGGCTGTCTTTACTCATGTTGCCTTGCATGATAAATTAGGGTCTTTATTTTGAGGAGATGTCCCTCACTGAAGCTAAAAGAATGGGTGTCAAAGTATATTTGTTCCATTGTATGTAAAACAAACACTTGATCTACATTGACCCATATTCACATTTGTATATATAGCCTACTATGTTGATAAATTGAACATTTAATTCGTTTCCACAATGGAAACTTGTCCCCAGGACTTTTTGGTGTTATTATTTTTGCCTGACTGTACCTCGGCTCCTGCTGTGGTATTTCTGACTAGCCTCGTTTGGAACCGTCAGTCACCTCCACTGTTGAGGTTCCAAACGGAACTAATTTCTGAGATTGGGCCTAATAAAAACTTCAATCAATAATGAACAAAATATAAACAATCCTACACCCTCGTGTTCACTCAAACAACCATTCGTTACCTTTGAAGGTGTAAAAAGGTTTTATTTAATGTATTTTAGAAGAAAAGAAAATAAAGTGTCCATATCACGCTTTGTCCAGCAGATGGCAATAGAGTCTAAAAACAGACACTACGCCCGTCACTTTATTAGATGGTCACTTTATTCCAACTGGTTGGTTGAGCATTACTCACTGAGGTCAGTTCACTTAGCAAGTTGTGAATCCTGTCTACGGCGGATACGGAAACCGTTTGTGTGGGTGCATGTATTTGTGTGAGTAAATTACCGGATACAGTAGGGTGGGCTTTACACCGGACTTAAGTACGTTAGAATAGAATAGAAACCAGACAGCCTGCCTGTGACGCGAGAGGTTATGATTTCACCGGTTGAGCAAGTCAAGAAAAATCATGAATCATCAGTCACTGTTGGGACCACAACGTTTAATAGACATAACGATTTAACAGCGTTTTTTCAGTCTATTTGAAAAAAGACTAAATCTGAGGGGTTAATACAAATTGAATTGTAAATATTTACTCCATTTATTTTGGCCAATACAGACCTATCCTCTCGGAAGTCCAATCGGACTGACGTTAGCACCCCCGGCTAGCTTGAGCTAACTAGCCCACCAACTTAAAACAAACAAAAACAAGACAAAAGAGCGACTTTCCCCCCAGCGAACAATGGCCGACAACGGAGCGGTGGTGCAGCCGGTCGAGGAGGACCCAGCGGCGGCCTTCCTGGCCCAGCAGGAGAGCGAGATCGCGGTGATCGAGAACGACGACGAGGGCTTCGGCGGAGCCCTGGAGGAGGAGGAAGCCCCGGAGGAGCTGCTGGAGGACGAGCCTGAGCCCGCTGCGGCTGCCCCCGAGCCGGCGGCTGCTGCTGCTCCCGTTGTGGCTGCTCCGAGTCCGGACATCATAGCAGACACCTACGGTAAAGTGACTAAAGTCACTGGGACTAAACCGATGCTAACTTAATGCTAACTATATGCTAATTGAGATTGCTAACTAAAATCTCTAATACTGTACTGTACTACTAAGTTACGGCTGTATTGTATATGATTGTCGTTACTCGTTAGCTTGTAGATCAGATATCTTGCAAGCGACAGTCACACCCTTGGTCGTTTAATAGTAAGTCAATACTTTATTTGTTATTTAATAAAATATTAACAAGTTTGTTCTCGTATTAATAATATTTATCACCAGTTTGTCAGTTATCTCCAGACTCCAGTCAGTGTTTTGTGTACAATTGTACATGTATGTATTTGTACCGCTTGTATGTATGCATGTTGTTTATATATTGCACTGATTTGTTTTTATTGTTAGTTTATTGGTTTATGTATGTACAGCCCTTAGGGATATTGAATTAACTTGACTGACTCATAATTTAGTTAACCTAATAACCTAATAATAAATTAGGTTAACCTAATTTAGTTAACCTAACTGAGCAGCACAGTTAGGATGCTCACATCATGTGGATTACTGCCAAATTGTGTATAAAATTGCATAATACATTGTTGGTAAGAGAATAAAATAATCAAGACTATAACAAAGTTAATACAGAAACCTGTATGTATCAGTATGAAGTTAAATGAAAGGGTGCAAGGAGGAACTAGAATAGATGTGCTTACAGTAAACACTACAGCATCTATCTAATACCCTGTACCCAATGAGATTTGTTTTATTTTCAGTAAACATTTGACTGAAAATGTATTGACTCCCTTATGGCCTGGTAGTGGTACTGGTAACTTATCACTGTTCTAGTTCCCATCATCTCACTGGTTCACAAACTTTTTAGCTCAAGACCCAACACTTAACTTTACTATTTTCAATCCACCCCCCTTTCAGTTTAAACTTTTTATAAATTGGTATCCGACCCAAAGATGGGTCCTGACCCACTGTTTGGGAAACTGTTTGGTTCTCAAAGTGAGGTCCGTCCGAGGACCCACAGTGGTTCCACAGGGTCCCAGGTCAAATTAGTTAATAATCAGCTTTTATTGATTGCTTTTTTTGTATAATCGATTATGCATGTAAGCATTATTTTATACTTCGCCGCACAACATTGTTGCTGAGCCTGGAAGTTGATGGATGCAGTGTCCCATCAGTGCTGTGTGTGTGTGTGTGGATAGTCATACTATTGACTACTACCAACAGTCAGTCAGGTCATCAGTCATCACATCAGTGTCCAAACAGGTGCGTCTGCATTTCTGGCTTAAGATCTACAGAGTACACCCTGGCTGTCACATGGTTTGTTGAGATAGGGGACGTACGTACGCGTGGAGCTCTCCAGTGACTATGCTTTGACACGACTTGGCTCTTGTTTTGCAGACGGTTTTGCTGACGGTTTTGAAGAAGAGCCTGTTGCCACAGTGAATGGGGACATGTTTCAGGTGAGCTTTAATCAATTATACGATCGCTCCCTGTCCTACGGTAATACTTTAAATGTTGCGTTTAAAGACCAACTCTGCTTACTGAAATCCTGTCCCACTGAAGAAGATGTGAAAAGAAGTGTCTCAAGGGCTCACTCAAAGCTGCTGGAAATCCTGTTTTAGGGAGGCCTGCTGTTATTTTACAGCACTTGAGACAGACCGCATGGGGAATTTTCATGTTCTTCTCCCAATAGAATCATTGACAAAGCCCATTAAACATTTACAATAGTTTATATTTCTTTAGCAGTTTTCCAATATCTGTGGTATTTTCTGTGAATAGTATTATAGCTAGAGGCTAAATATTGACTTGATTTCCTCCCACCAGGAGTCCAATGGCCCGACAGACAACTATGCAGCCATCGCTCAGGTGGACCAGCTGAGGCAGGAACCAGAGAGCCTGCGGAAATGGAGAGAAGAACAGAAGACACGCCTGGAGGAACTAGGTAACACACCAGTAGAACGCCTATAACAGTGGTCAATGTAGGAAGTGTCCTACATTGACTTCTGTTATAAGAGTGTAAAAGTTAACCAAACTAATCAATTTAATTGGTTATTAATTTTGTCAACAGAAAATTATAAAATATTTTCAGATGAGTCTCTGTGGGCAAATACATTAATTTAGTTTGAGAACCACTGATCTAAATACTATTGTAGTGTAGTCTGCCTCCAACATACATTGTAATGACATCATGGCTACCAGAGGTGTTGCTAAAAATACTCCACAAAGCAAAATGACACAGTATTCAACGTATTGTGTGCTCCTCTGTTCTATTTTAAACTGGTGCTGTCGGCTATTCCCGCCCCAAATGCAAACATGCACAGGAATGCTCAGGAAATATGCATCCACCATCCAATGTGCAAGAGAAGAACAAAGAAAAGCACCCGTTAATTTTGACCACCAGGTGCTGGAGAAAATCTTAATGATCGATCAATCGATTGTGTTCAATGGAACCAAAGCACTATACTTAAGTTCCTATTTATCAGTATCACAATGCAAACTAATTTTTCCGTATGCTCATAGACCACAGGTCTGGAATCGCTGGTTTAACTATTATGTTGTGCTCCGTTTAGACAATGCATCCAAGGCTGCGGAGGCAGAATGGAAGGAGAAGGCCAGGAAAGAGCTGGAGGACTGGCATCTTCACCAGAACGAACAGATGGAGAAGAACAAGGCCAACAACAGGTCAGTGAGTGGCTCGTCTCTGTTGGCTGCTTTAGTTGACGTGAGCAGCAATTACTGTGTTTTACTGTATGTGGCATAGTTACACAGTGGTCCATGTCAATTTATTTGATCCCGGGGTGTTTTTTTTAGATTAGTGTCACAATGCTAGAAGTAACTAGGTGGTGGGATTTTTCCAATTATTTTTTTCCATATGTGTTGACTGCTGCACTCTTTTAAAAAACACTTTTTTACACTCATTTTACAACAACATTTTCAATTTGCGAACAACAAATTAAACATTTAATTCTGTCTGCTGATCTGTAAACAAAATTCAGAATGATGCATTTTGGCCAGAATGTCAAAAGAATTGCCAGTTGGCATTCAAGAGTCAATGCAGCTCATACAAAAAATAATCATAGTCTTAATGCTGAATCGATTTTCTCCCACCGAAGCAAGCAACATTCCAACACACAAGTAGCAGAACGACCACAGAATAGTTAGTTGGTGTGTTTGTGTGAGACCGTATGTTTGGCGATGGCTGTGGGAGATTGGAGCTGTAACAGATGACCTCAGTGCCTCAAGGAAACAAATCGTTGCTGTCGGCTAGAAACCTTGCATGTCCATATTTCAATGTTCTTTTGTAAATGAATGCCCTACTTAGTCATACTTCAGTGTCACAGAAAAGTACCAAAAATAGCCGATCTGCAACTTCAAACCCGGTCGCAACATGTCGTGTTTTGATCATGTAGATCTGCTAATTTTGGTCCATTGGAATCCTAAAAAAAAAAAAAGTAACAGTTTTTGATATACAAGGTTTCTTTCCACCCGACGGCATCAAAATATTTTCTGTGGGACCGGGGGTGTAACAGAGGGACGCATAAAAAAATTATGAGAGACGATCAGAATGTCATGTTGTTTTGACCCTCAAGTTCCGTTACGATATTGTTGGCCAATAGTGAGCAATAAAGAAAAATAGCTACTGACTGATAGTAGTTTACTATAACTAAATGTTTATCTTTTAGAGGGTTTTAAGTATGCCTGGCCATATCCTGCAGTAAAACGTCACAATATGTAGTCGTTCTGTTTTTCCTGATCAGGCTAACCTTTTCTTCTCTCACGCTTTCCAACAGACTCCAGCAAAGTCTGGCACGGTATCACTTTGCATCTGTGACTGTAGTTTAGGCTCATTTCTGCCTCTCCCATGTTTCTGTAAGCATTCAGAGAGAATCCCCCAATGACACTTTAGACTGAGACTAGTTCTGTATGCGACCCAGTGACACATTAGATGAGTGCTGTATGCGCACATTTAATACACATGGGAAAATTTGAATCCGGAGATACGCTTGCCATTAGAACACTGGTTATCAGCATGGGCCCCTCCGAGGACCCCCAGGCGTCCAGTGGTGAAAGTAACTAAGTGGATTTACTCAAGTACTGTACTTCAGTTACTTTGTAGATTTTGATTATCATTACAACACATACATTATAACCACTTCAACCCTATATACATTTATTGCCATTTGAAAATAGCCGATGTACAAGTTTAGCTCACAATGTGAGATTGTAGATCTGTATACATTTGAAAACTTGAAGTGGCACATTCTGCATACAAAAAAGTTACTTTCTACTTTTAACCAATACTTGTGTACATTTTGAATACCAGACCTTTACTTAGTATTTTGCATTGCAGTATTGATACTTGTACTTAAGTAAAACATTTGAGTACTTTTTCCACCACTGCACTGCAGGTGTCCTTGATCCTGTGAGTCCCCAGCTAAATTATTGAAGTTAGGAAACAAAGAGGTCTTTCACTCAGTGTACAATTAGACCTCTATTTTGTTCCATTAATTAACATGATTGTATAGTGTAGATTGGGATTCCTGCCTGGGTTACAAAATGGGGTTCCTTGGCCTAATGAATAACAAACTGGGGTCCTTGAAATTAAAAAGGGTGAGAACCAGACAGTTTAGAATTAGATGTACAAAAATGTTGTTTTCATATACACTAGTGTAAGCTGTCGGTTTAAAATTGACCCTGAGCCAACAACTATTATGCCTATTGCCTAGTTGCTTACAAGAGTAGGTTTGTATTTTATTTGAATCCTTAATTATTCTTATTGTATATCTTATTAATCTCTGGTTTCTCTCAAGTTGCTTACAGTATTGTGTTCTTAACCACGTCATAATCTTAGTCGTACGGTCTCATAACACGAATAGTGAAAATAGCAGTTCTACAAGCTCCCAACGCATATCATTGCGGCGTGTTGTGAACTTTCACACCTGCCCTTTTCGCTGTTCTTGAAGATAAAATAGGGGACATCAGCTGTAACGTGGTTAAGCTCGCCCTAACCTTTCTCTGCTTTGTTGAACACTCACTCACACTGTTTTTCTTCTCTTTTTTTTCCTGCTTTCTTGGCTTGCCTGCGTACTAGGATTGCTGACAAGTCTTTCTACAAACAGCCCAACTCTGATGTTATAGGCTTTGTGTAGGTTTTAGAACTCCTCTGCTTTTTGATGTTACGCCCCTCATAGCTTCCATGAGTTTCTTTAAAACTAGCTCCTCCTTTCTTAACGGGACGCATGCCCCCCTGCTCTAAAACTACAAACATGGTTTGAGACATGAGATTGTATTAATTTCATTAATTGCCCAAGCACAGGCTAATGTTATGCTGCTTGCATAGAACTGTCTGTTGAGCTCACCGCTCACAGGTGGTGCATGAGAGAAATGCATGAATGTGTTCTATATCTGAAATAAGATTGCCAATCGAGTGAATTAACCACTTAACCGGCTATTTCTGGCGAATGTCCAGAAATCCAGAATAGGGGTTGCTGGAGTTCAAGTGGTTAATTTAGTAAGCGAGTAGCAGTTTGTGTGGACGTGCTTTGCCAGTGTTGAGTTTTGTTGAGAAATACCTGTCTTAGCAGGACGCATCCTTATTGTGTGGTTTGTCCCGTCCTGCAGAGCTTCCGAAGAGGCCTTCCTGGCCGAGTGCGACGGTGACAGCCCGGGGTCCGAGTGGGAGAGAGTGGCGCGCCTATGCGACTTCAACCCCAAAACCAACAAGCAGGCAAAGGACGTCTCTCGCATGCGTTCTGTCCTCATCTCCCTCAAACAGACACCACTGGTTCGCTAAGGCGGCAACGCAAGGACCAACCCTCTTCTTTAAACCTTTGCCTTTTCCAAGTTTTTCATTCCCGTTTGCGTAATAACAGAATTTGTATGCCTATCTTAAATCTCTAGTTTTCTTTTTGGCTTTTTCACTACCCTTTGAGAAAAACAAACTCCCTTCTTTCTAATTATTCTATACTAGAGTATACCTCTCACTCGCTCTGGATAAAATGAAGGACTGTTCCGTTTTCATATCCTATCGTCACAAATGCATCATGGTTATATTGGAGTAAATATTGTTACTGTAAATTAAAATCTTCCCTTCCCAATTGAACTTATTAGGACAACTTAACTGCATGCTTATATTATGCCAATGTTTTGGACATGCCATTTGTTATATAAATTTGCTCTTTTTTTTTTTACATTAACCACCTTTTAGTTTTCATTTTAATTCAGTTCAAAGAACTGCACAATCCTTAAGGATAGATTGTAACCACCTCTGCCTGTCACTAATGCAATGTAACCACAAACACTATGTTCAATTATGTTGTATTATAGTACCATATTTTGTGTAGCAGAAAAATGTCTTTTTGAAATGCTATAGTGTGTGGCCTTTCAGATCTCACTCTCAATCCTGTAAATTTCATTCCAAGTTTTTTAGGCTAATTTATACTCGATGCTTTTTTCAGTTAAATGTCATTTGGTCAAGCGATAAGGTATAAATGAAGCCTTAGGCAGCATGTTAGTCCATAAAGGAAAAACATGCCACAACCAAAGATTTGTACAACATTCTAAATTTAAATTATTCATTCTTACAATGAAGTTTGTTATTTGGAGTCTGTTTAATGACTCTATGCAAATATAATTTTGACATTTCTTTACAAAACGGCAATGAAGTGTTTTTATTTTTCAATAGTAATGCCTAATTAGTTTCACATGTTGCCTATTTGGACTTTATGAAGGAAGAGAATGTTACAAGGGAACTGGAAAACTGAATAAAACAAACTATACGGCTTCTGCTAGCGTGTCATTAAATATTCCTTTACTGATCCATTATTTACAACACACGGACAGTTAACATTACATTATGTCAGGTGTGAAATGATCCATGGCATTGACATAATCTCATTGATACAAGAAGACTGTGCAGAATCATGGTTCCCTTTGTGTCTAGGAATAAAAGCTAAATATCACCCACAAAGCAACAAGCACGATTGGCATGTTTCTCTAAAGTTCAAACCATAAATCTGAATCAAAAATGTACTCAAGTTTGAACTTCAGTCCGATTCCCAAGTGCTTACTTGGTCTGTGTTGGAAGAGTTATTTTCACAGGGCCAACTTCAAGTATAACATCCCCGGTGGTTCAAAGGGGGCCTTTAAATATCAACACAACTCATTTAGCCACCACAGTTCTATCCAATATTCGGACTGATGTCGACATGAGCTTTACAGCTCTAGGATAGCTGCTGCTCACGGCTTGGGTTTTAGTGCGGTCGACAAGACGCCCACAATAAGGGCAACTACAGTGAATCCTTGAGCCACGATACGGCCCCGCATCATCAGCTGGGACTGTCTGGTCTTCCCGTGACTGAAGGCTCGGAGGCCCCAAATCAGAGCACCCGCTGTACCCAGACAACCTGCAGGAACAAAAGACAAGAACGTCAAATCTGCTTTGTTTATAAGCTCCATTTGAACGTTTTCAGAAAACAAAAGAAAAGGGGAGAGCAAGGAGAAAATGAAACAAAAGAAACATGTCTAAAGAAAGATACACAATAAAAACCAGCAGGTATGTACAAAACTTAAGGTGACAAAGTGTCAATAACGGTAGTGATCTCCCTACCCTGTGCCAATGTTGGCACCTGTGCCAAGGTTGCCTGAGTCTAACCAATAGATGGCATTGCACCTCCTATGATATTTCATGCGTCATGTTGGGTAACATGAGCAAGCACATAATGTCCTGTGCAAGACAGAACAAGGTATATGACAAAACATCAGTCGACTTATTCTTGACACCTGGTAGGCAGAATTTAGTGCACTGCTTCCTGTTCATTCTGGACTCATCTGTCCACAATCCATTGTTGATGACATTGTTGTCTTTTGACAGTTTAGATAGCCCGTTGGTTTGCAACTCAGTTGCAGTTGCAAGTGGCAGTTGACTGGCATAATGGTTCTGGAATAAATTACACAAACCACATGAATAACCTAATGCACTGGTTTGCATGCAAGAAGTTAACTAGTTTGCAGCAGCTGTTTCACATGTTAAGACAGATTGTCATTAACCTCCAACGCCTGGTTTATATGTACTATCCAGATCCGGTCCACAGCCCGACTACTGTATCCGGCCATTTGCACAACACTTAGTCTACACAACACTTTATACATGCACACATGTTTCCGTATCCGCTGCGAACCGGATGTGACCCCATGTAAAGCTAAATGGATGATCAGTTAGTTTATACAACTCACCTATAGGGACGAAGGGGTTCTCCTTGGTTTTCCTCATGAACTTTTCCTTGAAAGTCTCATCCTTGTGAATTGGGGATGTAGGGCTGAATCCTTCGATGACCGGAGGCCTGGAGAAGTCAAATGGAATCGGGAAGGAAGGTGTTGATTTCGGTGTTATTACAGCCGCCTCAGCGGCGATAGGAGCAGGAGGACTAGCAGCAGCCATGTTGGACTAGAGGACCAGGTTTGTCTGCAGTCTGCAGTGTCAAGTCAAAGCAAGTGTTGCCAGATTCTGCGTCAGAAATAAGCGACCAGGTCTATTAACTCCACCAGTATGAATCCACTGTAATATTCATCGCAATCTTAATCTTGTACATTGCTATTTTCCAAAAATATTGGGGATTATTATTATTATTTATTTAATAACATAACACAGTCCTGGCACAAAACACTTGTGGCCGGTCCTTGACAAGAAAAGAAAATGTTTGAAAACCAAACATTTAGGAACAAGCTCAAATATGCAACTACACTTTAGAAACAAGCCCCCACCAAAAAACTGTGGAGAGCCCAAAGTCGCTTATAAAGCGGACATGGCAACACTGGTGAAAGCCCGAAGCCACCAGAGACCCAAATTCCACTACCCAGAATCCGTGACGCGTTGTGGGCTTGTAGATCGGCTAATAATATGTTCATGGCATAAATTATCAACTTCACCCCTGTATTTCACAATAAAGGTAATTTTGTTTGTTATATAAAAACATAATGCAAATGAATACGGTTAACATAAAACAACAAATGTACTATTAATATAAATGTAATAGTGAACGATTTATATGAATAATCTCTCTGAATGTGTACACACAATTCACACACATATATCATCATTTTTTATTGTTATCTTCTGTTATTTTAGACAAATTGTATATAAATGTATATAAATACATGTATTATATTTTATATTTTTTATGTAAAAGTAAACTAGGGGAAACTATTATTCCAATAGAATGGAACCCTGTGTTCCATACCGTATTACGGTAATATCTTCAAACAGACTTAAAGGCATCACACAAATATTGTCTTGTATCAGTCAACTGAAAATAAATTGAATCAGTAGCATTTATATTTAGATCAAGAGTATTTGAATATCTACCAGCTTTCCTTCAGCACAGCAGTGGCTCAGGAGGTAGAGTAGCTGCTTGGGAATCAGAAGGTTTCCGGTTTGATCCCCGGCTCCTCCTGGGTTAGTGTCCTTGAGCAAGACACTGAACCTGACTGGTCCCGATAAGCAGGATGATACCATGAGTGGTTGCCTCCACCATCGCTTTGTGAATGTGTGAATGCATTGCATTGTAAAGCGTGTTGTATAAATTCACTGTTTCCTTGTATGAAAAATTATTTCACTAATTTCTTTACCTGTGATATGACAATAAAGTTGAAGTTGATTTGGGAAATGCTGAGTCATAACCCAGCTTTTTCGGCACCTCAGCTATTCAGTCGTATATCCCACTACTGTCCTCTGCCAAGGTTCTAGACTTATTATCCCGCCAATATCATTCTACAGGCCACAGGTTTCTGTGTTACATCTTTTTTTCCCTTCCCCTGGCGCTGTAGCGAGACCAGCCTCAGGAAAGTCAAGCATAAAACCATTCACAAACGCTGCCACCTGTTCATTAAGGGGTTAGTTCAGATTTTTGGACTTTTGGAAAGTTGTAGGAAATACTTGCCATTAATATAGTGGTGCAAAGATATTAATTGATTGCCCGAGTCCCGTGGTGTGAGTTCTGGGTCTGGTTTTGGTGAATATTAAGTACCGCAACTTGACCGCAACAAAGTTGAACCCTCTGTCACATGGAACTATGGTTTTGTGCTGCTACTGGCATAGTGATACTGGACTGCGGAAAATGAGCAGAACAACTTGATATTCACCAAAACAAGAACCGAACTCAGGCAATCAATTAATACCTTTGCAACCACTATTAATTATTTTCTGCAAAAATCTGAATCCTTTAATTTTCAAAATACATTTGTTTTTCTGCCACATACAAGTTTCGATTTGTGTGTTCAGTTCATGCCCAACTGCAACCAGGGATAAACACAGGCAAAACTATTTCAGAAAAGAGCACACATACAAAGAAGTACTTTTCAATATTTTTATTGAATATTAAGGTAAATATTTCACATTAATACAGGCTACATAAAGTAGAGCCACTATACGACATGAAATTTACTCTCATTTTAACCCTTTTTAGTATGTAAACAATTATACATGTATTTACCACTCTAAAAGGTTTGATTTCTCTCTCTTTAGGTAATCATCAACTAGTTCTGGGCCGAGTTTAAATAGCTACGTCACGTTGAGCGCCCCCCGCAGCCCAAGAACGGTGTATGTGGGTTTAAGTCTCAAAAAAAAAAAAAAAGAAAAAAAAGAAATGGCTAAACTACGCAGAGAATGTTTCCTGTTGAACAGGTAATCACGCATGTGTTTGCAGACATCATCAGGACTTTTGATAATAGCCCTCGCCGAATTTCTTGTTTCTTATCTGACATAGGCACATCAAAGAATGGTGTCAAGAGAATTTTTTCCAATTCTTCAACCGCTTGCTCTGCACTCTCTGGTCTCTACTAAAGTTAACATGTTGCAAATTTAATCTTTTAATTTTTTAAACTCTTTAAAACTTCGTCTCGGTTCGTCGGTTGGTACTTCAGGTTTTGCGCTGTTGGGTCATCATGCGGTGTGCGTTTTGATTGCTGTAGACGCCGTCTAGTTGACGTGGTTCAGGTGCACGTTGCCCACGTGAGGGGCCCAGGTACCGGGCCACACCTGACAACGGGCGAGAGAGGAGCAAGATGATGATCCACCCTTCCACTGTCCATTAACCACTTATATACCACTGTCTCGGGCAAACATCTCATTTCTCTTTTGCTGTACTTTGTATGCTCTTTTTTTCACTCTACACCTAATCTCTTCGCCAAAAGTGCATGTTCGCCCCTGTTGAGTGATTAAACATTCAGCCGCAAGATTTCACACTTTTGCAACAGGTGTTGCAATCACGTTGGTTTCAATGGTTTGCAATATATTAACATGATGGCTACCCGTCAAAAAATAAATCTTAAGAGGAAACATACCGTACCCTACAAAAACACAGCTATTGGCGGATGTCAGCTGAAGGCTTACAGAGACAAAGAAAATAATAATTCTGGTGTTTTGCCAAATCATTTCACAAAGACATTTTATTACCGTTTTTAACACCAACAAAAGCTTTCCACCTGTGAACGATGAATCAATGCGATGTCAGGTTACCTGCTGTGGGTCAGAGTTGTCTGCGTTATTTGGGACCACTTTGATAATGGGGCTCCATGCTGGGTCGGCAGTGTGCAGGCCGTTGTACATGGGTCCCTGCGGGCCCTCTGCCATGGGAGGATGAGGGGGCAGCATGGCTCCTCCATACATCGACATAGGCATCCCCTAAGAAACACACATGGAGCTCAACGGTAAGGATCTGCGATTGCAATACCATACCATACCACCTTTATTTATATAGCACATTTAAAAACAACAACAACGTTGTACCAAAGTGCTTTACAGTAAAACATTAAAAAACACAACTTCATTAAAAAACAACAAACACTGAGAACTCTAATCCATGTGTGCACAGACAGACCCACCTTGGGGAAGTCCATGTAGCTGTTGGGTAGATGCTGGGGCTGGTGGTAGTTGTTGGCGGGGTTGGCGATGCCCGTGTCGTCCTGCTCCATGGGCTGGTGCTGCGAGAACGCCGACTGCTCCGCCTGCAGCTGAGGGTGCATCATGTGACTGCTCATCAGCGGCTGCGACCAGCCAGACATGGCCTCTGTCACGGCAAAACGCAAAGAACGAGGGGTTAGTGTTCGCATTGGTGGCGGGCATACTCACACAGGAACACTTTTTGCACATCGTTTTGTTGTTCTTTCAATTATTTTTTATTGTTAAAGCTTTTCTGCCAAATTTTTATTAAGCTTTATTTTATAGCACACAAAATGCTTGAAAGAAGAATTCACAACACAATGATAAAAACCAACGCATTAACAGTAAAAGGTAGCTCTCCACCGCACCGACGTTGGCAAGTGTTGGAAAGCGTCTGTGGCCGAAAAGCTGTTAAATGGGCGGTGTGCACGCTGTTGTCGGGTCGCAAGTTGTAAGGAAGCGTCGAAAGACGACCAAACTTGCTCAGTCGGCTACTGACGGCTACTAACCGTCGGTAGCAGCGGGGTGGTGGAGAGGGGGGAGGGAGGGGTGGGTAAAGGCTCCGGAGAGAAGTAGACCTCACGTCTGTATCTGGTGCAGGAGCAAGCCTAGATAAGCCATTTTAACTACATACCATATTCTCAACTCTCATCTCAACACTTCTATACCATTCTACTCCAAAGCAAAGCAGTGGGCTACTACGACTAGCTACAAAAATGCTCTGTGTTTTAGTTTTGGTCCAAGCTCTCTGAGGCAAAACTGCATGTCTGCAGGCTCCTGCAGACTATTGCCACCTCCTGGTGTGGCAAGTAATTGGCAATGGTTTGTGTGGTGTGGCGACCAGAACTGTTGGGCACCTGAATATCTGACATCATCCGACGTCGGACCCGACTGCCAGTGTGTAGTAGTCTGAAGTAGTCGGTTTGGTGGAGAGCAACCTTAACAGAAAACAAGAAACACATTAAAACTAAGAGGCCTGCCCTGGGGGTTAAAAACAGCTTTATACAGTTGAGTTTTCAGGAGTGAGTTAAAAGAGATGTAAAGTAGTGGTGAAATTGTATGCATAGAATCTAGACTAGAGGAACATGTTATTGTTCTCAATTATAACCTACATGACGTCACCTTCTTAAAGTAATTGTATTACGTTGCCAATTGCTGATTGTTGAATTGTTGACATAGGCACATTGTTTGGCCTAAGCCAGGTGACCAATGTAACCTAGGCTAAGTTACATTCTTGATTGGCTAAATGACTTGGGACATTATTTTAAGAAGGTGACGATGAGTAAGATTACATTGGTTATTGTTCTAAATATCGGTTTCGATACATATCCGGTTAAGTGCACAGCCCAATAAAGAAGCCCCCCCCCCCCCCCCCCCACTAGCATGCCATAACAATTCTCTTCCAACATCACTGCTCTCACCAGAAGCACTGCCGACGCCGAAGGACCAGATGCCTCCCTGACCGACCGGCGCTGTGTAGCTGGTGGTGAGGAGAGGCGGGTTGACCGAGCCCGTCTGTCGGATCCGGGCGAGCCGCTCCGTGCCGATGGGAGGCGGGACCTTGCGGTCCTGCTGAGACGAGCTGCCCTGCTGCTTGGGCTGCTGGGGGGGAGGGGCCACGGCCGAGGAGGACACGTTGGTGGAGGAGGGAGGGGGCACCGGAGACTCTCCTGGGGTTGGAGGAGAACGTCAACAACACAATCAAACTCACAATCAAAAGCGTACCAAATGAGAATTTATTGGATTTTGGGGGTACACACAAGTCACCGATTCAAACGACTTATAGAGGATAATTTAACAGAATTTGAACCTAAATCTGATTATTCTGAAAATGATTCCTTGCATCGGAATGGAATTTTAGTTTACGTTTTCCCGCACACTATGTGAGCAGTACCTGAGGAGGAGGCACTCCACACTATGTGAGCAGTACCTGAGGAGGAGGTGCTCCACACTATGTGAGCAGTACCTGAGGAGGAGACGCTCCACACTATGTGAGCAGTACCTGAGGAGGAGGTGCTCCACACTATGTGAGCAGTACCTGAGGAGGAGACGCTCCACACTATGTGAGCAGTACCTGAGGAGGAGACGCTCCACACTATGTGAGCAGTACCTGAGGAGGAGACGCTCCACACTATGTGAGCAGTACCTGAGGAGGAGACGCTCCACACTATGTGAGCAGTACCTGAGGAGGAGACGCTCCACACTATGTGAGCAGTACCTGAGGAGGAGGCGCTCCACACTATGTGAGCAGTACCTGAGGAGGAGACGCTCCACACTATGTGAGCAGTACCTGAGGAGGAGGTGCTCCACACTATGTGAGCAGTACCTGAGGAGGAGACGCTCCACACTATGTGAGCAGTACCTGAGGAGGAGGCGCTCCACACTATGTGAGCAGTACCTGAGGAGGAGGCGCTCCAAGGATGCGGGGAGAAGTGCTGTCTGCTGAACGAGGGCGTGCCGTGGCCGTGCAGATACACGGGGCTGCCAGAGATGCTGGTGGCGTAGCTGGTGAGAGCTGCACAGAGGGACGAGAACATAGCTGGTGAGAGCTGAACAGAGGGACGAGAACATAGCTGGTGAGAGCTGAACAGAGGGACGAGAACATAGCTGGTGAGAGCTGAACAGAGGGACGAGAACATAGCTGGTGAGAGCTGCACAGAGGGACGAGAACATAGCTGGTGAGAGCTGCACAGAGGGACGAGAACATAGCTGGTGAGAGCTGCACAGAGGGACGAGAACATAGCTGGTGAGAGCTGAACAGAGGGACGAGAACATAGCTGGTGAGAGCTGAACAGAGGGACGAGAACATAGCTGGTGAGAGCTGAACAGAGGGACGAGAACATGACCTCCATCACATCACAGGACGTGGCATGTTTAAAGTACAGTGGCAGCTCAAAAACACCCACATTCAACCCGACATCCCCGTTGTGGGGAATTTAATTACAGGCGAAAATTGTCAAAAACATTTTGGAATAGCAGATCGTCACGACTGTTGTGATGCTATTGATGAAGCGATTGAGAGCATAGGAGAACAATACAGGACAATTCCAGGACAATTGTCCTAATTGTGAAATAAAAAGACCATGTCTTCGTACCAATAGGACTGTTCACCATCCTCTGGGAAGCTGAGCGATAGCCTGGGGCCTTGGAGCTGTCGGGTGGAGGCGGGGGCATCATGTTGTCCATCTGACCCATGCCCATGTAGGCTGGCGGGGCAGAGTAGGACTGCTCGGGTGGCGAGCGGGTAGGCAGGTGACACGCACCCCAAACCTGGTTGTTACCAACCTGCAAGAGACAAAAATACACCAAACCCAAGAAATCAACAACAAGCTGCAACTTTGTCCTGTATTATCTGCACAAAGATGCATTTTTTGCAATTCAAAATTTGTTCAATTTGTTGATATGATAAAAAAACAACGTGCTCCTAGATTATTCAATTAATCTAAAAATGAACCATAGAATAATCTGCAAGAAACTAATAGACAGCTGTAGCTGAGACCAGATTGTGTTTTTTTTCTTCAGCACACAGCAGTGAACTTCCACTCACCTGACTGTTGTTGTCAAAGATACTGCTGAAGTTGAAAAGGCCTGCAGGTCCAAAGTTGGGGGGGATTTGCTGAGGCTTGGCCGCACTGGGGACGTGCTGCATCTGAGAACCGTTCATCATGCCCATGTTGGAGGACACCTGATGGGGGCCCGGGGCCTGCTGCTGTTGCGGGGGCATGTTCGACGGCTGGTTGGCCTGGCTCTGGGTCTGTTGTTTAGGTGGTTCTTGTTGAGCGTTGAGGGGCACAAACACAGACTGCTGCTGTTGCTGCTGCTCGGGAAGAGAGTAGTAGGCACCCGGAGGCTGCATTCGATGGGAGACTCTCGGAGCCGGTGCCGAGAAGTGGGGTACGGTGCTGTTGGGGTGCGTCGCGGCGTGCGATAGGACCGGCACAGCGGGAGCCGACGAGATGTGGGAGCTGACCTGCGGGGCGAGGAGGGGAGGCGGGGCCTCGGAGGAGGGTGCGGCAGAGGTGGGGGGGGCAGGCAACTGCTGCCGGGGCTCCGGCTTGGGGGGCAGCGCCATGGCGGGGGCAGCGAAACCGACAGAACCGACACCGTCACTGGCGGCGGCGGGCTGGCTCTCCAGGGGCAGCGAGGGCTTCTCTTTGCCCGGAGCTCCAGCGGCCTCCGTCTTGAGGAGCGGCTGAATGGGGGTCTGCTGCGCGACGGGTCCGACGGGGAGCTGTGGGGCGACGGGGGCGGCTGCGGCCACGCTGTGGTGGGCGGGGGAGCCTGCGCCTCGCACTGCGCTGCTAGGAGCCGTGGCGGAGGTGGTGGACACGGCGTTGGCCCCAGCTGGCTTGATGTCGGGCGCAAAGAGCTGCTTTCTGACAGAGGATGGCGTGGGCACGCTGGGCTGTGAGTTGTAAGTGGCGGGGGGGTTGGGGGGCGTGTGCGGTGAGGACGCCCCCGCTGCGGTGGCTGTGTGTGCGTTGGGGGCGTTGCTGATGACCGGGGAGCCCACGGAGCCGGCGGCAGAGCCGTGCTCGCTGTGGCTGGACGAGTTGGAACGGGCCTGCTGGCCCACGCTGTTGCCACCGGCACTGCCACTCCCACCGTTGTGCTTGGGGGAGCTGTTGGCGCTGCCGGGACTCACGGGCCGCACGGGGAACGGGCCCCAGGTGCTGGCGGCGGGCGAGAAGGTGCCACCGAACTGGGCCATGGGCAGACGAGGGTGTCGGATCTGATGCATGGTCTGAGCAGCCAGCAGAGCCAGCTGGGGGTGAGCGTAGGCCAGGGGAAGGGACACGGGGAAGGGCTGCCTCACACCAGACGACAGCCCCTTGCCCATCTTGCCCCCGGCCTGAGAGGACGACGAAGATGACGACGGGGAGGACTGGAAGGAGACCCCCGTGGAGGTGACGAGGGAGGAGAGCGCCTTGGGGCCAATGGAGCCGCTGGCACCGCCCGCGGAGGTGGGGAAGGGGGTGGAGGAGGTCTTTGAGCCCGGGGCTCTGATGTGGTTGCGGGGGATCAGGTCTTCCAGCTCCTTGGCCGGGTCTTGGATCAGAGCGTTGATGAGTTGGACCGCGTGCCTCGTGGACTCCGTGCCACCTCTGCAAAACACACACAAATTAGGAGACTGAACACACGTGTGCAACATTAGTCGTCCAAACTAAAGAGAAGTCATAACCGAACCAGGGGCTGTCAAGTATGTGGACTCACTATCCGGTCTTAAGGCCACGATATGCTCCTTCCGAAGTCTTCGGAAAGGGAGGTGATAACTACAAATGTAAGTCATTCAGAACTACTGATGTGCGGTCTCAGAACATTTTCTCAGAACTCCAGATTTTTCTCGGAACTGCAATTGTTTGCGATGTCGGAAGGAGCATGTACACGTAGTACATACAGTAATTAGTCCAGCGTTAAACTACCACATTCCATGTCATGAATTTTTGTAACGAATCATATGGACCCCATGATCCCACATGGTGGATCATCATCGGAGTCATCCATGACATATCTGTGATGTATGCTACCAAGGTTTCAGCCCGATCAGAGCCCCTTTGAGTTGCATTATATATATATATGAAAAAGTGGAGGTACTTCTGTGGCCTACTGACAGTGTGCACAAGACATTGATCTCTGGTTTGCGAGATTATCTCCGGACACACAGACAAACCCTATTATAGACGACTACACAGTAAAAAATCCTTTATCAAATCCGCAGTTGTTTTAAAACAGAAGAAAGGCAAAGGCTAGACTCAGGATACTATCGCCTGTTCTCCTTTTTAGAGTGTCACATTTGGTAAACATGGACACAGAATGATGGATGGCTCACAACAGGTTGACACACAAACAGGTTGCAGTTGCATTTACTGTCCACCAGAGGGCTCCCATCATACCGTATGGTGATCATCCTCTCCCCGTTCTTGTCTTTCTGTTTGTCCACGTCGATATGAGCGCCGGTCACGTCCTGGATGGCTGTGATGTTGCAGCCCCCTCGGCCCATGATCCGAGACACCACCGAGGCGGGGACAGACAGCTTCTTAGATCTGACACACAGGAACACAGTGAACAGAGAATTAATATATTTGTAAAGCGTGTTTCCTTAATCCATTCTGACCTGAGATCAGATTAAAAAAGTCTGTTTGAAAATGACAGTTTTCTGAAAAAGCTATGTTTCTATGTCAGTCGTTCTTCGATTTTTCAAAAATAGCAGACCTACAAGCTTGTAGCGCGCCACTCTTGTAGATCTGCTATTTTTCAACAGCTAAAGCATAACATAATGCTAACACCAAAAGGGGTTCCCGCCCAAAATGGGTTAAAGAACAAGGTAATAAAGAAGCAGCAAACGGCAAAGCAAAATGATAATGCATTACAACAATAATAGACACTTGACTTAGAGGTATGTTTCCAGAAGCCTAGGCGCCCAGGCCGCAAAAGCCTGATCACCCCAGGTAAGGAGGTGAGTTTCAGGAGCGACCAGGAGGGCCTTAAAAGTAATTCGTAACACCTTAAAAACACTTCTGAAGCTCACAGGCAACTAGTGGAGAGCAGCCAAGATCGGTGTGATATGGTCACTTTTCTAGCAGCAGAAGTCTGCACCAACTGGAGACGGGATATAGCTTCCGTTTTTTTGCAGAGGCAAAAGTAAAGGGAATTACAGTAAACATGATGAGATTAAAGCATGAATGACCTTTTTAAAGGTCTTAATTTTGGCAATAAACCTCCTGGAAGTAAGAAGTCTGAACAACTCTTGTTACTTGGTAATTAAAGGATAGATCAGAATCATAAAGTCACTCAAGTTACAGTTAACATTGAGGCATTTAAGGGACGAGGTGCCAAGTTCCTCAAAGGAGTAGATCTCCTACAATCTCAGATTTTTCCTCATTTACCTGGAGGACATTCTGTGACCGTAGTTTTAATGGGTTGTATTTTATCAACGCAATAGTAGCAATCATGTCCCATGCATATTTTAAAACATCAGGGGGTCCTCATGAATTAAAGCAAATTAAAATCTCACGACTGAAAATCTTTGCATGGCCAAGTCCTAATGTGTGATTTGTGAAAAATTATAAAAGGAAATAACCTTTGCTTTCATATGAAACGTTCAACATCAGATTTGATGGAAGACGCTTCTGAACATATTGCTCGTTTGACCACTTCAAATGCTCTAATCTTTAAAACAGAAGCGAGCTAATGAGTCTGCTTGCTGACCTTCTGACGACCTCTTTCCAGCCCTCCTCTCTCTTCTGGCCTCGCTTGGGGCTGGTGAGGCTGAGCTTGCTGTTGGGGGAGGTGACGGGGAGAGACATGGTCTTGAACGGAGACGGCAGAGAGCTGAGGGTCGACTCGCTCGTATCGGGAGCTCTGGGGGAAGACAGAAGACACGGTGGAGTCAGGCCCGTCACGATTATTACAAATTCAAATTTTATTTGAGGTAGTCGCAACAATTCTTTTGCATTATCGTCAATCGTTTCCATGTTGAAAAATAGCACATCACTTGTCCGCTGTTTTGTGCATTTTTTTGGAAAGAAAGAATATAATAAATCGTTAAATGTGTCAGTGATTTCTTTGTATACTAAGTTATTTGTCATATCTGGCCTGTGCAATTTCTACCAGAAGGCAGACAGAAATACAAATTGTAACATTCCAAAAAACAATTAAATCGTAAAACACAATTATTTGTGTGACAGTCAAGTGAAATGTGTACTTGTGAAAGCTCCAGGTAGAGTTCAAATAATGAATGGTAAAATAGTGTCCCATGCCCTTCTAGGTTGCTGTTGGGTATTGGCGGAGTACATGCTCACAAGCCTGGAATGTTGTCTGATGCCTTTAAGTAGCTATAAGTAATAATGTCAACATTTGAATGACCCTTTTTATTGTATGCAGACAGCCAGCAAGAAGTAAAACACTCCCAAAAACATTGTTGTCTCTCTGTGACACATCTAGGACAATCTGCATTCAAAGATGTTCCTAGAAGCTTTGTCATTGGTCGAAAAAAAACCCGGTCGAGAGGAGGTCTCCTGCACAGGAAGGGACACACAAGCCTAATCGCTGATATATGAAGATAATCGATACAATGATCTCTGCCCCAACGCGTCACTAAACGCAGCGGCATCAGCCGGGACTCACCGTTGCGTGGGTTTGGAGATGGAGACCGTGACCTTGTCCACCTTGCTGTCGTTGTGTGGCGGAGCGCTGACGACGGAGGGGCAGTGCCTCTTCTCGGGGCCGTGCGGGAGCGTCTGGGAGTGGGGGGCCAGTCCCGACGACGGGGCCGAGGAAGAGGAGGAGGAGGAAGAGGAGGAGGACGAGGAGGAGGACGAGGGGAGGTCGGGGAGGTAGTTGAGCTCCTGGCTCTTGCCGCCACTGCTGCTGCTCTCGCTGGCGCAGTCGGTGCTGTCCAGGGGGTCCGAGTCGCTGGTGCCCCCCGTTACCCCCCCGCCCCCGCCCCGCGGCTCCCCGTGGATCTTGTTCTTATCAGCCTTGTGCTGCGCTAGCGCCACCTGGAGGGTTAGGAGTGGACAGGACAAGGCAAGTCAAGTTTAAATTCTCCCCAGACCACTGATATATAAGACGGTGTGTTTCTGTTGAAGCGTAGATTGTATATCACACCATATGCACATCTGTAACTTCCACCAGCAAAATAATACCAGTAAATACATTTTCACAATGAGTTTAATATAAATATGACAAATATATCATGTAATATCTCTGTATCGGCGGTATCGCCTCGGTAAGGGGTTTTAAAAACGCATCACTTTGTAAGCTTATAGATATAGGCTATTTTGACCATTTCTCTAAATAGACTAGTTCGACTAACCGTTGCACCATATATTGTAGCCAGCTGGAAAACATCTACAAAAGGCTGTCATCTGCCAGGCATCATTTCACTAATGAAAAAAAAAAAAAAAGAACATGGCGGTTACCTGCGGGTCCTGTAATATGATTGGTTCGTTGGGCGAGGAGTCCTTGGTCTTGTTCTTCTTGCTCTTGCGGTTGGCGCTGGGCGCGGCGGCCACGCTGGCTCGCTTCTTCCCGAAAGCGGTGGTGAAAGTGGTGGAAGTGGCAGAGATACCGATGGTGGTGGTGGTGGTGGCACTGGGAGGCTCGATGGGAACCTCCGCTTCTGCGTGGGGGGGAGGAGAGGCAAATTGTTTAATGCAACAAAAAGTTCATATTGCGTTGGTGATACGACTCGTTTTTAAAGCATTGTCACCAGACGCAGCCGGCAGGCGGAGACTAAGCAAACGACATCATGTGGCAAAGTATAAATCAGCCCTCAAGTCTTAGGCCTGTCACAATTATTACATAATTGTCTAATTATTACTAATCCGTACTAATTATTTGTGCATAAATGTCAATGGTTTCCACGTTGAAAAATGTCCATACATTTCCAAGAATAGCAGAAATAGCTGCTCTACAACACGCCGTGACTTGTTGGAAGTTTGTAGATCAACTATTTCCGCTATTTTGTATATTTTTTTGGAAAGAAACGTATTAAATGTGTCAATTATTTCTTTGTATATTTAAGTTATTTGTCATAACTCAACCAGTCAATCCCGTACAGTGTGTGGGTGGTACACTTTCCCGTACAACTGTGGTTGTAAAAGTTATTGACATCGACTTTCCAGTAAATTACAACATTGACGTGTCAGTTACAGTCACCTATTTGTGCAAATAAAGGCACTTTTTTCGTGTAACATTGACGTGTCATCATACATCACCAGGTCATTTAGTGCACTCTGTTTCGCAACTTTGCATGGTCACTGGTCAGGGACCACATACAATACCGTCACAGACCACCAGTGGTCCACGGACCACCTGTTGAAAACCTCTGCTATAGAACATGTGGGGAGGGAGGGAGCTTTACCTTCAGCAGAGTCCTCCTTCTGCTCCTGCATGTCAGACGACTCGTCCTTGGTCTTCTGCTCCTCCTCTTCCTCCTGCTTCCTCTTCTGCTCCTCCTTCTTCTTCTTGCGTTTCTCCTTGCGCTTCTCCCGCTTGACGGCCAGGGCCTGCTTCTTGCTCTCCTCTCTGGACTGTTGACCCAACACACATTCAACACATGGTCAGGGTGAGCGGAACACATAGCAGGCCTACAAGCTCACTACGCGAAGCATTGTAACCTTATAAAGCTCATAGAGGAAATAGTATATACAGTATATAGATTAAAACGTGGGCTTCTCAATTAGTTAATTTAAAAAAAGTCAACTAAATGCTAAATACCCCTAAAAACTAGTCAATGTTTTTTTTGCAAGACACTGTTATGCAACACAGTATAAAACAGGGATTAAGTTGTTAATAAATAACCAAGTTGATACAGTATAATGTGTATACTATACACACACACACACACACACACACACACACAGACAAACACACACACAAAAACAATGGACTGATTCAGCCCTAAAAGCCATTCCAGGTTTTACCTTCTCCAGGTCCAGCTCCTTGAGCAGGATGCTAGCGTTCTTGTTGGCCTCGGCTGCCTGCTGGTCTTTGGCTTTGACGATGGTCTCCATGCACTGGTGGCACTTCTTCAACAGCTCCTGACACAGCAGGGAACCAGAGGTGGTTAATAGTGATGCTATTGTTAGCAATGCAATATTATTGGACATACTTGTCCCCCCCCCTCCCCCCTGGCCCCAACACATGTAAAGCGTCTTTGAGTATCACGAAAAGCACTATATAAATCCCAGATATTATTATTATGCTAATGTTCCATACCTGGGGAGGTCAATTTCTCATGAATTTACATACATTTACAGACACCAACAGTTACTTTGGCAGGGAGCCAGTCAAAGTCTCCGTATGGTTTTTAGAACCTGGCATTATATGTTCAGAATCAGAAGATAATTATGTTTCTGCCCGACTTAGAAACCTAAATTAGCGCCCTCTTTTTTTTTTTTTTTAACTTTGTTTTTATTTCAGTTTAGGCAACTTCACAGAATTACAAGTATACATTTTTCTTACAACTGATCTTTTTTTTCCTTTTTTTTTCACGACCTCAGCTGCATACTTTTACAGGATATATAAATGATACACTCATACACACAAACAACTTCACTTACATTTACAAGTACTCACAAACAAAGAAAACAAAACAACAAAAAATACAGGTATACAGCGAGACAAAAACGACAGAGCGACGGCAACAATGGGAGGTAAACAATACTGGGAACAGACATACTGGAGATGGAGGAAGGTGTATGGGTACACCAGAAGGTCTGAAGAGAAGTGTATGGGTTACTCAAGATTCCGAAAGCCTGCTACCTCGACAGTAGAGGCAGAACAGGACTCCATCTTTTACTAAATATGTTTGGTTGAAGCCTCAGGGCATAAGTAATTTGTTCCATCTGGTAGATGTCCCATATTTTTTCCACCCACATACTGTATGTTGGTGGGGCTGGTTTCAGCCATTTAATTGTAATACATTTGATGGCCGCTGTAAGCAGCACATGCAATAAATATATTTTGGCTCTACTCTCCAGACCTTCCGGTACCACTCCCAACAACATTACTGTGGGATCCTCTGGGATGTTTTGACCAAAAACTTCTTCTAGTGCTTCAGACACCTCTCTCCAGAATGTTCTCAATTTGGGGCATGTCCAAAATATATGAGTGTGATTCCCGATATGTGCTCCACAGTCCCTCCAGCATCTATTTGAATGATCTGGACCCATTTTGGCCACTATATGAGGCGTCCTGAAAAATCTAGATATTACTTTCCATTTAAATTCTCTCCAAGTATTTGAGTTGGTTACCAGGTGCGCTTCACTACATACCTCTTCCCACGTATCCGTTGTTACTTCTATACCTAATTCAGCCTCCCATTTCTCTTTTATATACAGTGTATTATTTGGGCAAAGGTCCAAGAAGACTTGGTAGAATTCCTTGATTACCTTGCCATCGCCAAATTCAAATTTGAGCAACAGCTCCTCAATAGGAGTGGGTTTCATGGCCCTCTCCCAGTCCTTATGTTTTGTTAGAAAGTCTCTCAGTTGCAAATATCTGAAAAAATTTGTCCTTGGGAGCCCGAATTCAGTCCGTATCTGTTCGAATGATTTAAGACCATCCTTATTAACTAATTGGTGTATGCTGGTTAGGCCGAATTCTGTCCAATTCCTGAATCCTACATCCAGTTGAGCTGGTATGAACTCCTTTATGTAACCAATATGTGTTAGCGAGGAGATCTGTTTAGGTAGTCCAAATGAAGTTTTTATTTTTCTCCATATTTTTAAAATAACTCTAGTCCACTCGCTCATTTGGATCTCTTTCAGTGAGGTATCTAGGAAGGGTACAACGTGGAGTGGTTGCGAACAGAGGCTTTTTTCAATATTTAACCATCTAGTATCCTCAGTTTCCTGGAGCCAAATTGTTAATGGTTTAAGCTGTGCCGCCCAAAAATAGTGTCTCAGATTTGGGAGTTTTAGTCCTCCAACCTCCTTAGATAACTGTAACGTTTTTAGCCTCACTCTCGGTCGTTTCCCCTGCCATATAAATTTAGAAATAAGTCTGTCCAATTTGTCAAATATGATTTTAGGAATATCTACAGGTAGCATCTGGAAAGGATAGAGTAGCCTGGGGAGAACATTCATACGTATACTCTCAATTCGACCCAATAGAGAGAGGGGAAGTGCCGACCATCGGTTTAAGTCTTCACTTATAGTCAGAATTAATTTTTCGTAGTTGGTCTCATATAATTTGTCTAAAGATAGGGGAATAAAAATCCCTAGGTATTTAATACCCTCCTCAGGCCATCTAAACTCACTCTGGATTTTAACTGTTTGTGGTATTTTACTGCTTATGTCCATAGCCATTGTTTTGTCCACATTTATTTTGTAGCCCGAGTAATACCCATATTCGGAAATTAACGATTTTAGATATGGGATTGTTGTTGCCGGTTCTAACAGATACAGTAGCACATCATCAGCGTATAATGATAGTTTGTGCTGTTCCCCGTCGATTGTTACTCCCTTTATATTGTTATCATCTCTAATCAACTGCGCGAGCGGCTCAATACTGATCGCAAACAGCAGGGGTGATAGCGAGCATCCTTGTCTGCAACCACGTTCCAGTGTGAATCTATCAGAGAGGAAGCCGTTGACCTTGACCGCCGCCTGTGGGCCAGAATATAGAGTTTGTATCCACTTTATGAAGTTGGGGCCGAATTTGAATTTCTTTAACGTTTGAAGTAAGTATTGCCAAGAGACCCTATCAAATGCTTTCTGCGCATCCAGAGATAACAACATCACTTCCTGTTCCTTCACTATAGGGTGAGTCATTATGTTCAGTAGTCTGCGTATGTTGTCTCCATAATATCTTCCTGTAATAAACCCAGTCTGGTCGGGGTGGATGATGTTGATGATAATTTTGTTTACTCTTCTGGCCAGAATGGCTGTTAATATGCGCATATCCGTATTCAATAATGAGATGGGTCTGTAAGACTGGCATTTAGTAGGGTCCTTACCCTCTTTGTGTATTACAATTATCGTCGCTTCTCTCCATGAAGGAGCCATATTGCCGCACTTTAGTGCGTGATGATAGGCTTTTAATAATAAAGGAGAGACGATTGCCTTAAAGGTTTTATAGAACTCATTAATGTACCCATCCGGCCCTGGACTCTTATTGTTTTTTAATGTGGAGATTACTTCTAGCACTTCCTCTGCAGTAATTGGACGGTCTAATTCTTTTGAAGCAGTTTCTGATAACTCTGTCAGTTTTATGTTCTCCAAAAAAAGTTTCAGTTCTTCATTGTCTGTGCATGTGTCTGTATTTTTATATAATGTTTTATAAAATTCTGCAAATGACTTTGAGATCTCGTCTGGCCTTGTAAGTGTTAAACTATCTGACTTCAATTTCTGTACAATATTAGAAGATTGTTGTTTTTTGAGTCTCAGAGCCAGTAGCCTACTAGCTCTGTTTCCAAACTCATAGTACTTTTGATTAGTGAATCTAAGGTTTCCCTCGATCTTTTCAGAAAGGTGGTTATTAAGGTCTCTTCTTGTTTGTTTGAGCGCATTTAATAGGTTCAGGTTGGATGTTCTTTTATGCTGTTGTTCAAGATCTCTTATTTTATCCTCTAATTCCTTTCGCTTTGCCTCTCTCCTCTTCTTCCTCGCACTAGCATACGAGATAATACAGCCCCTTAAGTAAGCCTTAGCACAGTCCCATAGAATAAGAGGCGATGTGTCATCTGACATGTTTGTTTCAAGGTATTTCTTCAACTCGGAATTTATCAGTGTAATGAAGTCCTCATCATTCAGAAGGGAGGCATTAAGCCTCCACTGTCTTGTTGTAGGTCTATGTCCTATGTCCCAGTCCACCGAGATAGGTGCATGATCCGAAATAGTGATTGGAAATATGGTTGTATCGATTATCCTATGTATTTCTGATTTGGGAGTGAAGAAGTAGTCCAATCTTGAATACGACAAATGTCTATTAGAAAAAAAAGTAAAGTCTTTAGCTCCAGGGAATTTACTTCTCCAAATGTCTACTATTCCTGTCTCTGTAGATAGATGTTTCAGCATTTTGCTCATTCTAGAGGGAGGAGTTTTGGGTATAGGATGTTTATCTTTAAACTGTGACATCACACAATTATAGTCACCACCTTTCAGCAGGATGCCAGAACTATATTGTAACGTCATATTAAATATTGTTCTGATAAATTCAGGGTCATCTTCATTGGGAGCATAAACATTCATAAGTGAAATTTGTATGCCATCAATTGTGCCATTTAGTAAAATGTATCTTCCCTCTGAGTCTTTATGAAGTGAATCTAGCTTAAAATTGACCTGTCTATGTATGAGAATTGCCACCCCTCTTTTCTTTCCTGATTTATGTGAGGAGAAAAACACTTTGTCTGCCCAAGATTTTTTTAATTTTTCATGCTCAGCGTCTGACAAATGTGTTTCCTGTAGAAGTGCTATCTGGCATTTATATTGTTTTAACTGGTTTAGGATTTTCTTTCTTTTCACTGGGTTATGAAGACCCTTGACGTTATAGCTCAATACCTTAATTAAACCCATCATTTAGTCGTGTTAAATTGAGAATATTTGAAATAGACACTGCTGAGAGGCTCCGTAGAGGTGAATGGGATTTAGGTGGAGCACACATGGGAAGGACCGCATTTGAATATAGTCTGATAAAATATGTGGTCGTGGTTGGAGAGGTGAGAGGCATCAAAAGAGCGTTGATAATCAAAGGATAGGCTAAGATATAGTCATATGCATAGAAACATAGTCGTAGAAGTAGCAACACAGCTGAGCTGTAAGAGAGGTATTTACGTGTCAAAATCATAAAAATATTCATAGAAAACAATAAAGTAAAGACATGAAGTTGCTGTTGCCGAAAACATTACAGTAATAACCCCTCTGAGTAGGGGGGATTGAACAAACAAAACTGGAAAAAATAGAAAATAAACACCAGATACAAAAGGCATCTAGAAATGAACAATCCCTGGGACCTAGTCCCAGGCTGCAGGACAAAGCTAGCAGCTAACGAACACAAGTTCGGGGGGCTTCAAAAAACCCAAGTGGGAGAACGAAAAGAGAGCCAACGGGCTCCCACAGAGCTAGTAGTAATTTTAGAATTAGCAGAAGCGAAGGTTGTAGCTATACAATCTAACAAAAGAAAAATGCACATAGGCCAGTCCTTAAGAATAAAAGATATGTACAAATACAGTGAAACATTAAAAAATAAAAATACAGTTAGGGGAAGTGAGTGGCATAAGAGGGGGATGCTGATGGGACTATACCGTATTAACTATATTACTATATTACTAAATAGGCAAAATAGGAATAGAAAATATTGTAATGTTAAAAAAAACCAAGATATTAATTGTCCATTAAGAGGAATAGGAAAATAACTAATGTAGAAGGCTTGTAATTAACAGGCATGCAAACAGGCCCAAGGTGAAAAAGGTGACAGTGTGCGGGGCCGACGCTGTGCCGCGGCGCAAATCTTTTGAGCGTTTATCAGTACTAAACCCACTTTTTTGGGGGGGGGGGGGGGGGGTCGTGGGGGACAGTATATACTGCACTTAAGAGTCATCAGCACAAATCTATTACTCTCAGTATGTAGAAAGATGTTCAAATGAATTACTTCCTGTACTGTACTAGCCCTCCTCCCCGGCCTGTGTGTCTGTGTTAGGCTGTGCAACAGTGACACTTGTGGTGGTGAACAAATGCTATAACGCTATGTTCGTGCTCGGACACAGCCAGGGACACAGGGACACAGCCAGGGACAGACCCAATGACACAGGGACACAGCCAGGGACAGACCCAATGACACAGGGACACAGCCAGGGACAGACCCAATGACACAGGGACACAGCCAGGGACAGACCCAATGACACAGGCACACAGCCAGGGACAGACCCAATGACACAGCCAGGGACACAGCCACACACACACATACTGTAGCTGTCTATAGTGTGGTTGAGTGGCTGCACCACTCAAAAATGACAGATGATTATTTACTAAATCAGTACAAATCTAGTCATTATTGATCAAGATGTTAACATTCATGTCCCGATAGTCATAGAACAATTAATTTACTCCAACAGGAGCACTAGCCCCTCGAGGAGCACTAGCCCCTCCTATATTCAGTAGATTTGTGTCCTAAATGCCATTGACAATGAATGGAGAATAATTGTCATATCTCGGCTTTTTATCCTACACAATCCTACACATTCATTGTCACAAAAATGACAATGAATGGATGATGTATGATTATAAGAGTGCCGCTCACTTCACACGGGTGTGATTAAAAAAAAACAGGTCCAGCACTCACACTCCCATCTCAAAATCCCTTACAGTTACACTCTTCACATCATGTAAAATAGAAATTATATTCACTGGCAAAATAATAACTTCATAATAATACTACTTCAATATTTTAGCCTTAGTCAATTTAAGACATGTAGAGTAACATCCTCTCCTTATTCAACAGTAGATGCATGTTTTTTTTTAAATATATCTATTTAGTATAAGCCCTGGGGGGGGGGGGTGTAGTACTACAAGTTGTATGTATCAAGAGTTTTATTTATTTACTCACACGCACGCACGCACGCACACACACATGTGCGCGTTTATTTACTCGCACGCATGCATGCACAACACATGCACACACACACACACACACACAGCGAGAGAAACTGACGCCGGCGTGTCCACACCACAGACAGTATAACGTAAGGTGCTAACGTTGCTAATGCTAACTAGTAGCAGCTTAACTATGGGACTGACTGGCGAGTCACAGACAGTCTGTCCCAACTCCCGCCGAGTCCCGAGTCCACACAAGCGGAGCGACCAGCGGCGGCGCACATCACCAGATGCAAGCAGAAATATCGTTCAGAATCATTAGTGATCGACTCACGAGACTAGTCCGTCAGTCTCGTCAGATAATTCTCCGGGCAGCGGGCTCGGGCTCCACCCCCACCCACAGACCCCCTCACCCCCCCCAAACATTTTTTTTAACGGATTTGCATGAATCACACAGGTCCTATATTTGGGATAAAAACGGCGATTTTCGCCGAAAAGCTACACTTTTGCATGCCTGAATTAAAGTGATTAACACTAATAACAGTAATACTAATAATACTTATTTGGAGAGAAGAAAAAAAAGGGGAGAAAAAAATAGAAGCAAAGAAATCGAGCAGGATGTATCAGTCTGGGCATGACCAGCCAGCAAAGGCTAGACCAGTCAGACCACATACAAGCCCTCTCCACTCTAAGGCAGGGTAACAGCACCCCCCTGTGTATTCTGGCGGTTGGTACCGCTATTAGCGCCCTCTTTGATCATACTTACTACAGCGTCACACAAAAGTATAAAAAGTAACAGATCCGCAAGCTCTAAACCGCGACACGTTTCAAGCTTGTACATCTGCTACTTTTGCCATTTCTTTATTTGAATCCTGAAATAAAAAAGTAACAGTTTCCACCCGACAGAGATAAAACACTCCCCGTGTGTTGTGTTAATACATAAAGGTGTCCCCTCCATCCTACCTTGTCAGCGATGGTGGCGATGTATCTCATGCACTCGATATCTGAAGGAAACTGGTTGACCTCCTTCACCAAGTACTGCACCACCTTCACGTGACCCTGGAAACGTTCAAAGTCCATTGATTAGACACGTCACCAGAACCATGTTACAGCAATAACACTTCATCCCACTAGACAGCATCAAGAATCACAAGTTGTAATCACATGTCGGGACGGCAGCGCTCGTTTTCAATTAGCCTGACCCTCTAAGGTCAAGGCAAGTCGTCACCGCGGCATTAATCCTGTCACAATCATGACTATTTAATTGACGATACATGTGCAACTAATGGCGTATGGCAGGAATTAAGGTTTCTTCCGTTAAGCACTTAAAAAGGTGCAATACAAATAATGTGTTTTTGGCAATGAAAATTGGACCATAGATATAAATAAAAATGACATTTCTATTTGCCTTAGGCTTTATAAACAAAATGTTCAAAGTGTAAATATGACAAAGAACGATTTATACTGTGATTCTTAATCATATCGCGATTAGATTCGATATTGTGATTTTGTCCCCAAGTTACTTTGCTTTTTTTTTATACGAGGACATTTTAAAACAATATAAATTATAAACCATGAAAAGTTCGAAAAACCATGGCATTCAAAATTGTGATACTTAAGTGAATTGATTTATTTTGCCCACCCCTAAAGAACGATATACAAGCTCACAGATTGACACGTTGTGAGGGTGTAGATTTAAAAAGAATGTAGGCCCAGACGGTTAGCTCAACTGTCCAATCTAGACGGCCTTTGCCGCGTGTCTTCCCCCCCCCCCATTTCCTGTCAGTCTACTTTCAACCTATCAATAAAGGCAGAAAAAGCCAAAAGAAATGCAGCCCTACACCACATCAAATGTTTATGTTGTGTGTGTCCGGAGCGAACCTTGCGGAAGGCAGCCATGAGCGGGGTGATCTTGCGGTTATCGGCTGCATCCACGTCTGCGCTGTCGTGCACCAGGAGTTGGACCACGTCAAAATGGCCGCCGTTGGCCGCCAGCCAGAGAGGCGTGTTCCCTTTCTTGTTGCGCACGTCGATATGAGCACCCCTGGAAGGAGAAGAGCCGCTTATCAATGGTAGATCATCTTATCACAAGTTTTCAAGTGTATACCCAGGTCTCTGCCATTGTTTTTTTACCACTGAGCCAATAGAGCCTGCCTGCTGCTTGCTCTGGCGAGAATCAAACTTTGTGTCAAACCACAAACAGGATCAAGTCCAAAGTCTTGTCTAGCCTAGATGCAGGATCTAAATGTCTCAATAGAAGAGCAGAGACCAAATACAACCAGTTATGTTGTATTAACATACTCTACCCATCTTAGTGTGTGCTTTTCATGTGTTTTTCTATGGACCTCCAGTCTGCATTCAATCATACAGATTGGACAAAATAGAAGATTGACTTTAATTCAGTATGAGTAGGAGTTCACATGAGTAAATGTATATAGTACGTTCCACCCCTGATTCTAGACAAAGCAAGACAACATGCTCGTTTGCAGCACCACGGTCCAGCACTCACCTGTTGATGAGCAACTCGCAGAACTTGTAGTGACCTTTATCGGCGGCGATGGTGAGCGCCGTGTCTCGAGACGAGGGGACAGGGGGAGCGTTGACGTCCGCCCCCTTGTCCAGCAGCACCCGGCCCACCTCTGCGTAGCCCCCTGACGCCGCCTCCATGAGAGGAGTGAGACCCGTCTGGTGGAGAGGAGAGGAGAACCATCCAATGATCAAAACCACACAAATACCACAGTTAAATTAATAGCAGGAAGACCGCGGATTGTTTCTCACCAACTCCACAATTTAAAAGCATTGAAGCAGAAGCGCCTTCAGAGCGGCCTGATAATAAGCGAGGTACACATAAACCATAAATCAAATGCAGAGGGACAGTTTAGTGCCTCGCTCATAATATTCTTTACATTAAAACTATAGGATCATCACAAGTGGCGAGTCCAGCAGACCGTCTCACCTTAGCGCGGTGTTCCACGTTGGCCTTGCGGTCCAGCAGCAGACTCACGACCTCGGCGCGCCCTTGGAAGCAGGCCAGGGTGAGAGCCGTGTTGCGGTTGGTCTCGATCTGGGCGTTGATGTCAGAGCCCATGTCCAGCAACAGCTTGACCGCCGGGACGTGGCCGTTCATGGCCGCCAGCATCAGAGGAGAGATGCCCAGCTTACTGCCAGTCCTGCGCACGCACAGAAATAAATATGAAATGGATTAAATGAACGAAGAAAATATAAATACTGTATATCTTTGATCCGTTACTATGTACAGAGAACGCCAAGGAGAGTAGTAGAGGATTGTCTGGATCAGGTTGAGCACAGTTGGGTGTCATGACAGCATGTGACATGATCCGTTCAGTTTGACATAAGTACTGCATTAAAGTTTGAGGAAAATGTTAAAATTTGTCACATACCAGTGGTTCTCAAACTTAATTTCAAAATCCCCCATAATTCTGACTGTGGAACCAAATGGACCCATAAGGGTTCATTTGGTTCTTAACTATCAGTGATTTAGCTGAAGGACAACACTTTGAGAAGCACTGTTCTATGCAGCTCGCCCTGTGGGAGCCAATCAGTACAAATGGATAGGTGTCAAAGACCGTTGATCCATGATCCTCTGTAAATACCTTACTCATTGCAGGAGTTATTTTAGCAAATTAACAAGAATATGTTGCTGCTCACCTGGAGTTGATCTCAGCCCCGGCGTTGAGGAGGATCTTGATGATGTTGACGTAGCCTCCGGAGGCCGCCAGGCTCAGAGGCGTGTAGTCGGAGACGTTACGGTGTTCCTTATTGGCTCCCCGCAGCAACAACAACTCCACCACCTGACCGCACACAGCCACACACAAGACTTCATTAGCAAGACTTTCTGAGTGAGCTGCCGATGTTACTAGACCTGCCACACTTCGACAAACAGAATGGACGACATCACTTGACCTGGAATCAAGACTGATTCGCTCAGTACAGTTGGCTTTTTTTCCCCTTTTTTCCTTTGTCTGTCCGGGCGTTTCAACAACTCTCTCCGTTTCCGAACGTCACCAGTTGCATAGGCATGTCATTGCTTATTGGATAGGGATCGACGAATCACAGTCACAATCACAGGCTAGACAAAGACAAAGGCCACTGAACGGAGCAAATCATTCTGGATTCCAGGCTATGGATGGCTAGGCTTTTGCCTATAATTTCCTGGGCAAAAACAGGAGACGCCTAGTTGAAAGTGGTTTTACCTCCTGCCTTCCCCCAGAACAGGCCAGAGAGAGTGGGGTGTCTTTGGTTCTCTCCGACTGGGCCTCGATGTCACCCCCTTTGTCCAGAAGGACCTCGACCACACCAACATGGCCGGCGGTGGCAGCCAGGATCAGAGGGGTGAAACCTGAAAGGAGAAAATGACATAGCATTATGTTTAGGCCGCTATGCAGCCTTCACACCTAGATTTTCCAGTTTCAACATAATCTAGTTTCAAATGTTCTTCAATCTCTTCAGATATGTATGCGTGACGTCCGCGTCATAACCCAAGACAAACAAGGTGTCCCAAAACTTGAAAATCCGATCAAAAATGTTGTAATTTCCAGGTAATTCTAGCCGTCTAATTGTTTTCTAGTTAGACCTAATAGGATGGAGAAATAAACAGCCTGAACTAGGCGGTTTACTTTTCTTCCTGCGGAAACAAAGATCTTTTAATGTTGGTGTTTATTACTAGCATTTTAGTATTTGCTGGGGTGGCAGCATTACAGCGGATTACATTACAGAAGATAGCAACACACTGAATTAAGTTAATTAATTAAACAGGCGGCCAGATCAACCTGTAAAGGATGATCCGTCACTAGTGCAGTGAGGGTATCGCCCTGTCTGTGACCGGCCACGCCAGAGGCACCGAGTGCGTAGATTCCTACCTTTCTTGTCCCGGTGTTCGATGTTGGCTCCTCGCGCGATGAGGACAGACACCAGCTCCTCGTGTCCCCCGGCGCAGGCCAGCGTTAACGCCGTGTCGTGGTTACTCTCCGTCTGCGGGCGAGGAAAAACGAAACAAACAAAACATTTGAATTCATTCAACGTGCGTGTACATACTTGTACAAGCGTGTGTTCGTCTCTTGAAGCGTGTGCCGTGGTGTCGATGTCTGGAGGACTTACATGTGCGTCGATGTCAACGGAGGGGTAGAGGGGCAGGACGGCGGGGGGCGAGGCCATGTTGGTGGGCGTTTGCGAGGGCGGCTGGGACAGGGGCGTGGGAGACGTGGTAGTGTTCATAATGGGCACACGGTTGCTCACAGCTGCAACAGAGAAAAAAACACCTTAAACCCTTTTTGGCAAACATGTATGTGTTTAGGGGCACAAAACCACAGACCGGTAGCTGACTGGATATAGCAGGTCATTGCCACTCTGCCCTCAGTTCCTTGTTTGTATACTATATGCTATCGAATACATTTTAAAAACTATAGTATATAGATAAGTGTTGTATTTTTATTGACAATACAGTGCAGTACTTTTAAAACTTCAACAAACTAAACTCCAAGCCCTTGAGATCAGACTTCAAACGGGTATGCATTTCTAAACCTAAGCACAATCCCCAACCACTAAACCTAACCCCTAAATGTCCAATACCAACCCTGACCCCATCCTGAATATTTTCCTAAATTGTATCCTTAACCCCGAACATGTCCGTTAACCACGAAGACAACATTTCTCCTCTGGGGTCCCTACACGGTCGATTTCTCAAATTCTATACTATACGTTGCGGGGCTGACTGACCTGCCATGATGTCGTCCAGCGTGTCTGTGAGCGTCTGTGCGGGCGTAGCCACCATGAGTCCGTCCGGGGTGGCCTGCTGCTGGCCCAGCATGCCCGGTCCTAACCCGGCCAACTGCTGACCCGGCACCTGCTGCTGCCCCAGCATCTGCTGCCCCGCCAGTACCATCTGCAGCTCGGGGCTGGTGCTACCCGGGTAATCTGCGGGGTTGTAGGGGTCCGGTAGTGGCTGGATGGGGACGAAGGCGGTCTGGAGAGGCAGGGGTGGAGGCTGCTGCTGCTGCTGCAGCAGCAGCGACTGAGGCGACGGGGGAAGAGGCTGCAGCGTTTGGGGCGACGGGGGAAGAGGCGGCTGCTGTCCGTCTCGGTACAGGATGGTGTCCACCTGAGGCAGCTTGGCGTAGTCCACGTCTTCGCCTTCCAACTCCTCCTCTTCCTCCTCCTCCTCCGAGCCCTCCTCCTCCTCTTCCTCGTCGTCTTCCTCATCGTCCTCCTCCTCTTCTTCCTCCTGACGGGCACGGAAGCAAGATTCAACTTTAGCATCTTTTGTTGGTTTCGTTTGTACATTTGTTCTATTTCTCCCAATTTAGTTATCGTGCCAAATGGCAATCAGGCCTACACTACACTGTAAATGTCTGTGTGTTCATTTAACTCGGAGAGTTTATAAATGTACGGGTCCATTTGGACCCCTGGTGGTCCCCGCCCGGACCCTTCTTTCAGAACCAGTGCTCTAGCATAGTCCCTCAATAATCTCTAGTCTCTTCTGATAAGCATGACATGAAGGCTGCTTCTTTTCACTCAACAGCGAGGAGTTTCACCAGGAGGATGTAACGCGTGTGGAGGAACACGCCATCCCTCCCAGATACACACCCCACTGAACAGGAGCGTCGCCGTGCAGTGCAGTCGACCTCCCAGTGGCCAATGGTGTTCATATGGACTCCCAGCCAGGCCTGAGGCACCACGGAGGATTTCCAAACGCCTCCTGAATGATTCCCTCTTAACGAGATTCCTATAGGGGGTTCCAAATGGACACTTACAGGTCTATAACTCTAAATGTGTACAAATTGAACAAAATAATTGACCCTTACGGGCCAAAATCCCATTTGTACACTCTCAGAGTTATGGTGGTTAAAAAGAAGTTTGAGAACCACCGGTATTGTAATTGTATACCAGACGTGAAGTCCACATACCAGCTCTGACAGTGTGATAAACCGGTCCCGGAAACGGTTCCAATAGTGAAGGAACCGATTCCGTTTGCTCAATGCTGGATCCGGTTCCTCTGGTTCGGGATCCCAACCCGAATTGGAACAACTTTTTTCCCACAATTTCCTGAAAAGTAACTGTTTTGGACATACAAGTACACTCAGTAGTCAATGATTAAAGCAAAATAAAATCTCACAACTGATAACATTTTGTATGGTGTGACTAGCGCCGTTATGTAAAATATGTAAAATGATGTTTGAGTAATATTGACACTGCTGTTCTACATAATGGCAACCAGGTGAAGAACTCACCTGTGGCTTTAACCTTTGCTTTTATGAAATATCCAAGACCATTAGAGTGTTATGGAAAATGATTCTAAACATATTGCTAGTTTGACCATTTCAAATGCTCTAATCTTTAAGAAAACACTAATAGCTTATCTACATGCTCTCGATGCGTCTGCGATGCATTGAGAGCCTGTAGATCAGCTATTCTCGCTGCACAACATGCGTTCATAGAAGACACGGCTGATTTCAGTCATTGAAATCAGCCGTGGCGACCGACGAGTACTTCACCTCGTCCGCTTCCTCTCCCGGCTGCTCCTCCTCCTGTCCGACGCAGTCTCTGTGTTGCGCCTCCTCGTCCGTGTCGGAGCCGGGGGCGTGTGTTAGGGCCCCCGGCACGGTGGGGAGGGCCCCCAGGGTGCCGGGCCCCGGGCCGGGCCCCTGGCCCGCCTCCTGCTCCTCCTTCAGGCCCTTGGCCTCCATGTACTCTTTGGTGAACTGCTGCTGCGTCTTCAGCTGCAGCTGACGCTCCACCTTCTGCAGCTCCTTTAAGATCTTCTTCTTCTTCTGCACCTTCAAGACAGACGCAAAACACTTTAGCGTTTATCGGATTGCCAGAGTGACATCACGCTAAAGATTTGTTGAGATGTCATCACCGTGGTCGGGCAGAAACCTTGTATGTCCAAATTTCAGCTTTGTTTTTTTATTAATGCACAAACACAAAAGTAGTGAAAATAGCAGATCTACAAGCTCAAAACATGTTGTGTCTCGCGATGTGAGCTTGTAGAATAGCTATTTACGGTTTTGGACATACAATGTTTCCACCCGAAAGTGAGGATATTCTATTTACAACTTGATCAAAATGTGAATGCTCATCTTTGTGCATCTTTCATCAACATGATTTTACCATAAGAAGAAAGTTCAATAGGCGACAACTTCGGTGACATCTTCTAGATGATTATGAAGTCAATAACAATTCATAGATGAAAAGAAGCCTTAATAGCCTTAATAGACAAACTCTGAGCACAACATTCCGATATGGTCTATGATATGGTCTATAAGGGTGTCCTCATTTTTCCCCCCCGGACACAAACGGGTTCCATTTTGACACTTTTCAGAATTATATTATGTGCGGAGCCTACCGATGGCCTCACCTGCTCCTCTCTGCTCTTCTTCAGCTCCTCTATCTTGTCTTTGGTGAGCGGCTCCCCCTGGATGAGCTCCAGCGACTGCAGCTGGGCCTTCTCGATGGCACTGATCCTCTGGCCCAGCTCGTTCAGCTTTCCCTCCGTCTCCTCCACGATGCACTCCAGAGGCTGGCACAGGTGGAAGGGCGGCAGGGGCTCCACCTCGGGGCCTCGACCCGCCGATGTGGGACTGCCGCTGGGCTGGAGGGCCGCTTGCCTCTGTTTGGATGGACCTTTGAGAGTGGACAGAGAGAAGGCTTGTTCACACCGCGCACTAGAACGATAACTGCAAATGTATCGTTATCTTCTGGATGGCAGAGTCGACACCACAACTATGGTGAACGATAGCTATGGTTCTCTACAGTGCTTGACCTTAAGGCAAACCAGCACTGTTTGTTCATTTCATTTGTATTGCAATATTGTCAATTGTACACAATTGTTGTGTTTTGATTTGAACTGAATAAAATATACTAATATTAAATGGAGGATACATTTTTTTAATGAAAAGGAATATATATAATTCTATTTAAATAATTTTGTGAAGTTGTCACCTTTGCTGGCGACAGGTGGGGGCGTGGAGATGTTTGAAGGGGCGCGGTCTGGCTCCTGAGGGGGCACCACCATGGCGAGAGCTTGGAATGGGACACGAGGAACCTGCGGGAGAACAAAGTTCTGGAACTTTACACATGCTAAATACTTAGAGGGGTCGTCTTCAGGTGAACTTAAGACTGATGGTGTACTTCAAACACAATCAGTCTATGTTCTGCAAAGTCAAAGACTGTGGCGGTGCTGACAAACTCTGACTTGAGGTCTGTTTAACATTTTCTTCAAAAAGAATCTACTAGCTCACAATGCGACACATTGGAAGCTAGTAGACGGCGATTCATCGCACAACATAGTATACAGAGATTAAGTGGTTAAGACGATGGAAAGACATCTTCTAGACTGGGCGCCACTCTGGCCAAACGTCTGTGGCATTTTCTAACGGTCAGAGACGCAAGGTCTTGCAGCCCGGGCCGTCGGCCAACGTTGAGGGTTCCCCGCTTACCTGAGAGGCGTCTTGCGAGGGAGGCGTCAGCTGGGACAGGTCGGGAGCAGGGACAGACAGGACGTTGTTGGGGTAGTCTAGCAGGTAGGACACCACGTTGGTGTGTCCTCCCTTAGCAGCTTCGATCAGCATGGTCGAACCATCCTAACAAGACACACATATGGATGGCTTTACAAATGCAGGTATATTATAATAATAGTAATACTATATATTGTAAACATAAAAGACATCCCAAAACATAAGACATTTACAAATTAGTTTTTTGTAATCAAAAGCCAATTAACAACTATCCACATCAGTATTCCTGCATTGAGTGCGTGCATTCATGCATGCGTTACCTTGAGTCTGTGTGTAGGATCTGCCCCGTGCGCCAGCAGTAGCTCCACCACAGCCAGATGTCCGCCAGCGCAGGCCAGAGACACCACGGTGTGGTCATTATTAGCTGTCGCTCTGTTCACGTTAGCACCTGGACAGGACGGGTCAAACACACGTATTCATTAAGACTTTGAGTCAGGAGAGATTGGTCATGGACACTACACTCCAAAGATAAATACTAATCAGCAGTAAATCATTTTGGCCGGTTGTCTTACATTTGTAAGATATAATAAATATGGCTGTCCTGTGGTCAGGTTATGGACCACAGGATCTATTTAAGGGCATTCCACTGTCAAAACGGACAAAATCACCAGACAATAACTGCTGTGTAGTAGTTTTAGTGTATGAATCGACAAAAAGAAAAATCATGGCCTTTCACTTCCGAAAATATTTTAAACTCGCATGACTGCATTTGAAAAAAAAAGAGAATTTGTTTGATTCCATTCGTATCAAATCAACATGTTGAGTCAACGGCGCACAACACCTGGTTGGACCTGACAGCACCTCTAGGCATTGTGTCAAAGTGTGCTTAAGCGAGCCAAGCAGGTTTCCACCTTGCATGGTTGCCTCCAGTGAATGGGTGAATATAATGCACATCGTAAAGCATTTTAGACAAAGGGAAAAGCACTATAGAAATGCATTTAACTGACCTTTACTGATGAGGAACTGTACAGTACAGAGGTGGCCCGCCCTGGCAGCCTTCATTAGGGGAGTCCTCCCCCCTTCCGACTCGTGTTCCTGGGGAAAACGCGACAACACGCTCAATTAGGGTGACAAAAGCCCATTTCAGAAACCAAAAAGAAAGCGAGACGATGTGTGTTATTGTCGAGTAATGCCCAACTCATGCTCCACCATCGTACGACACCATCGTACGACGGAGTATAAGCAGTGCTTGATGCGTACCAGGTTGGCTCCAGCCTGCAGTAGCACGTCCGCCACGTCCGTGTGCCCGTTTTCACACGCGTACGTCAGCGCTGTGTCTCCCGTCGCCGTGGTCGCGTGGACATTTGCCCCTGAACAGGAACAAGTGAGTGGTTAGGAATAATAATTGTGCCACACAAAAAGGGGGCCAAAATCCAACGCAAAAAAAAAACAACTGAGGACGGATACCACTGTACAATGCAAGATAACAGTTTTAATGCCTTCAAAAAGCTATGTTTTTACATTTTTACACAAAATGAACAATTAGCTTAAAATCTTAAGAAGAACTCTTCCTCGGGCAGCAATGTGTTCTTGTACTCCTCAATAGCGTTTGCATAGGAATAATTATGGTCAAAGAAATCTCTTGTTGCCATGCATACGTTAGGTCTCTCTCTCTGCGCTCACCTGCAGCGAGCAGGTACTTGACCAGCTCCAGGTGACCCTCCTGTGCAGCCTCCATGAGGGGAGTGGAGCAGCCCAGCTCGATGTCGGCGCCGGCTTTGATGAGGAAGTCGGCCACCTCCAAGAAGCCTCCGCAGCACGCCAGTGTCAACGCTGTCTCCTGCGTCTCCTCTGTCTGGGCGTTTATGTTAGCACCTGGACAACCAAGCGGAGGGAGTTATTTCTGGATTTGTTACGATTCAAGGTTTGATAGAACTAGACAAGGGCTGCTAAGTGATGTCGTGAGAATGTACTGCCATCTATTTGTTGGGAAAAATATATATATTTAAAATGTTTATTAAAATATTTTACAATAACGTGCCCAAAATGCGGATGAAAATGTATTGGGAAATTAGTGTATACTGATATAGTAAATTTCAATATAAGGCATAACCTTCTGCATTGTTCAATTTATATAGGAATAATAAATAGTCACGAAATCCCACAGCACACCTAGACTTGTCTTATGGCACACCGTTTGGAAACAAAGTCATGTACAGTGTATGCACTGCACAGCAAAATAAAGATATCTTCCTGTGCAAGCTACTCGTTATCCATTACGTCAGTTCAGTTCCCAAGTCACATCCTAAAAAAAACCATGATGAAAAGTCTGTTTAGATTGTGTTCTACATATTGCCAAACTACTGTGAAACAGTTTGACTAATATTCTCTGCTCAAAGAAGTCTGTGGGAAAAGATTTTGTCTCCATTATTAGACTCCGACAAAGAAAGAAACTGGGAGACAAACAGTGTATTTATAGTGGAGACAGAATGTGTCAATAATTAACCATAAACCACCCCACATACATTATGTACATTACTGGTTCAATTCAATAGCCTACAACAGGGGTGCCCATTACGTCTATCGCGGTCGACCAGTCGATCACAAGCGTTGCGCAGGTAGACCGCTTGGCCCTGCCATGAAAAAACAAACAAAAAAACAATCCTCGCCTCGGGCATGCGGCGGCGGCGGCTTTAAAACCCCCCACAATGCAGTGCCTTGTTTTCAAGTGTGGGGAACGTCGGGTCTGCTCAGTTAATTGTTTCAAAAGAAAACTAAAAATGTTATCAAAAATGCAGCGCAAGGATCTGAGGAAGTTCCCAAACCTAGAATCGGTAGAGTACGGTTGTAAGGCGTGTGTGCGTGCATGCATGCATGCTGTGTGCGTGTCTGTTTGAGTGTGTGTGCGTGTCTGTGTGAGTGATATAATATCGGCTATCTGGCTTTTTGATTCTCCACTAATCGGTAATCGGAAATATCGGCCAAAAACCATATCAGTCGATCACTACCATATACTGTAGGTACATATTGAGTATTTTAAGCAATGGGATAATTCTTTTTTGGGTTGGTAGATCACCTTGAGCTGGAAATTTTAAAAGTAGACCTCAAGTCAAAAAAGTGTGGGCACCCCTGGCCTACAATTAGCCTAACTGAAGCAAAGCCTGCAAGTTATTAGCGACATACTCAACCATTTTGTCTGACCCGAGGCATTTACAGCAGCTTGCCAAACTTTTTACTGGTGACTAGAGGCTTTGTTTCACAACAGCATCTCCATGTTTTTAGACTACCTTCTGAGCTGGATTGCAACACTGATGAAAACAGACAGTTTCTCCAAAAGCAAGAGTCACAATGACTCTGCTTGGAAAGGTGCCTAGAGGTCCATCAATCAACCAGCCCCCTCTTTTATTTGTCTCGACACCAAACTGTCTCAAAGATAATATGCAGATAATATCTGGCCAAGTGCCATTACCACCCAGTGACGTCTGTGCCAAACATAACAAGGTTTGGCATAGCCAGACAGACCATATGGTCCTTGTAAGGGCAAGAGTTTGACTTTGAATCCAACTCCTGTCATGTCTGTCAGCGCGCCTAGTAGAGTCCCGTGTTCAATAATTAGGCATGAAAATGTCTGCTCGAGCCAAGCAGTCAAACATTCCTCCACCCCATTTCACCTATGTTGAATACACCGCCCCACACCACTCAGCTGGCCCAGAGTTGTAAAACGGCCCCCGTGGAGCAGATTGTGGAAAGATAAGAGACCCAAAAAAATGCCTATAATTTCAATAATAATACAATAACAATTGCTATCGTTTGCAGGCTGATGTACATCTAGTGGTTTTGATGGAACCCAGTGTGACTGCCTGGGGATCAGCGTGTTCTCTGGTTGATGAATGATAGGAAAATAGCAACATATGAACTAAGGTAAAGTTCAGACAAATTAAAGAGTCCAGTTCACTTCACCACCAGCGGAGTGAGTCCCTCTGAGTGGTGAGTCAGAATGACGTCACACACTGCAGTGCTGGCTCTTTTTCAGTTTCCATTGTTTCAGGGAGAAACCATTGTTTTCAGGATTTTCTTTTAAAAACTGAACGCACAACTGAATAGGATACTGAACTGAATGTATACTGAAGCAGTGTAAGAAGAATAATATGCAACCTTTTGATTTTTGTTATACTAGAGAAACTCTAATCCCTTGAACCCTTTTCCCTGCATTCAAGTTTTGACTACTTGCTCGTTAAGTCATGCCATGATGCATGCATTCAGAGCGTAAAGTTGCCATACTACTCAAGCTTGTAATTTTGCGTAAGAGTTGCTCAGGCGTATAAATAAAAATAGACTGTGTGTACACTACGGTGCTATTAGCTCCCATTGTTTATTTCCATCAAGGATCTTCATCAGGATGATGGGACTATTTTGTATTGTTATGCTGATCTTCCGATTGTCCTGCACCTGTTAACCAGAGTTCATGTTCTACGTTCCTAATTTATTGCTCAGGTTTATAACCACAGATTGTCATGTGAATTATATGAACATAAATGGCATGTATAAGATTATTGTAACAGTTGAAATGTCACAGCAGACCTACAAGAGAACAACGCATTGTGCTCATAGGGTATGCTATTTTCATGGCCCTCATGGGTGTTTTTTAAAAGATTTTTGCAACAGGGTGTGTGGGGGGTTTAAGTCTATGGGGGTCCTGGGACCCCTAGTAGTCTAGGTGTGGTGAGAGTTCCTTACCTTGAGCCAGCAGCAGTGCCACCATCTCCTCATGGCCCTCTCTGGCTGCCTCCATCAGGGGAGTGTAGCCCTCATCATTCACCTGCACGCAAAACACAAGCACCAGCATGGTTGAACACGAGCAAAACACAAGCACAACATGTGTAAACTCTGAAAGTCTATAACTCTGTGTTATAGACCCATACAGGTCAATTTTGGTTCCATTTGTACACTCTCAGAGTCTCAGTTACAGTGGTCCTTGAAATTGAAAGGTTTAATGGTAAATGGTGCATTTATATAGAGGCTTTATCCAAGGCGCTTTACAGAGATGGTGCATTACATTCACACACATCGATGCTGGAGGAAACCATGCAAGGCACCAACCTGCACATCAGGAGCAATTAGGGGTTCAGAGTCTTACTCAAGGACACTTCGACACCAACTCTGGGGGAGCCCGGGTTCGAACTGGCATCCGGTCACTCTACCCCTGAGCCACTGCCGCCCCAAAGGTTATAGCCATGTCCTCCTCCCACAACCACCAACTAACAGAAGTATATTAATGATAAAAATATGTCTGAATGTTCACAGGCCAACTGCAAATGCTGTAGGCGCAACAAAAAAGACCATTCATTTTAATATTCCTCCAGTTCTTACGCATAGGCAAGCTGACCAATGCAAATGCGCCTTTGTAGGAGGACAGTAAATTCAGCTGCACAATATAGCTAGGCTTACTTAATGTCCACATACAAGCTCCGACAGTGTGATAAAAACAGAAACGTCCGTTCTCCTACCTCTTCCAGGTTGGCTCCTCGTTCTATGAGCAGGGCAGCCAGCTCCACGTGGCCCCCACAGGCTGCCAGGGTGAGGGGCGACTCGAAGGAGTCGGCCGGCATGTTGACCTGCGCGCCGCTGTCCAACAGCAGTCGCGCCACTTCCACATGGCCGTCCTGGGACAGCGGAGAGAGAGACACAATGGAGGGGAGAGGTAAGCACCTGATGCTTGGGGAACGCGTGCCACGCTTCCGGGCCTGTCGCCGTTACATTCAACTTGACGATTATTTGTCGTACAAATAATTGCAATTAAAGATTTTAATGTTTTTCTTTTTTTGGGGGGCATTATTCATTAGAACATATGGCTATTGGTATTGGATACAAATTATTATTACAAATTATACTTTCTAAAAAAAAAAGAGAAATAGCAGAAATAGCTGATCTACAAGCTTACATTTTTGGAAAATGTTTACAAATGTAAACAATGACAATTATGCAAAATAATTGCAATTATCTCAAATAATTGGGACAGGCATAGTGTCACGCATTTTAAAGATACAATCCATAAATCACATTGCATCCAATCGTATAGTATGTTAAATACAACATGGCCAATACAACTGCTGTGAATGAAGGTGGTCTCCCTGCTCTTCCATTGAGAAATGTAGATCCTGCGGTCGGGCAAGGCCACTAGTGGTTGACAACAGGTATTGCATGAAGCTCAAAGCCTACTGCCCGAACGGGTCTTCCATTTTAGCTCAGCGGTAGAAATTGCGAGGCTCAACCGGAGACCCGATTTCGATTGCAGCTTAAACTCTAGAAAGAACCACCGGAGCGGATATGTTGCTCGGTAGACGTGAGGACTTAAAATCAATAAACGGCAGAAATCCATTGTTTTTGACGGTCTAATATCAGAAGCAGTACTGCTTCCAAAAACATAAGACACCGCCGGCAGAGATAGCGCAACAGTACTACACAAAAGGATTAAGGTTACAACATAGTATACGTAGAGTTTAACCTAGTGTGAGTTTAAATCGGCGCTTGTTATTCCCCAAAAGGCTTCCCTTGAGTACATATCGTGGAACAAAACCGTCTCTTATGACAACCTTGACGCCCAATTAGAGCAGCGAGTCTCCAGACTATCCACCATAAGGCAGGAAGGTGGGGTGGAGAGATAGAGGGGTGGAGAATGATTAGGGATGCACTATTCTGCCTGAAATTTTAATCCACGTTTTCTGGCTTACAATTGACACGATTCTTAAATACATGAATGGTGTTCATTTTATACTAAATCTAAAGCACGCCAACTCAAATCCAAACATGAATGTACTAAAATGTCTAATATATGCAAAAACATATCTCAGTGTGTAATCGGTTCACAAGCAAAGGCTTCTAGGCCCTAATGTAGTATACACAAATATGTACAGGACAAAATATGGCAAAGCTCCGCAAAATAATTCTTCCCAATGTCAGGATTGGTTCAAATGTGTCACCCCTTTCCCATTATCAGCAGAATCTGCTGACAAGCGGGACTTCTATCTGCAAAAACCTGATGAAGGTCAGTGTGACCAAAACCTGTTCCGACTACAATAAAGACAGCGTGTTCCTTTTTCCTCAAACCATTCTCTCCCGCCATACGTATACAGTATGCAGTCGACTGCCGTGGGCTTCAAATTTACTTTAATCTACTCTGCCATTTCATGTAGCCTGCGTCTCAGTGGGTGGTTGCAGTCACGTTGGCGTAGCACGTTGGGGCCTATCGTCGCCCAAACGCTGATAACAGGCTTTTCTGATTCAAATTGCACACGACAGTGAATGATCACCGTTGAATAGAGGAAGGAAGCGCTGCCGCGGTCCTTCGTTTGTTGAACTGAATACAGGTGCTCGTTGGCAAGGTTTAGGACCCTGACGAAGGCTTATAGCCCAAACGCGTTGGTCCTTTCTTTTTTAATGATCTTTGCCATGCCATAAAAAACAATAAAGGCTTTTTCACTTCACTGGAACAGAGTGCCTTGATCACCACTGAACGCGTGTGTTGAAACTTGAGGGTGATGCTCACCATGCAAGCCTCCATCAGCGCTGTGTGCATCTCGTCCGTTTTATGCTCCTGGTCTGCCCCCGCCTCCAACAGAAAGCGCACCATATCCAAATGACCTGGAAAAAATGTCCCGTGTTACATTTTTGTTTTGGAACCCTGTACTGACAGCGATAAAAATAAAGATTTTAGATGGCACATGTTCTCAATAGGGGGTAACATTCCTAACATAACATTTCTCGTGGATTCAAGGAAATTTAAATATCATTACTTAACATATTTGTTATAATCTGCGATTAGTGAAACAGCATGAATCTATGCTGTTGCGCTTACTGTACTACATACAGCAAAACAGAAATTGCAGCTAGTATGTAGGTATGCATGAATGCTAGTTTCAATAATTAATAACCAAAAATAGCCAATCTACAAGCTATTCTCGGCACGTGACATGCTTCCACAGAAGACATGGCGACTTCCACGGAATCCAGACGACTGAAATCGGCGCAGAGAACTTTAATCCAGGCGTTCTGACCTTTGTAGCAGGCGAGCGTGAGCGCACTCTCCTTGAACTCGTTGGAGTGTGTGTTGATGCCGGCGCCAAACTCCAGCAGCACCCGGGCCACTTCCACGTGGCCCGCGCTGGCCGCCTCCATCAGGGGCGTGTGTCCGTTCTCGTTGTGGTCCTCGATGTTGGCTCCCTCTTTGAGCAGTACCTTCACCACGTCCACGAAGCCACCCGCGCATGCATACGTTAGAGCTGTGTTACCTGGAGGACAGCAGGGGGGGCCGTTATCACATTATATATTCTATATCAAGCATACGTTAGAGCTGTGTTACCTGGAGGACAGGAGCACATTATCACATTATCTATAGATTCTATATCACACATACGTTAGAGCTGCGTTACCTGGAGGAGGACAGGAGCACATTATCACATTATCTATAGATTCTAAATCAAGCAATACGTTAGAGCTGCGTTACCTGGAGGAGGACAGGAGCAGATTATCTATAGATTCTATATCAGTGGCTTTCAAACGATATTTTGGCATCATTTGATAAGATTTGGTCCAGATAAAAAAAACTTTATCTATATGGATAAAACAAAAGTATTTCCTTTAGAGGTGCAACAGTAAAATAATCGAACTAATCCACAATAATGGGTTATCGGGGCGTGCACAGATAGAAACGTGGTAGTGCTAGAGCACCTGGCCTTTTATTATTTTTTTAATATCACACCCATGTGAACTGAGTGGTGCAACTCTGTGTGGGGGCCCCCGGTGGGTCCCCGGAATTCCAGACCCACAGGAATGCGCCCAGGATGCCAGCGAGCCAACCCGTGTCCGAAACGGTCGAGAAATGACAGAGTTACTGTGTGGGGGAATTAGCATTTAGCAGACACCTCTCTCTCCCCCCCTCCCTCTCTCTCTCTCTCTCTCTGTCCCTCTCTCTCTAATTAGCAAGCTAACAGTGCAACACTATCTCTCTCTCTCTGTTTCTAGAACAACAGCGCCACTTTTGCCCCTACTGGTAAACATTGGGACATAGTCACATAGTCACTTAGGTTAGGACATAGCTGTTCCTTGGAGTGGTTGCACCACTCAAAAATAAATTTAAACTGGTTTTGGGTCACCCTTGGTAGCCGGAAAAGATCCCAATAGTTTGCGTTGTGCATTGAGGTTTCACCTGTGGACGACTGCGAGTTGACGTCTGCCCCGTGGACCAGCAGCAGTTTGACGATGTCCACGTAGCCTCCACTGGCTGCAGCCATCAAGGGCGTTATGTCACCTTTGATGCCCCGATCCTCCACGTTGGCATGCATGGCCAACAACACCTAGGAACACCAATAGAACAGGTTGGAGGAGGAGTAGTGGCATTTATTCACATGGGTGGTAATTTAGGCATTTAAACTGGCAGAGTGGCAGTGAATGAGTGAATACATATAGAGCTTTAATTTGAACAACAGATTACAGAATGGAAACATAAGGGGCTTTTTTGCAAGATAAACTTACCCCACACTGGGTGTAAATTGTGCACGGAACAGCGACTGTTCGGCTCTGACAGGGATTATCTTAGCTTTGAGAAATGGCTGTGCTGGGCACTAACAGGACAACAACCTTAACAACAGTTTATTGGGCCATGTTTCCAATACGCTTCAATGTTGTTTATTGAAGAGGAGCTCCTGTCACAAAGCTCTCAAAGTTCTTTAGCAAAGGCTGATGTCTGCCTTTCAGTGGCCTTGCTACATTTGTTGGGTTTACCAGATTTTGTTAGCACTGCTCACGTAGCATCATTTGCATATGGCCTTGCTTCACAATATTTCCTTGTTAATGTCCCCCACACAAAGTATTTCCAAACAAACCAGGGGTAAAAGTGCAGCAATAGAGCGAGTCAAAAACCAGTTAAACCACACACACATTGTTAAAGGTTAAAGGTCTTCGTCAGGCCAAATCCCAATCTGTGATTCGTTAAAGTGCATCCCCACACTAGCGCTCTGTTTGCTAAACAATTAGTACAATTATGTAAAATCATTCTGTTTTGGTGTATATCGTTCTAAACCTATGTTCCTAGTGTTTTACATTGAGCCAACCAAGCTGACAAAAATCGCAAATTGAGGCTTTAACGTTTTCTTTTATTAAATATACGAGGCCATTATTGTTTTATGTAGGATGCTTCTGAACATGAATTCCATTACTATGGAACAGATTCCAAGCTATGCTACTGAACAAATAATTGAAAAAAAACAACTGCCGTTTTGTTATTCTTTCTAATTATTTGATCGGCCTGAAAATTTGTGTTTGTTGTCATGATTTCTCACAACTCGAGTTGGCTTTGTACGAGGCTTAAAAGGTCTTTAAATAAATACTTTTTGAAATGTCTATGAGGAAAATGAACTGGGAATCATTTCCTGGGCCCTGGTAGGGGGCGGGACTGCGACGCTCTATTGGGACCTGCACCCAGAGGCAAATTCAAGGAAACAAACAGCAGAGGGCGCTGTTTTTTCTTTTTTTGCAGATAGGTTATGCCCGATTTGCACTGCAGTGTCGCAACACAGCGACGCATCATCCTTTAGTGAAGGCCAAGAAGAGAAACACATGCCACTGGCCTCCAAATGACTGAAATCGGTCGGGGCAACTGCAAACATCAAACCAGGAATACACAAAGCTTAAAATGCAGCGACGACAGGCCAGACACGGTCCAGCGAGCGCTGTACACACACACACCTGTGCGAGTTCGTAGTATCCTGCGGAGCAGGCGAGGCAGAGCAGGCTCTCTCCTTCCTCGGTGTGTTCGTTGACGCTCCGTCCCTCGTCCAGTAGCTTGCGTACCGCGTTGACGTCGCCGTCTGAGCACGCCTCCGCTAGACTACGGCTGAAAATAACCAGACTGCTACAATTACTGCCACTGTGGCAGGACATACACGCCTAGTAATTACACCGCTACAGTACAAGTTGTAGTGGTGTAATTATTAGGGGGGAAAAAACAGACCAAATAATAAACACCTGGAGATAAAAATGTGTCACAAGCTTTCAAAGACACTGCTAGTTCAGAGACTGATTCGACACCGTAGAGCAGTGGTTTTCAACACTTTTCATATCAAGGACCATTAATTATTCTGCATTTGAGCCACGGACCACCATTTGATGACATTTAGCTTCTCAGACCCAAAACGAATGAATATTGTGTTATCGTTGAATAAGATTTTGTCCACATGTCCATGCTATACTGATGTGGTACCATAGGAGAGACAATAGGCAAACATTGATCAAAACTAGAACTGCACTCTGTCGAGTGCCTACTTGCTTGTTGCACACAAGTAGGCCATAAATGCCCTACTAGTGCGCAAGCAGAGTGCGCAAGTACCGCTACAAACTGTCAAATCTCAGCTTCTCTGTGAAAGAACGGTTGAAATATTTAATTATTAGGTTTAGCTATTTGCTACGTACCTACTACCTAGTTTTTGGAGGTAAAAAAGTAGTATTGTAATGTTAAGTATGATAAGAGACGGCTTTCGATGGTGACGTATATGTCGATCAGTGGCGGGTGGATTAAAGGAAATGTATATGTAATTTGTAAATTGATTAGCGGTATACTGTGGTTACTTTGCATATGTCCCGCTTGATGCGTATGTATCGTAGCAGCATATGACGTCAGGTATAACTGGTATAACTAGCTCTCAATGATGACGTAATAAAGATGTGGATTAATCGGCTTTCGATGGTGACGTATATGTAGATCAGTGTCGGGTGGATTATAGGAAAGGTGAAAAGTGGAAAGGAAATGCCTCTATGTATATGTAATTTGAAAATTGATTAGCGGTATACTGTGGTTACTTTGCATATGTCCCGCTTGATGCGTATGTATCGTAGCAGCATATGACGTCAGGGTATAACTGGTATAACTAGCTCTCAATGATGACGTAATAAAGATGTGGATTAAAGGACCCAATTGGTTTTCGATGGTGACGATATGTTTTAGTGTCGGGAGGATTAAAGGTAGAGTAAGTGATTTCACTTAATTCAAATATCACTTATTTTTTTGTTTTGTTGTGATAATCCTCTCTACTATAGAGTGTGCTGACCATATAAAGAGTTCCTCCCTGTCCCCAGTTAACCCCTGGGGGTCAAAAAACCTTCGTTTTTGACTCTCTATCCTGATTGGACGAAGGCTTAGGTCCCACAGCCAAAAACTAAACCTAAGGTTTTTTGAGTGAAATCACTTACTCTACCTTTAAAGGTAATGCCCCTATGTATACATGTATGTATACATGCATGTAATCTGACACCACTGCCATATCAAGCACAAGTAGTCATTACGTCATACACTGGAACGGCGCATACGCATCAAACGGCAACATGGACAAAAACTTTACTTGCACGCTCTGCTTGCGTAAGTAATAACAATGCTCTAATTGTGGAGAGTTCTTGTAAATTAAGTAATGCAGATGTTTAACAATGACGTGACGTAAAATGAAACCAAATGGACCGAATGGTTTCATTTCAAAGAGTTAAAGATCTATATAAGGGTCCATTTGGTTATCAATTCTCTATCATTTAGCTGGGGACCACCTGGAACCCTCTCAAGGAACAATGGTGGTCCCCGGACCACGGGTTGAAAACCATTGCCGTAGAGGTTAAAAATGGATGGAAAACGGTGCGGATGCAATTAAAGACTTTAGTGCGGGCCTTCGTATTGGGACAGTGACATCATTAATGGGTTTTCAAAGCAGTGGGCATTGGTCTGTTACCGGACGTTCTCGCCTCAGGTCTAGCAAACTACACTGAAATTAGATTTTCCCAGACATATCAACAGGACGGAGATCTCTGATCACATTAATGTGGATTTTCCTAAACCAGTGTAGTTCTCAAAAGTGCAGTCTGTGGGCGATTCAAAAAATTGCTGATTCACAAGCTCACAACGCATCGCGAAGCAACGCCTTGTGAGCTTGTAGATGTATGTATTTTTGTATTTGTTTTTGAAAGATATTCAAAATAAATTGATTTAGAAAGTAGATTTTATTTTATTTGTACACACATTTTCTTCTGGTGATCCCTGGCACACAACCTTGTTTAGATGTGAGGTCCACGTACAAATACATTTTATGATCCTTGACTGCCATGAAAGCGTTTGAGAACCATCGTCATGACCAACGCTGTTTAACCCATCAAAACCAGGAAAGCATCGTTCTCATTTTTGTATATAGCAGTAAGTAATAGCAGAAAATGCAAGTACTACTAAATAGCAGAAATACAAGCTCACAGCGTGAGCTTGTACATCTCCTATTTTTGGATATAGCAGAACAATCTGGGAAGTGAGAGTACTACTGATTTAGAAAATGGTCTTAATGGGTTAATCAGCCCCAATTCATCCAAGTGGATGAATCATGTACTGCAGTGGTTTTCATTATTTATTCAGCTCAATAGAGCTTGTAGGTCTGCTATTTTTGAAAAATCGTGAAAATGTGGCGCAAATCTTTAAATATATTCTTTGAGAGCGAGCGTCTTTAACTCAAATCTTTGCTTCGGGGGGGGGGGGGGGGGGGGGGGTCACTGGAACAACATATTTTCAGATGGGGGTCGGCGGCCAATTACATATATTTGAAATTGTTTGATAACGACTCACAGAAACATGGGTTTTTCAGAAAACCGTCAGGATTTAGAAGGCATTCGTAAAATCGTCAAGGTCTAAATGGGTTAGCAATCGTGTAACTCTCGAGAGCGTAAAATGAAACCAAGTTACGCTCTCAAGAGCTGGGGAACCACCTGGTTCCCCCTCGAGGACCACTGGCTGAATGAAAACCCCCGGTGCAGTGCGCCGCCAGCAGGAGGAGGAGATACATACTTGTCAGCTTGGCCGGCGTTGAGTGTGTTCTCCGCTCGCATGCGGGTCAGGGCCGCTGCCGCCTCGTCCAGGGCGCAGCTCACCGATGACGTCAGCCGCCGTAACACCTCGGGGTCTGCAAAAGCTTTACCATCGGCAGTGGACAGTTTACCGATGCCTGCCGGGGCGGACACCAGAGGGCAGAGAGGGTGCATAGGACAAGGCAAACCACAGCAGTGGAGCACAGCAGCCACACCCAGCAGTCAAGAGACACCAGATGGAAGCAGCCAAGTCCAAATCCAGCCAATCCAGTCCAGGGGGTTAGTAGCAGCATCCACAATAAAAAAAAAAAGAAAGAAAGGAAAGAAGGAAAAACAAAAACAAAAACAAAAAAAAACACACACGCACACGCACGCACACACACACACGCACACACACGCACACAGAAAACACACACAAGCAATGTTGTTAATATGGCCAATTTCGTCTTTCGTCAATATTATTGGTCATCAGCATGGCGTTTTAATTCTCACACCGCTATATTCTATTTTTGATTGGGTGAAGGATTACACAAAGTAGTACAGAGCACAGAAGTCCAGTGGGTGATCATAGGACCAACACCCATGACGCAACGCTACGACCAGTGACCAGAGGTAAGGCAAACATCATCGCTGTGGGGGCAGAAAACCTTGTATATCCAGTGTCCCAATGCAACCGACAAATCTTTTAGTCACAAGCTCTTGGTTCAATATTTATAAAACCCCAGAGACTGACTTAACCTCTTTCAACATGGCCTCCCTATTTTGGGCATGTCATTATTAGGCAAACATTTTCAAAAACAGAAAATAGCTTGTTAGCTTGTAAATTATAAGCACCTACTCGGTACTCTACCGTTACAGTACTACCCTTTGCAAAGTATAAGGTAGGTAGAGCTTATGGGGAAATGGAGATACAAGGTTTTTGGCCGACAGCAATGATGTGCGTGTGGTTCTACACTGACCACCACCCGAGTAGCAGCAGCAGAGCAGACGATAAGAGATCTGGCTGGAGGAGGGGGAAAAAAGGGCAGAGCCCCCTTCTGTGTGAATTATAGATGGAGAGAGAGAGACGGTGAATGTGAGAAAAACAATGCAGAGACACTGGTCGGCAAGTGAAAGGGAGAGACAGCTGGGACAAGAGCAAGAATGTTGTACAAGAGAATAACAGTCACAGTGTGTGTGTGGGGGGGGGGTAAGGGGGTGGCACGGAGGGTGAAGAGAAAGCCGGAGAGGGGCGCAAAAGTAAACTATAGGCAGACAGGGAAAAAAACGAAGAAAAAAAAGACTGCTTGTTCTGATGACCTACATTGAAGGACCTTTCACAAGACGGGGCAAGGAGGGCCATTTTCCAGTCAGAGACACCGTTTGTGTGTGTGTTTGTGTACTTTGAGGGCATGTGTACAAGAGAAGCACAGAGAACAGCAGACACGGGGGAGGGGGGTGGCTTAGAACTATAGCTCTAGAATGTTAGCCTCAGCCTCAACCCATCCATTAGCCCGAGCAGCAGAGGGCTGCAGTCCTTGCGGTCTCTCTCCTGTGTCCTCAGCGCTACGCCTGCGACTCCGTCTAAACTTAGCCAGGCACTGCTGTCAGAGCGGGATTTCGCAACCCACCCCGAGGCAGCGGAAGCAGAGGTCTGGAAGGGTTGATCATTAATGCAGTGTGTTTATCTGACAGGGCGCTGGAAGAAGTGGGCTGAGCCACAGTGCTCTGTGCAGCGTAAACAACAACGGCCAAGAAGACACACACCGTGGCATCTTCCGACGCCGACACGCCTGCTTCTGTATTCAACGACGACCTTGGGTTCAAACTCTGAACAGAATATTTTGTGATTTTTGTTTATGGAGGAATCACTGCAAAGTATCTTATACAGCGAAGCTCGAGTTCTGCTTTTGCAATGTGACATTTTGTGCAACCGTGTCATCAAAAAGGCGGAGCTTCTCTTGATCAATTTAGATAGATCATAATTAATAGAAGCCAAAACCAACCAGCCCACTTCCCCATCTAGACAATAACTCAGTACCCTGTACTAACCAGGTTACAATAATAATCAATCTGATTTAAATACCTAGTCAGACTCATTACACTGCTAGCCAACTGTGGTGCTCTAGTTAGCTAGCTACACAATTATACTGCCAACACAAGGCAACCACGATTAAACCTCATTAACAGCGGGTTATGGTAATCATGATAACATGATAGCTTCAAGAATGTTCAAAGCTTTCCTTAACAGTCTGACCATAGTGGGAGTGTTCAATCTTTATTTAATCTTTAAGAGCATTGCGGATCGTGAGCTTATAAATAACCCTAATGCATGATTTCTGAATCATTAACAGTGCACTCTGTATGAATAAGAATGAGGTTTGTCGAGTCAAGAAGCCACCATAGTTTCTATTATCATTTTTGTTCAGATGGCATACTTGGCTCCAGGATTCACTTCATTCACCTTCTGGCTGTCCCTGTGGAGCCATGCCTACTAGCTCAGTGAAACAGGGCCTGTGCAAAACCCTGGAGCAAAGTTCAAACATCAGGTTTGGACAAACTGTTTACCCATAAACACATACTCTAGCACTACTCCCACCAATAATCTACAATATTTACACATGAACTATCTTTTAGGTCTGACAATATACGCATGTCAATTCTTGTTCTGAAGAACAAGAGACATATCTACTATATGCTTGAAAACCAGTTTGACTGACAGCAATAGTGTAGAATGTAGATCATCTCTGCACCATCTCTGCATCACATTTAGTAACAACAGAGACTGTTATTGCTGAATCACAACAAGTAACAGAATCTTATTGCTGAAGACAATTCTTGGGTTTATGCCAGATAATGATCATCACGCAGTTTAGCCATTGCTGTATCACTTCTGTGAGAGATGCGTCAGTTACAGAATGCATAAAGTAAGAGCTAAATTGCAAACATGTATAAATGGGGACGGGAGCTTCACCAGTATTTAACATGAATCCATTCCCAACATCCTATTGCGAGTGAAAATCTGAAATAAACACTTACCAATAATGTGCTGTGTCTACAAGAAACTCAAAAACTCATCGCCTCTCATGTGAGCTGGAAGCCATTTGATCATATATGTATAATAAGGCTTCACATTAAATATCAGCCAAGATTCGCCAAAGTTACAAGTTGGACTAAACTAACTGACATGTCATAATGTAATTGAATTGAGGAGCAGTCATGTTCTCAGGGTGGATACCCAAAGGGCCTTCATTATTCTGTAACATGTTCAGATATGTAAATGGATGAAGGTCTGTGGGCATGCTGTCCCCACAAGAACATTTTGAAAGATATTTGCTTTACATGCTCATTTCTAGTTAGATTTTAAGCATGTGTATGTGCCTGAAAGAGTCAGGCACAACTGTTGAAATTTGAATTAGCCAACTCTGTCATCCAACCCGATCAAGAGGGGTAGAATTTAAATTTGTTCTCCCACGTGGGAGGTCTGGGTTCAAATCCCAGTTTAGGCCATGAAATGTATGGGATTGCAGATTTAATATGTAACAGCATTCACCGTCTCCCGCAAGCTTTTAATTGGCCTAAGGGCAATTAACCACAAGTTGGTATGCATCTTCTATCTACGTAGTAGACAAGGCCAGGGGAGAAACCGGAAGAGGTGTGAGATTAGCCGTTAGCCTCTCAACCTTGTTCCCAGCCAAGTGAGGTGAGGTTAATCTGCCTGGCTAGGCAGGCTGGGACACAGATTAATGTACAGATTACATAGATAGAATCCAGGTCCTAAATACGAAGTATAATTTTTTCCTTGTAACTCAATCTGGGGAAACTATGATGATTTAAATACTTGCACAACTGATGGATGCCCAATTATTTCAGCATGCAGCTTTATCCTGAGCATGGCTACAGTTATAAATAACACTGACACGTGTCGTCTTTTCTCTGACAACAATATGCTCTAGCTGCCATGTGTTGCAAAATGCTGTGAAAACTCCAATGCAAACTAAGTCACAGTTAACCCATGAAGACCTGAGACCGATTCTACAAAAGCCTTTTAAATCAGTGGTTCTTCTCACACTTTGAAGATTTTTCCAAAAAATAAATAAATAAATAAATAGCAGATGTACAAGCTCGCAGTGGCACCTTGGCACAAAGTGACGCATTGTGAGCTTGTATATCTGCTATTTCTGAGAGGCGCTAGCCCCTCCTATACAGGTTTAATGTTTGTCTTTAGTTCAATGTTTGTTTTGTAAACGCCATTGACAATGAAGGGAAAATGTATGTCATAATGTAACTCATTACGTCATATTGTCTCTTTATTGTTAATGTCGTTTAATGTTTGTGTTGGCACCGTTTGTTTTACATCACCATTACCTAATCACCTAATCAACATGAATTAGACTTTAATATATTAGCCCACCTAACTTCACACAGGTGTGATTTTTGAATAACCAACCAATGCTAAAATCTAAACGTGCATAATATAAAGGGGAGAAGGGAAAAATGTCTAACATGCCCTTCTCCCATTTATATTATGTATTCTAATTTTTGCATATTTTTCTCTGGCTACAACCTATAGCTATAGTTCAGCCTTAGGTAATCTGTACAAACTGAAGCCTCAATAAAGGTGTAATTGTGATTGTGGAAAAAAGGGCAGAAAGACAAGACATTTCAGCTGATGGGTTCTAAAGTGGTTAATGTTGTCAGTTAGTTAGGACGACGGTTCACAGATGTAATAATTGAGGCTAGGGCTGGGCGACATGGATATCACAATATATTTGACCAAATACCTCAATGTCAATACCATGATGATAATATGATATTGTGATGAAAGTGATAATATAAGACAAATGTTTATTTTTAGTTTGTTTTTCTAGAATACCAGAACACGATCTCAATATTGCTGTGATGCAACACCGTTGTGAGCTTGTAGATCAGCTAGTTTTGAAAATACGTGATTACAACCAGGAAAAGACTTATGCCATATCACCAGATTTACAATATCCAATCCCAGATGATATCTAGTCTCATATCACGATGTTGATAATATAATATCGCCCAGCCCTAATCGAGGCCAGTCAGTGAGTGGACGGGTTATGGATGGCGTCACAGTGATGCAAATAGCCTGCATCCTTAAGACTCACTAAATTGAGAAAGGACACAATCATATCACCCTCCGGGGGTCCTGGGATGCAATACTGTCGTCAGTACTGTACTCTTAATGTCGTTGAAATAGGACTCATAAAATGTCCCTGGGCACCATCTAAAAGACCATCCCTGGGTCTCGGGACCCATTATATTGAAAACCTATTTACATCACTGGCGTCATCAGGAGAGGTTAAAATGATTGATTCATGAAACAAAACCGATTAGAAAAACAAGTCGTGTACCTGCAGCCTCCAGCAGCGCTTCGAGACGAGCCTGCGTTTCTGGATCGACCGTCCTCAGGTCCACTCCGTCTGAGGCGCTCGACATAAGCAGCTCCGACGCCGTCTTCATGATGGGGTTGTCCAGGTCTTCCTGGTCCAGGATAAAAGACTCCACCTGCACAAGCAGTGGCAGAGGAGGAATGAGGAGCGAGAAAGACAGCTAAATATGATCCGTTAGCCGATGCATGTTCAAAGTTCATACTTTGGTTTCCTAAACCACTTGAACTCCAACATCCGTATTCTGGGGGTAACATTAACACCAAAAACAAATCACACCGTGTGAAGTGAGGGGCGCTAATATATTAAAGTCTAACTCATGTTGATGGCATACTAGTTTCCTGTTACGTTTCCCCAAGCTTTGTTTGACTGGCTCGGCAGCAGGGGAACAGGAAACACACATGACAACGTCATATCTGTTTCCGGTTCAAATCTGCAGGAGAGCCAATCAAACGAAGCTATGGGAAACTGAACTGGGAACAGGAAACTAGAAAGGCAGGGCTAAAGTTATGCACTAGATAAGAAGTAATCCTTACTGTACTGTACTAGCATTGTAACTGGCTACTTGATTGCCAACCACTGTGCAGATTCTCTGCAGACACAGACTGATGGGACATATCATAATCATATGGGACAATTGAGAAGCATAATATATTCATAGTGTTGTTTCAAAGTGGAAATCCTGCTCAGCACACAACTGTAGTGTTGCATTTTAAAATCTACTTAAAAGATGACAACCTGAAGGTTGTTAGGCCCATGCACTAAAATATACATTTTGTCCATATGTTTTCACCGCAAGTGCAGTGTCCCAGAGCAATACTATGAAGACAACAAGATTACATGTGCTGCGATTTTTGTTTGTTAGGGTTAAAATAAGTCGTAAATAGCTCTGCAGTATATTCCCATAGTAAACAACATCACTGTGTATGTACTGTAGACTAGTGTTTGTTCAAGAGTATCCCATTCTTCTCTCCATCTTTTTAGTAAAGGTCAGGATGAACAAACACTATAGCAATGATGAAGACAACTTTGTTTTAACTAAAAATATCACTTACACCTTTAATATAGTAGTTAGTACCATCGATAAAGTACTAGTACCGGTCATGAAAATGTGTATGTGTGCACCTTACACATAACGCTGGGTTCACTGGTGGTGAAAATATGAACTGTAATCAAACATGATGTGAACACATTCTCTAATCAAACATGCTGTGTGAACACAACACGTTCTCTATTGAGTTGGCTTAATGCACCAATTAACTGCTAATTAGATTGTTCTCCGTATTGACCTTAAGCACCACAATACTTGCTGCTGATGGAATGGCCTTCTGGCCCGTCACTACACTCCATTTAGAATGACTTATGGTCACCGTTTCATGAAGTCACCGTTTCGGCTGTTTTAAGATATTTTATGAGAATATCTGCATAAGAGAGCCCCCAAAAAATAGATGCAACATGAGCATGTAGCATGCAGCATGTAATGCAAGTTTAGAAGCTCTCAAAAAAGATTTTATCTGTTATACTATAACGAAATATCAGCTAGTATGATTCTATGTTACGGAGAATGATCTTAACAGCTGTGACATAAGAGCCAGTGTCAATCTGGTGTTCCTATTTTGGGCATGTAGAAAAATGTTCAAGAAACTGAAAATAATCTACAATCTCAAAGCATGTTGTGATGCGACCCTTTTGGATCTTGTAGATCAGCCATCTGTACTTTCTTTTCACTTTTCCCAAGTTACACCGAGTTCTTGCTGATGCCAGTTTAATATTTATTCTTTGCCAAGAAGTCAGAGAAGTGGATCGTTATGAATAAGGTTAATAGGATGTTACTGAATGTTTATGGTTTTAAAAAAAGGAAAGTATAGGTTTAGACTAATAATCACAACACTAGGACTGCAATATTACTACCATTGTGTTGACAGAACTATTCTACTCATCTCAATGATCACATATGCCCGTTTTACTTGCTATATGTTGAGCATTAATGACACTCCCCTCTACACTGGTTCTCAAAGCGGGGGCCAGGGACCCTCAGGGATTCTTGGAGGTTCCAAACGGACCCATTAATACAGTCTGTAATTCAAGAGGATAGAAATTAAGCCAAAAGGACCCTTCCATTTCTACACTCTGAGTCATGGGGGTCCTTGAAATGTAAAAGTTTGAGAACCAACGGCATAGTAGAATCTTATAGAATCTCCCATTGTTTGTGATTAGCTTGTAGAGCAGATCTCAGCTTTACCTAAGTTCCAAATTTTGAGCATGGTGACAGTTAGTTTCAGCCTCACCCCAGCCAGAACATGTTGGGACTGACATGTTTTTTGACACATGCTCTACCTGTCATTTTTAACAAATTACTGCAAGAACTCAGTGACTCAGAAAGTGTATACTGCACAGTGCACACATTTAAAACAACCATCTCCTATTTATATTCATCTGCATCTTTCATCTGTATCTTTTCTTATGCCTGCTGCCAGATATAATTATTTCCTACCATAGTAACCCAGGAAAGAGGCAATGCCAATTCTAAATTATCTGAATTCTGATAGTTTGACGTTACAAACCTGTATAATTTTAAACGTTCTTACCATGATACACTTTTCTTATTGTTGCTCAGTACCCTTGCATTATTACATTGTTTTCATGTATTATTATTATAGGCTATATGTTGGACATTAGCAGTCTGGCGAAGCATGCCACAACAACATTTCACTGCACATAATTGTATGAGCTCGTGACAAAGAAATCTTGTTCAATCTTCAATAACGACTAAATTCGGAGTACTCTACATGTCTAATTGGATTATGCTTACTCCAACTATGACCGTATTCGGGCTAAGGCAATCAGAAAATTCCGTTTTACATGGCAATTGGATTATTGCAGTCCATGTAAACACATGTGCTGCTACAGCCACAACTCAAACCACTACACACATGGGAAGGGATTCAGCTGAGAGTCAGCTGCCCCATGTACAGCACCACAGGCCTGTTGGCTGTCTCAGGCCGTCTCATCCATTGCACAGTCTTACAGATATTCCAGATTTCCAGTCGTTGGACAATTCTCCAGGGAGTGCTGCTTCAAGCAGATGTTATGCCTTATCATTCTTGTTACTGCAGTGGACATTGGATTTTCATGGTTATTCGTCATGGTTAACTTGTCAAATGTAAAACATTAGTTTTAGTATTATGCCTATTTATTACTTTGCACCACAGGTACTTGTACACATGACCCGAGGTGTTCAGACACCCTGTGCACGGCAGCTGACACAAAGCTTTAAGCTGACGGCATGCATCTAACGGCCCTAGATAACCTCAATATAGGTAATCAAATATATTCAAAAATATCGCAGATATACCAATGCAAGTACTCAGGTAGGGCAGTTTGGGGACAACCAGATGAATACTGTACAGTAGGGTCTTTATTTATTTATTTAAAAAAAAATGTAATGAATTAAAAAAACATGTTGACGGATGGTCTGACTGTATGGGAATAGTGTTTTGGTTCTCAGCAAGGGGTGTAAAGTGTGTGGTTGACCCATATCTAGCAGTTAAACATGGGGGAAAAGTGCCACGCTGCATTGGATACAGCACTGGCCTCTTTGTGTGGCTCAACACCACTACATTCAGCCCAAGGTCAAGGCCAAAGAGGGGTTTGTGTATACCAAGCACCACACTTTCTGAAGTGTCCTGGTTCTATTGCACTATACCATTCAGTAGGCTAAGCACATACGCGTTATATACGAGGGGCGGAGGGGATGACAATATGATCATTTAGCCTAACTACAGTTAAGAATATAGCCATATAGGCTACCTGGGCCTTAACTAATTAAGTGGGCCTTTAAACCTTGTTTAGAAACTTTCTAAACAAATTATGACCTGGCCATCAATCAATACATTACTATTCAGATCTTATTCAGTGCTTGGATAATCATGCTAAACAAAAACAAAAAGGGGTGGGGGGGGGGGTGGGTCAGACTAAAACTCAGCTTATTTTCCTCTATAAGCTGCAGCAGGCTTTTGGTGAGGCCTGGTCCAGTGAGCAAATGCTGGAGGGAGTCGGCAATGTGGAGGAATGTAGCTATATGACAGGAATGCAGAGCACAATGACCCATGGGGGATGTAGTCGTGCACAGGCTTTTATAAACAACAATGGAAATCACAGTCTTTGCAATTAATGAACTACAGTTCCCAGACTGTATCCACAGAGCTGGAGAGGCCTAGAATGGCATCTGCTTAATCCTGCAGCTCAGATTTTAGCTACTGCCCAGAGCAGTGAGTCCTCCACCGGGGTATTATACCACAACAACACTCAGTTCCAGGCAGGGTGCCTATCTAGGCCCAGGCAGCAGAAGTCATAAGTTTACCATCTGATAGATCATTTTCAAACCCAGTAATAGTTTCTCCCCTCTGCTGCTAAACATCTACTTCAGATACGGGGGCAGACTGTATCAACACAGAGTCGAAGCTAACTGGTTTAGCCACCCTACCATCATGTCCAACAAAACACTTCATACACCCCGTTTCACAGTGTATGAGTAAGCACTAGCTAGCAGCTATTCTGAAATGTATTTCAACAGGTAGTGTGCAGCAACAGTTACTGCCAAACCATCACTCTGACGACTAGCACCAGTGAATGTTACATCTCCTTGTTGTCGGGACAGATGAAGTGTGCCATTGATCAACAATTAAAGCTAGTATGGCATTGTAATGTGATTACGACCGTGGATAGATTTGTGCCAATGTCAAATATTTACCAAGTAACCCTCTTGCATGTTTCAGTCCTGTGTCAGACTGTCATATGATCTGGTCAACTCAATTACATGACAATAGTCTGGGAGAGGCATCATGCCTTTAAACTTCAAGCTCGCATGACAAGGGACACAGTGAAAACATGTTTTCGTTTTTTTATGATGGCAGTTGCAGAGGCAGACTGGGTACTACCGATTTATTTTATTGTTTAATGCTAATTTGGAAGGGGTGGCTCACTGAAGCCTTTGTCAACCAACAATGCCTTGTTTTGTTGATCTTGATTTACAGTAAAACTAACCTGGATCAGCCAGGAATCATTATACTGTATAACACACAGACAGAACCTTTTGTATTATCAATGCACCTCCTGGGCCGAGCTAACGTACAATAGAGCCACACTGTTCAACTCAGCTGACACACCTGTCCCTGTGTGTGAATGCTGCTCACACATGGAAAGCTGGCCACTAAATAGTCTGCACGTACTATCGGCCGCTTGCAACTGTGACAAGACAAAACAAGTTGACACAGATTGTGGACATTTACCCGATGTCATTAGTGACTTGAGTGAGGGCTGAAACCAACCCCGTAGCCTCTTCTATTTGTCACGCCGTGGCGATCGAACGCGCGATCAGGCGAGACAAATAAGGCATCATTATAACGCATCTTAAAGTTAGTAATTAAAGTTGAAGGGCAGGAGTTAATTTACATAATTTTGAAAGGTGACGTAATTGCACCACTTCTTACTGTGAAATGGCAGCTTAAGTTAGCAGGCCGTTTAGTAGGTAGGTGGGTTTACACACATCTTACATTTGCTGTGGCAAGCCCAGCTACTGGTGAACTGCTGCAAAGTTGTGGTGTGTGTTGTGTGTGCATGTGTGTTGTGTGTGCACTGTGCACTGTGCGCCCGTGTACGTGTGTTATGTGTGCACAGCACAGGCACAGCACTGACGAGGCCGCCGTCGTCGTATCCACCCGAACTAGGCCGTAGTCCCAGCCCTACGCCGCATAAATAAAACATATCTACGCGCTAGCGTGACAAATTGCCAGTGTCTGTACAAAATATTGTCGGTCTCAAACCCCCCAAAGGCGTCTGGGCGCTCGTGGGACGTTATTAGAATAAACTGCTAGGTGATTTTACGTAATTTAATCGGCCTGGGAGGGGGGGTGGTTGCCAACTTGCTAACAGCTAACCCGCTAACTAGCTTTAGCCAGGACAGGAATGTAAAGGCGATTGAGAGACCAAGGACGCCTCAGTGATGTCACAACTAGGCGCCTTCTAGCGGAAGTGCTTCAGAATCATGGGACGACTTGAATCACCGACGTTGTCAAATTAACCACTTAACTCAAGAAATAGTCGGAAAATACTTCAAAAGTAGCCGATCTACAAGCCCACAACGCGTAGCATTGTCAGCTTGTACATCTGCTATAGTTTCATGACTTTGCTGTAATGACATGCCAAAAATAGAGACGCGTGTGTTCAAGTGGTTAAAAGGGCACAATTATGTTACTTCGTCGCGTGACACTGTCGCATGACAAAGATGATGCAGGTTTCAGTTAAACAATACGTCTTGTGTGCCATGGCACACCGAGGGTCAGGGATATATATATATGTATGTATATTATAGACATGACAGATTTCCAATAAAACACAATTAATTGTCAGGTTAATGGTTATAAAGCAGGTGTTCGTGTCAAGGGTCCCCCTGTATTCTGTAGTAATACCAACAGGCTACACATACACACACATTCTGGTGGTGTGTATAATGGTTCGTGTGTGTGTGACGTCACGGGCCCATCCTTGGCGTACTCTTCTAGAATGTAAGGCTATCTGTGGTTAGCCAGCTTAGCTAAATGTAGCGCTAGCAGCTCCACCGTACCTCCGAGACCTCGTCCTCGTCGCTGCCGGATCCCGGACCCGAGGAGAGCACGGCTGCTGCCGCTAGTTTGAAATCCAGTCTTTCTGTTGCTGCGGGCCCGCCGGACTCGCCGCCGAATAAACGCACTTTCTTTCCGCCTACACCGATCCCAATGCCCCCGAGTCCGACTCCCCCTGGTGTCGCTCCTACCCCCATCCCTACCGCCGGGGAGCGAGGAGTCACCGAGTCAATCTCGTCCTCGAAGCCGTCCGTCAGCATTGCCGTCCCGGCTACTGCATCCTGCATACTTGGGTGTTCGCGATACGTGTATTAACGAGTTTATCGTTGCCTTAAAGGTCCGTCCGGGGCTCTCCCTCGATGAATATTCGCGTGATTTGACTTCAGGGAATCCAAAAACTCTCCCGAAGCGAGGTTGAGGAGGATCTCTTTCCCCCAGCCATTAACTTTCTAACAACCTAACCCACTACGCACTGTTTCTCAGCAAGTCCCGCCTCTCAGGGAAAATCCCGGCGCGCTCGTTGGCTCCGCTCAAAATGTGCCCGCTTCCGACTGGTCCGTTTCTACGCCCGTCAGAGGAAAGACCGCAACGTAATGTTAGGTTTACCAATATCACGAGGCTGTAGAACGAACGTCAAGACTTGATATGGTAGAGAAGAGCAACTAAACTGGTGGCTGCTGCTACAGTGCGTTTAACACTAGTCCTCTTTGGGAAGTACGAATTAACGGGATAACTAACGGAAATAATAGGTGTGCTGTCATCAAATTCAATCAATTGTGAATTTTAGTTCAGTGTTGATTAACTGTAAAATATGTCAATTATAGGAAGCACCTTGCAAATTAGTCTAAAAATACTTAAACTTAGTATGTGTTTTGTTTTTCCAATTTCACAAACTTCCAGATAATGAATTGTCATTTACTGTCATTATTTTTGTTCACAAGGAAAAAAAATGCAAACCACAATAAGACCTTATAAGTTATAACATTTCGAATTAGCCATACTTATCTAATATAGTTTTAATTCCCATGCCATTGTACTGTCACATGTAAACATGATGTTAATACCACACAGATTACATAGTTTAGACTGCATAAACACATGGTTGTATAATTTATAGGCTACATTAAATTAAAACAAAAGGAAAGTCACTGGAGAGCTAATCAGTAGTTCTCAAAGTGAGGTCCGGGGACACCCAGGGGTCCTTGAGGATGGGGGTCCGGATTTAACCACTTAAACTGTCAGATATTTGAAAATAGCAGATCACTAAAAGGTATTTTGAACAACAAGGTAGGCCTATATCGAAGTTTATTTGGTCATTTAAAAGAGATAAAAAACACATTTATATATGTCTGCATTTGTTTTTTTGTGTTATTGTTGTTTTGTTTTTTGTTTTTTTTTGACCAAAAAAGAGTATAGACTGAAGCCTACCCTTTTAATATTTAAATAGCTATTAAAGGTAAGTAAATTATACAACAAAGCAAACAAAACACAAACGACAGACAGACAGACTAAACAAAACACACAAAACAGAAACTGAAAAACAAAAAACAAGTCACCTGTATTTACAAAACAAATCAGAAAGCAAATACTATAGGATCCAAGTATTTTAGTTATTTAGTATAGGCTATAATATTAGTCTATTTTTTATAGTAAACATTTTTTTTTTGTATATTGGGTTGCTTAATGTATATGTATGTATAATACAGTAATGTGTGGTATTATTAAAGATAAAAATGTAGATAAAATAGATCTGTGGAGATGGCACATGACCAACATGAAAGTCTGACAAGCAAGTGGCCGCAAGAATAATGAATAAATAAACCATGTTAAGGAGAAGTGAATTATACTTGAACTGAAATGAGCCCCAAATGGGAATTAGATGCCATTGTTACATTTAATGGAACAGGCAAGCAATTTAAGTTAGGCTCGCTAGACTAATCATTTCCATAATAGTGGAGTAAAAAGTACAATACTTTTCTCTGAGATGTAGTGGAGTAAAAGTATAAGTGGAGTAAGAATTTTGGAAAAATTGAAATATTGGTAAAGTAAAAGTCCCTTACGGGATTTCTGATGTGGACCTGCAGTGTGGTTATGATATGGGTACTATTAGGGTAGGCTACTAATGGTACAAGTGGGGCCAGGGTGGGGGTGTCACTAAATGCTCTATTATTTATCATCGTGTAAATACAAAATTGTAATAGTATACTTATTTGAATTAATTCTTAAGCACTCAACCATGAAAATGTTCTATACGTGATTTCAAAAATATCTATATGGTATTTTTTCCTCGTCTGTATTGACATCCCCAGAATTGGGATGCCAGGGTTAAAGTTTATATAGATTTATAATAGATATTCATGCCTAAAAAAGTACCTATAGTGTAATTGTAAGGGCTCATCATACATTTTCCTGTCCTCTTCCTTCCTCTTGGTGGATGATTTTCACATAAGGACCACCGTAGAGTGTGCATGTGGAGAGGACTATGAGTCATTGTAAAAATCTGTCTGCTCTACTGTCCGCCCAAATAAAACATTTGTCATGCTGCTCTTGGAAAGCTAGTAGGTGCCTGTTTGGTTTCAAAACTTACTGTTTGCTCTTGAAGTAAATGCACAAGCAATACAAATAGTAGGCCTAAATGTACCTGTCATTTGATTACAAAGCCAACTCATGAAAATAGCCTTTATTAACCAGCTATGTTTGCTTGTTGTCTAGGCCGAAACCACACCAGCTGCAACTACTCGCAACTCCTTGCAACAAAACAACAAACCACACCAATGCAACTCCTTGCAACTGCCATTGGGAATAATGGTTGCAAGTAGTTGCATGTTGCAAGGCGACCCTCTGGTGTGGTTAGGGCTTTACTGTCCGGGCTACCCTTATTCTAAAATGTTGGGAGTTAAGTGTCCTGCTGAAGGACATCCCAATGTCAGTGAGGGAGTGGAAGCCATCCACATTCTCTACCAAGATTCTCTTGCTGGTTTAAACATTTCAAACTGTATTGACAGGGGGAATGGTGGTTCAATGGCTGGCACTGTAACCTCACAGCAAGAAAGGCCCTGGGAACTGTGTGGATTTGGCATGTTCTCCCTGTGTTCACTCATGTTTCCTACACGTTATCTTGGTTCCTCCCACAGAAAAAGACATGGATGTTAGGTACATAGTCCCTGTGACCTCTACTTGGCACTGGGATAAGAGCATGAATGCCATCTAATAGTTTCCCTGGCTCCTCCTGGCTATAGGCCTACCGCTATATGTCGTAGTCTAGTGTCCTTGAGCAAGACTCTGAACGCCAACTGCTCCCCGAAAATCTCTTCGTCCCTGGGCTCAATAGTTCAATAGTTTGTCCACTGCTCCTTATAGTTAGGATGGTAAAATGCAGAATTACAGATATGTGCAAATGTAATGGCCAAAAACGTATTGTACACTCAAAACCAAAACTTCACTGTCTCATTTTGTCTGACCATTATGAACTATGTCTGTTTGCAAGAAGGCAGGCATTATCTTATTATAATTTAATCCCTAAATGTAGGCCTATCGGCCAACATTTTATAATAACTGATCTACACACTCATAACAACACATCGAATTACAACAATCTAGGGAGAAAATAGGGAGGTAATGAGCCCACTGTCAGTGGTGGAAACTGAAAGTACATGTTTTACTTTACTTCAAATTTGTATAATTTTAAATATTGTGCTTTTTACTACTACTATTACTACAATTATTTGACATAGTTACTTAATTTTATATATAATAATGTTGTACTGTGTACTCCTAGTCTTACAAATCGAAGTCGCCAGCTACTTGTTCCATCACTGCATACTGCATAACAAGGTCCAGAGAAGGCCACAGGGCCAGCAGGAGCAGTGGCCAAGCCAAGGCACATGACGTCATCATTCTTGGGCGTGGACCGTTCGTTTGTGTAGATAGGGACGCCAGGTTGGAGGAAAACCTCCAATTGGGGGTTTCATTTGATTTGGGATTTTTTTTTTTTTTTTTACCCTCCCCCAATATCAAACGTCGTTTTATGTCACACATAAACAAATATATGTGTAGGATATATACAGTGTTTTAAAGAAATGGTCATATCATAGCTGGCTGCCTGTTGTTGCCACTGGCCAGTGCAGTGTGGCGATAAAGCCCTTCATGATTGGACTGTTGAGGGGGAGGGTTGTTGTAGCGTAAGCGTTAACTGGCAACCAAATCGTGAGCAGCAGCACAAGCACGAGCACAGTATCTATCGGCGGAACGCAAATCTGTTTCATAGGAAAACGATACGACTTCGTTGAATAGTTATCAGGTAAGGTTATTCACACTATTTTTTAACTGTATAAGACCTTGGTGTATGTTTTCGCATTTTGATCGATTAATTGATTGCAATTTGCATTAATTTCATACACAAGCGGCAGGCCGCCGGGTACGCCTGGCATTGACTCCATCTTACTAACGTGAAGCTAACGCTAATAATATGGCGCAGGCCGCTTTGTTCTTGAGTCTGTGTCTGGATGCGGTCTTGTGCGTGCGTGTGTCTGCGCTCGGTTTCCATACTGGGCCAAAGTGAAAGTGAATCGTCTCTGCCATCAAATGTAAACGAGATAAAGTGCAAAATGTCAGCCAAACCTTCTGATATCTCTGAGTTATTGTCGGGAAATCAGTCATCAGAAGGAACCACAGGTCGAAGGAAGCAGGCAGGCTAGAGCACTAGTCTATGGGCTAGAGCTGCCGCCTTTGTGAATGAGGTCGTTCTGTTGAAGGCCCAGAGTTGATTTTTGATTTATTAGCATGGTTGTGGATGCAATGCATCTTTAATAATAATCCACTAATCCCCCCCGGTTTGATATGCATCCCCGTAAAATCTGAATCCCCACCCCACCCCTTTCCCCCTCACTCCCTTTTAAACTCCTTTTATGATGATTTCCTGTTCTTTGGCTATTTGTAGTCTCTAAATGTTATGATGAATTGAACATGGTGGACCCTCTTGTAAACAAGTGTAGTGCTTTATTGGGTCGTCCACTCAGTGTGCTTGAAATGTACTGTAATTCTGCAAACTGTTAATAAATACTTCAATACTATACTGTTAATCAATATTCAAATACTTCAAGGGGTGGCAATGGATCAGGGGTAGAGTGTCCGGATGGGAACAGCAAGGTTCCCAGTTCAAACCCGGGCTCCCTTAGAGTTGGTCGAAGTGTCCTTGAGCAAGACGCTGAACCCCTAATTGCTCCCAATGTGCAGTTTGGTGCCTTTGCATGGTTTCCTCCGGCATCGGTGTAGTGTGTGTGTGAGAATGGGTGAATGTAATGCACAATCTCTGTAAAGTGCCTATATAAATGCATAATTTACCATCCGGCCACAGACTCCAATTTGATCCGTTCTTCTCCTCTGGGATACCAATCTGCAATGTAAAATCCTCAGTGTTAATTCAACTCAGAGTTGTTGCAGACCTATAAATACTATACCAGAAAAACAATTCTGCTACTTGACTTGGATAGGTGGGTTTAGAAGATGTAAAAGTAACAGGCAAAGAATATAATGTTGATCATGCAGCCTTAACAGCAGAACGTCTAATATCTCCCTTCCACAACACTTTCATTCCATCAGATTACAGTAACAACTAACAATACTCACAATAATCCACCCCTGTAGGTTATTTTAAGACCCACCAGCTTTCTGAAGAAATAATCTTACAGGATGCAGCAGAATGCACTGCCATTTGTCAATTTGATGTTCAAAACCAGTAAATCTTATCTTGTGTGCACTTTTTGTTTTCCTTCTCCAAAGGATTGCAGTGTCTAATCATGTCTGAGGAAGGAAATGTGATTCGCATCAGGGGTCTTCCATGGTCCTGCTCAGTAGACGAAGTGCAGAGGTTCTTCTCAGGTAAGTTACTGCAGCTTTGTTTGATGTTATTCAAGAACCTGAAGGGTTTGGACCGGATCTCCTCTAATAAATAACACTTTCATTCAAACACAGATTGCAAAATCGCCAGCAACGGCACCGCTATACATTTTACCTACACGCGAGAGGGCCGGCCCAGCGGAGAGGCATTTGTTGAGATGGAGAGCGAGGAAGACACGAAGATTGCCACGAAGAAGGACAGAGAAACCATGGGTCACCGATATGTAGAGGGTGAGTGTAGGGCCACCCGTTTATTATCAAATCTCACACAAATCTTTAATTTAGACTTCAAAGGTCTTTAAAAGGCCACAGGGCCCATGTAGCTAACCCAAGCCAGAGAATGGTGAAGCGTGCCGATGTTTCCAGAAGGTTTTATTTATGATCAGCCTTAGACCTTGTTTTGAACATAAAGTCCTTTCCTTTGTTGAAACACCTTTTTCTGGACAGACACCGTAAGAACTATAGGACAGATAAACAAGATTACAACATACAAACCAGGTCCTAAAACAATAACATACAGAATGGGCTTTTAATACACAAACATACACAAACATAATTATGAATAATCACAATGTGTACATGACACCTTCTCTCTGTTAATATAAACATATCCAAAGTAATTGCACAGAAACATAAAACACAAACACATTACCTTGTTCCCGTTCTAGCTGGGTGCTAAGATATAAAACTGTTGCTGCTGCTTGCCTCAAACATTTCCTTCTGATTCTGAGCAGCCAGGTGAGTGCAATTGTACTAATCAAGGAAACCCCCAGTGTAAAGTTACCAGGCTCTCAGCCACACACTGAACTCAAAACCAAAAAACCCCTTCAAAATAAATGTATGACACATGTTGCATGCAAAATTGCAAATGATTACAAAGACAAAATACAGTGCCTTGGGTCATTTACAACACCCTGGGTTCCAACTCCTGATCCCCATCTCTCTCCTCATTTACTCAGTCTACTGTTCATCTATCAATAAAGGCATAGAAAGCTAAAAGCTTTAGTTAAATTTAGTTAAAATAAAATCAATCCAAAACGACAGCCATGGTGTCATTTATAATTTCTACATTATTTCATCAAAATTAGCAGACGGTCAATGTCCTTCCCAGAGTATGGATTCTAGGGCTCAAAGTGACATAAAACAAGTCTTAAATCTACAATCTATCTTGTTTACATGCATAAAGCCTGTGAGTGACTGTTTTTATATCTCCTGCTCTAGTTTTCAAATCCAACAACGTTGAGATGGACTGGGTGGTGAAGCACACCGGCCCCAACTGTCCGGAGACGGCAGGGGATGGGCTGGTTCGCCTCAGAGGTCTCCCATTCGGCTGCAGCAAGGAGGAGATAGTGCAGTTCTTCTCAGGTACGAACGGGTCGTAGTCATTGTAGGACGTGGTTGAGGTTACTTACTGCAGAGGATGACCCATTTGTCTCTGCCTTCCTTTTCTTGCTTCCTTCCTCTCGTGGCCACTGAGAGCTTTTGCAGTAAAACAATCAAGTTGTAGATGCTGGAAAGAAAATGCCGTCATCTGAACTCTGACCTTAATTAAATGACGAAGGTGAGGGCTCGTTTAAAGTGATATTTTTGGGTCAGTGATGGCGAGGAAAGGACACAGGAAAAGGAAGCTGGTTAAGTCTAAAATGAAGAGAAATTTTATGGATGCCAGTTTTGTGTTTTGTTTTCTTCTGCTCAGAGCAGGAAGTTAGAATTAAAACACCCCCATTCTTTCCACTTCATAATCCCAGACATTCCATCATGTTTTCTTTAATTTAAGTCATTTTGACAATTAAAACCGAGTCTAGTAATACATTTTATAATTTAGCTTTTTATACTGTATATATTACTAACCCCTATTTTCCACATGCCCCCGCAATAAGAAAAAAGTAATTTTAAAAGAATGGCAGTGCAATCCTATTCGTCTATAGACCAGAACAAACGATGGGTGAAGACGATAATGTTAACTCATGTCACTCACTGGGGTGGGGTTCCTTGCTCTCTTCTCTCCTCATCAACACACCAACTCTAGCTCAACGTCTCATTATGGTGCTCTCTTTTTCATGTACTTTCCTCTCCTCCCATCCCTCTTATTGTACGGCCCCCTAGAGAACACAGCAAAATAAAGTCGTCCAAATGGCAGCTCACTGGTAAACACTTTCAACTGGTTTGTAAATGATGATGTTATGTAGAGTTTGTTCTTCTCTCCATAAGTTTTCTCTCTCTATATATATTTATATATCTCTCTCTTTAGCGAAAGTAACCTCTCTGTGATTGGGCATGTGATTTAATATGTCCCCTGCTTGGGGTTATCCTTATCTGTCCTTGGGTTGAAGGGTTGGAAATCGTGCCAAATGGGATAACATTGCCGGTGGACATCCAGGGGAGGAGTACGGGGGAGGCCTTCGTGCAGTTTGCTTCACAGGATATAGCTGAAAAGGCTCTAAAGAAACACAAGGAAAGAATAGGGCACAGGTGGGGATGGTTGGTTGGTTGGTTGGTTGGCTGGAAACGTTCATTTTTCTTATTGGTGTGCACCTTCGACATCTGCAACTAAACATATATCACTGAAAGTATATATAGTATTTATTATTCATATCGGTTAACACCTGATTTATACTCTGTTACGTGCCGTGTCATGCATCAGATGTAGCAGATCGACCGGTCGGAAACGCACCGGGGTGCATTGTGAGCCACGTGTAGATTGACTATTTCTTATGTGCGACACGATGTGCAACCAAATATAAATCGAGCATAACTCAAACACATTTGTGATACCGGTTTAAAAAAAAAAACACACACATAGCCTCACTGCCATTTTTAGACCGAACTACTCTCACAATAACACAATGGGAGGATTAGTGGTTTGGCACCATTCAATTAAAAAAAAACAAAAAAAGTTTGTCGCACGTTTGGTGTATTTATAACATTTTGGAGTCTAGAATGAATGGTACCTCGGCACTAAACGTCAGTCCAGGTTGACAAATGGGAAAGGAGTATTCCCAGGTGTTCAATTAACCCATTTTGGGGTTAGCATCATGCTATGCTTTAGCTATTGAAAAATAGCAGATCTACAAGCTCATAGCGGCCACAGAATGGCGCGCTACAAGCTTGTAGGTCTGCTTTTTTTTATTTTTATCGAAGAACGACTGATATAGAAACATAGCTTTTTCAGAAAACTGTGAGGATGTAGAAGACATTTTTAGAATCTGATCTCAGGTCAAAATGGGTTAAAGATGGCCGCTGTACACTTGGAGGAACTGGAGCCCATGCACTGCCACACAGGTAAAACTTAGACTGTTTGCAGAAGGGCCTACAGGAGCCCTCTCTGCTCCTCTAGAACCACGCCAATGGCTGTCATGGCAGGGACACAGGACCATGCTCTAGTCTATGCAGTATATTCAAGTCAATCGGACGTAATATCATCAATCATTTAACGGGTAACCATAAAGAAAAAGTCTTGTAAGTCGTTCAAGACTCCTTAAGTTCTGATGTGGTCTCTTTGTTTCTTTTTTTGGTCTCCTTTTGTAAATGTTAAAACAATTTGTCCCAATTGCAATTTTATTTATTTTTTATTTTTACTACCTATGGGCCACACCATGACAGTATCTTAATGTCCCCTTCCCCTCCCCAATTTTATCATTTATTGAAGCGATTGCTATCTTCTGGGAGTGTTCACTGTGGCGTCTGTATGCTCTCAGGTACATTGAGATCTTCAAGAGCAGCCGTGCTGAGGTGCGGACCCACTACGAACCCCAGAGGAAGCCCATGGGCATGCAGAGACCCGGCCCCTACGACCGGCCCTCTGGAGGCCGTGGTGGCGGCGGCTACAACATGATGGGCGGCGGCGGCGGCGGCGGCCGAGGGGGTTCCTATGACCGGATGCGTCGAGGAGGAGGAGGTGGCGGATATGGAGGCGGAGGTGGGTGGCAAGGTTGTTATAGTTTTGCATTTTTCATTATTGTCTCCACCAGGCCGAAGGCCAGGGGGGAGAGTGTGTTTTTTTTTTAAAGATTTTAAAAGCTCACTTTTAATGAGTTATGATAGTTTTGTAAACAATTTTATTTTTTCATTGTTAATCTCAACCATTACTTTTATTTCAGCCTCGGGCACAACCATTTTAGTCAATTTGTTTTAGTCAACTACAATAACCTTGGTAGGTGGACCTGGCGGACACTACATTTGAGAGAATCAAAGATGCACTTTGCTAGCAAATGCACAATTTTTGCGCATTCCAGTGGATAACCGGCTATTAATCGATTATAGTTTTATTAAATTATCAAGTTGCACCGATTACAGCGCTAATGGTAATCGCTACTATGTTTGTGTATTTGTGTGCAGGTGGATCTGATAGATACGGAGACAGTGGCTCATCCTTCCAGACTACGACAGGTCACTGTGTGCACATGAGAGGTTTGCCTTACAGAGCCTCCGAGACGGACATCTACAATGTAAGACTCACTGCTCTCCAATATCACTGATGTATTTCAATTAAAACCTCAAACAAATAAACATTGAGACGTTTCCAAGAACAAGGAAAGATTGGTTGCCTAATTCATAATGACAGAAATTATGTGCAAACCGGTTGGTCCGACCTAGTTGCCCCACGGCACTACCACCCCGTGGTCGTATGAGACACTCAATGTTTGAGGCATAACGGTAAATATAATGGAGAGGGCACCAGAAATCCCCTCCCATTCACTGGTATGGAGTTGCTCACCCAGCGCATACTCTCTTTTCACACCTTCATCCGGCTATTCGGGTCCTTTCATCTCACATTCGTAGTGTCACCTGCCCGTGCAAGCTCGTGAGTTAAGCCCATTGGAGCTAGAGGGTCGCACGTGTCCATAAAATTGGACTTTATTTTCCCCATAACATGAGAGATGAGACTGCTCGTCTATGAGCGACGTTACCCAAGCCTCTCTAAGGCAGGCAGAGAGATGCCGGGTCATTGAAACCCAATTCATTGTAAAAAGTATTGTGCGCAGCTCATAATATTGTCTTCTCCCTCTCTCAATGTTCCTCAGTTCTTCTCTCCACTGAACCCGGTACGTGTTCACGTCGAGATCGGCCCGGACGGCAGAGTGACCGGGGAGGCTGACGTGGAGTTCGCCACACACGAGGATGCAGTGGCAGCCATGTCCAAGGACAAGGCCAACATGCGTGAGTTTCCTTAACCCATTTAGACTTGGCATAGTTTTTAACTACGATTTTAAACTTTAGCTGTTGAAAAATAGCAGATATCTGCTTTTTTTTTATTTATTGTGAAAATGTCGCGCAAATCTTTGAATATATATATATATATATATATATATATATATATATATATATTCTTTCAGAGTGAATGTTTTTAACTCTTATCTTTGCAATGGTTTTTCGAACCATTGATATAGAAACATAGGTTTATCAGAAACCTGTGTTTTCCTGTGATTTAGAAGGCATTTGTACAATCTGGTCTCAATGGTTTAAATACAGAGGTAGCTTGCACCCACCCACTGGGCTGTGTCCTCATGGGGTCCGATTCTATGCATTTCAGAGCACCGCTACGTGGAGCTGTTCCTGAATTCAACAGCAGGGGGCAGTAATGGAGCTTACAGCAGTCAGATGATGGGTGAGTTCATCAGAGGCCATGTTAATAATGGCTGTGTTATGTGAGCTTGTAGATCTGATATTTTTGGGGAGGATTTGGTGGACGGGGGGGTCCAAATACAGAGGCAACTCTGGTCCAGTTTACTAAGTCTAATCACATCAACCCTGGGCATTCTATAATCTATATCATTATAAACGTGCTCCCCTGTGAGCTTGTAGATCAGCTGTTTTAAACTCCTGCCAGATTAAATGTACCACTCAGTTCCAGCTTTTTTCATATTTGCTTAGCTTTTACGCAGTCTCATATTAATCTCCACTACGATTGCAAAATGTGCGATGTGACGCTGTATCTATTTCTCTCTGCCTCCAGGTAACCAGTCTTCCTATAGTGGAGGTGGGCTGAACTCTGGATACTCTGGATACAGCAGCCAGGGCAGCATGGGAGGCTACAGCGACTACAGTGAGTATCAGCTCTGCTCTACCGAGGCCCATGGGGGGGAGATCTAAAGCGGTGGTTCTCCAAACTGATATGCATTTGTGCCATCTGCCAAGGACCCCAGAAGAGTATCATTATGTATTTAAAAAATGGCAGATGCACGTGTGAAGTAAACATTGAAGATGCTTTGCTACAAGCAGAATCTGCTAGAGCTACTTACAGGTGTTGCAGGTTACAAGTGTTGGTAATCCTCGGTGGATGGATGATCTGAGCATTGCGAGTACCAGCTGTCAGGGTCATCAGCTGGGAGATATAAAATATGGATAAAGTGGTTAGTTATTGTGATGCTATGACTTTTGAGAACCACTGATATTAATATTTCTACTCCTCGAAAGTTTGGCCGGGGGGCTACCGACTGATGAAATTGTAATTTATTTAAATCCAATTCAAATGAGATTTGTGTTTAGTTATTGTATATTTAGTCGTATTGTAAAAACATTGAGAGCTTCTGCTGTCTGAACTGTGAACTGCAGACAATGCCTGTTGTGTTGTGGGGTAGCTGTGGAAAGCCTGATCCTAAAGCCCGATCCTAAAGCCCGCCTACTGTCTGTCCGGGTATTTTTTCCACACACACACCACTTCTGCATCATAGACTATAGAGCGTTGCAGTCCCCCCCTTTCATGACGACGCCAGGCCCAGGAAATGATTCCCAATGCATTCTTCCCATAGACATTTCAAAAGGTATTTATTTAAAGACTGTTACGCCGCGGACAAAGCCAACTCGAGTCGTGACAACTCATGACAACAAACACAATATTTTGGACTAAACAAATAATTACAAAGAAGAAAAACAACAAAGTGTTGTAACCTGCCATTCAAAATCGGCCCAAAAAATTGTGTTTGTTGGCTTTGTCCGCGGCGTAAACGTCTTTAAATAAACACTTTTTGAAATGTCTGAGGAAAATGAACGGAGAATCATTTCCTGGGCCCTGGTAGGGGGCGGGACTGCGACGCTCTATTGCCTTTCACATTCCAAACTCATACTCTTTATTGCTCTGTTGCTCTTTTGGGAGTGCTGGGTACCCCAAAATCGCCCCATTGTGTGGCCATGCAGCACTGATTGTAGTATAAACTTGCTATACAGCATAAATATGATGTATTGGTGCATTCCAAAACAGACTGGGGCAGGGATTGTTACTTAGAAAAGACTTGAAAGAATGTGATTATCGTACACAGAACTCCTCGGTCCTATATGGTGTGTATTCTCTCTCTCTTGTTAGGTAACCAGGGCGGCATGGGGAGCAGTTACTACGGCAGCAATGGAGGCGGAGGAGGAAGTAGAAGTTCTATGAATGGACTCGGTGGAGGATGGGGAGTTTAGTTCTTTTTAGTTTCTTTTTTTTTTACTCTGCGTTTTGCTGGTTGGACTTGAAACGTACGTCACACATAAACATAGGCAGGGGTGGGGGTCTTTTTTGGTTTTTTTAAATGGCTGGTCTTCATGAAGTAATGAGAGCGTCTGGTGACACAAGAGTTTTTGGCAGTCGAAGTGCTGTTTCTGTTCCCGTATTTTTCCTTGATTGCTCACACGACACAGTTGTGTGCTTGCGGTTTCATGACCTGGAGAAGTTGTGCTGTTTTTTGTTTCGTTTTCGTTCTGCAGGCAACCTGGCAGTTCTGAGAATAACTATCTTGTGTTGATAGCTTTTACATTTAGAGTCAAATGTTTTTGAGTGCATGAACAGAATATTGTAAATATGTCTGAAATCTCTGGATGGTTCTCCCTCGTTTTCATTCTTTCTGCATTAAGGTTTAACCCCTTTTATGTTTTGGGGTACTGAAACAATGTACATTTGAGACTTCACATGGTTTAATCATGTTTTCTTTTTTAGGGTCTGAATGTGGATATTGCAGGTTTTACGTTATGAGGGATACATAAAGGGCAAATGTACAAATTCCTGCAGCAGTTCAAAGCGTTGAGGCCTTTATCTGAGTGGATCAGATTTTTGGGTAGTTCAAAACCACCAAGCAGTATTGGTATCCCTTATCTCAGCAAACATGTCAATAAATGTTTAATCAAATAGTATTAACACCCCAAATCCACTCGGGTAAGGTTGGGCAGTGTTGGACCATACACATACGGGGGGGGAGGGGGGGGGGGGGGAAATGAACAGAAATAAATCTTGTTCACATGAAGGTTTCTACTGCAATGGTTTCAATTACCATTTTGTATTTTTTTTTTCTTTTTGTGCACAAGTGAATAAACTGCTCTGGAATACATATGTACTTCTTTTGGACATATTTGGGAGGGGAACAAATGACAGGAAGCGCAAATAAATTCAATATCTCTTTATCAAATATCCAGATAGAAAATGTGTCTGAAACATGTTAATAAAATGGCTTCTTAGCACTATACACAATTCAGTTAAACATTCTAAAATAGTTTGGCTTGTGTTAACATTCTATAGTCATGTACAGTTTAGTATTTTATGTACCTTCTTTAATGGGGAAATATGCACAAAGCCTCTGTACACCCTGGTAATGGCTGACTTTAGTAGTACTTCATGCTTATAGTTGAGGCAGTCTTTCAAAAAAAAAATTGGAAATTGCAGCAATTTTTCCGCAATTTAAAAAAAAATAATCAAAAACCGATGGGCTATAACCTATCGTGTTTTTTTTTTTTTTTTTAACTTTCCGCAACACTTCACATTACACTGGTCCTCAGCGGTGAACCGATGCACTTTAAACCCTATATGCATACTCAGTTGGCCAGGTCTATAACTGATCGCCTCCTTTTCTCTCTCTACACCAAACTGCTTTGCTGAAAATAGCCAATCGACAAGCGTGGTTAAGGGACCCCATGAACCGAATCAATGGGTCTTTGTGATTTAAGATCATAAGTAAATCTCACTCTACTTCTGCTCCACAGAATTACATTTGGAATGAAATTATTGAAGTTTCAAATTCAACGCATAACAGTCTACAAAGAAAATCATTAGTTAATCACATTCATAATTAATACTTTACCTAAAGATGAGGAAATGGAACAACATGCCAGATTACTTCCTCTGTTAAGATTTGATGATTCGTTAAAGAGCAACACGCAGATGAGATCAGAGTGGTGAGTATCTGGATTTTGTGGGCTATGTTCCCACTGGCAGCCCAAAGTAGTGTATCAAGTCTGAACGGCATGAACTATGTTTTTTGTGAATCAGAACTGAACCACATTCCTACCAGCATGTGGATTGACTTCAGTCGCGCAACGGTGTCGCTTGCAGACAATCAAGCTTGCGTCGCAATGTGTTGTGGAGCTTGTAAATCCGCTATTTCTGGCGACATCTGAACACCACAAGTCCAATGTGATCACTTGGCAGACAACAGTGTAGATCAGTCTGAACAAGGATTAGGAGGTCTTCAACGTTTTTCAGGCTGAGAGATTAAGCAGAGACCACTCCCGACTACATATTGTATTAAACTGTGTTGCAGATTAAACCTTTCCATAGATGGCTTGCTTCATAACTTGTTTGACATACATTATATTTTCCATTAATATGTTGGATTCATGTTAATGTGTATTTTCACACAGTTAACCTTTTAAAAGGATTCACTTTCAAAAATCTTTTTTGGGTCATCTTGATAATTTTTAAGTTGCTTGATTTAGTGTTTAGATTATTTGATATTCATAGGTGCCCCGCCCACTTCCTATATAAACCCATTGTAACTTCAACCTCCATTTGAACCTAGCCTCGGTCCCAGCCTTACTCATCTGCGAAGAGAAAAGCCTGGTCACAACCTAAGGCAGAGACGCTATCGGCGGAAGTGTCGGTCCGGAACATCCGTCAGATGCATTTCCCCCGGATACGATATTTTTACGACCAATCAACACTTTTTTCATTGACGGAGAATGTAAACGGATTTGTCAAGCATCGATGTAATTTCCTTGAGCGGTACTTCTGCCAAAATCCTGCAACCACCGCCCGCCAAAAATGATAGTGTCTACAGCGTAGGTCTTGCCCTGTGTGATTTTAACCATGTTAGATTCATTGAAAACACCCATCCTTGGGTCCGGTGACTGACATCGTCCTTATTGTCCTTTAAGGACGGGTGTTTTCGATGAATCTAACACGGTTATTTTGAAAGTGAAATATCCCTTTAAACCCTTTAGTCAACCCGACCATTGGCTCTGCTTTTTCTCCCTCTACACCAACTCTCCAAAAATAGCAGGTCTACAAGCTGGCAGCGCTTGTAGATGGGCTATTTTCAGCTAATGTCACACAAAGATTTGGCAGACCCCCTGTAGTTTCTCTGAGGAAACCCTGTTGAAGAGAAGACCCCCTGCCTTGGGTAAAGCTTATGGCTGGACTGGTGGTTGTCAGGATGCGGTGGAGGAGGAGCTCCTCTGCAATAAGAGGGAGTGGCAGTTGTCACACACCCGTACAGGCCGAGGGTAGGAGGGCAACGCCAACTCGTTGCTGGAGCAGCTGTTGCAGTAGATGTCTCCACAGTTCCTACAGTGGTGCTGGGAACACACACACACACATATACACTGAAACGCGCCTGGAGGTGCGAACTTACTCCCATGAAATACAACGCATCAAAAACCGGGTACCGCACTCCGAGTCCTCGGCGAGGTACGCAAGATACGCAAGGGACAGACACACAAGCAGAGATTTCGTACATTTTTAACTGTGGCAGTCGGCATACTACTCATTCAGTACTACTATTATTCAGTCAAGTTCCATGAAAATCCACCCATCCATTGTGTAATTATTTTGGGATACTAAATGTGAGTCACTTCCAAGAGGTCTGAGTCATTGGAATATACAGACAGCTAGAAACACTTCTATTCTTTTAGTGATACGATCGCACCACGAAAACGATCAAGAAAGACTAGTAGAAAGTAAAACCATGGGTCAAACAAGAACAACAGATTTTACTGTTGTAATTATGCCCAAGGCTTGACCCACATCCCAGTATCTACATGATCTTACAACTATAATGAATCACTCTTTTAAGGGCCATCCACACCAAGCAGGCAAGCACTACATTTATATTGTTCACAAATGTCACTGTTAAAGTAGTGTGGTGTGCAATCTACCATCCACTTCAATTAGAACATTATTTAAAACAATATATTTATTGTCCTGGTTTCAGCTGTGCAATCATAATAGATCAGGGGTTTTCAACTGATTATGAACCAGGGACCACCACCCTGACTGAGAATCAACCTGGGGACCACTGTTGTGTTGGGAGGGGGGATATGGGCGTGGTGTGGGGGGGAAATTAACCTTCCATATTAAAATCATGTTGCTGTTCATTGTAACTTACTGTATGTAGGCAATTAATTATGGGCACATTTCCTTATAATGGTGACTCAACCAGGCAATCCGGTAGTTTTCCCATGAGATTCTCACTCCCTTTTCTGTGGAAGTTCTTGACATCCGACTTCCCAGTAACTGACATCGATCAATTGGTCATTGAATGCCACAGATGAAAAACAGTCCACACTATTTATCCATAAGGGATCAGGAACGAGGCCTTTCCGTGGAGGGGTCAGAATGAAATTTTGACTTTTTGGACGTTTTTCGTCTGTGGTACTCATTATGTCACCACGTCATTTACTGCATTGTTTCTCAACTTGTGGTCAATACAATAAATTTAAATACAAATCTTCCCTTTCCTACATTACTAAATGCATGGCCAGGGACCACATGCAATACCTTCACGGACCACGACTGGTCCACGGACCACCTATTGAAAACCCATGATATAGATATTTACATAGATATGTACATTGTGCATATGGTTTCTACCTGCATCTGACATCACAATTTTTCTAATTGGCAAAAATATACAGTATACAATATACAAGCATATAACAACAGGTCGTTGATAGCGGAAGATGATTTTAGGATCACAACAGTTACCTTTCTGCGAGCAATGGAGAACTCTTTTTGGCAGTGTTTACACTGTGTGGCCTCGTCATCTTTCAGCCATGCGTGACCCTGATGAAGGAGGAGTCACACATGAAACAGGATGCCGTTTTGGCCGCATAATGAAAATGTAACATTTCTGAAATACTCCAGACTTTACCTTCAGGGCTTTATTGACCTCTTTGAAGTCCTCCATCTTTAGTTTAGACCTTTGGGACAAAAATTCAACAAAAACAACAAGTGAATGTTAGAGCTGAGTGTCTCCATGATATACAGTATATGTCTTTCATGTGTTGCATGTCTTCGTTAAATCAGATTTCTGAATAACAGGTCTCCCCTTGAAAAAGAGATAGTTAAACTCAATGGGTCTATCATGGTTAAAGATTCATGTAAAAAAAAGTGTAATTGTTGTTTCAAGATCAGAAACCCAATATTGCCCCCACCCCACCCTGAGCAAGCATTTATTTTTTGCAGAAGGTATCAAGGAAAACCAACTTCAAAGGACAGAAACGGAGAGTAAGAGGAGAAGGATGTTGGAAGGATCCAGTTAAAATAAAATAAACCGGTTCCAATATCTAAATCATACATTTTCCATTATCCTTTGCTGACAGAGCAATTCCGCTCAGTGTTTCCAGGCCTGTTGCAAAACAGCATCCCTGGAGAGGAGAGCGTTTAGTCTCCAACTCTCCACACACAGCAGATCAATGAGCAATGAGCTGCACTCGTCTGCACTTAACCCATTCTGGACAGGAACCCCTTTAGGTGTTTTAAGCATTATGTTATACTTTAGCTGTTTATTTTTTATTTTTTTATATATATTTTTATCCCACGATTTTGTAACCCATTTTTCACCCCTGTGTCAATCATCTAATGTGATCCTGGGATCTACACACCCTCCACCAACCTATTCCCCATATATGGGAGACAAGGGGAGAGCAACGGACTTGAACTCATGCTTCCTTCATGCCTGAGTGTCCAAGTTGCTCCTTTACACCTGACAGGGGGGAGTTTCCCAGGTTGGACGTAGCGCGTGGAAGGAACACGTTATTCCAACCAGTTCCTTTCCCCTCCATCAGGCGCCCCGGCTGGCCAGGGGGAGGCAGTTTAGTGACCAGGATTACTGCATGTTTTTTGTGAGGATATCTACCCTAGGGGACACGGGGAGAACATGCAAACTCCACACAGAAAGGCCCTTTCGCCAACCCCGCCTTCGGGTATGGGCACTGATGACGCGGAGGAGGAAACACGCCGCCAGCACCCACAGCGTCCCGAGCAAGAATCGAACCCAGGACCTTCTAGCTATGAGGAGACAGACTTTAGCTGTTTAGAAACAGATTTTTTTAGAAAACCGTTAGGATTTAGAATAATTATTTTTAGAATGGGTCTCAGGTCTGGATTGGACTGTAGATCAGATGCCAGCTCACTATAGTAGTTGTAATGATGGCTGCTGAGCATTAACACTAGAACACCAGTGGTGTAAAGTAACTAGTAAGTACATTTACTCAAGTACTGTACTTAAGTACAATTTTGAGCTCTTTCTTTTTTTACTTTTCAATTATTTTTGGACATTCTGCACAATGAGTACTTTTGGTACTTTAAAGTATATTTTGATGCCAATATCTTTGTACTTTTACTCAAGAACACTTTAGTAAAACACATGGGCATACTTCTTCCATCACTGCACCCAATATCCCCAGCAATATCTAGGCTATTAATTCTCCAGATCCTTTACTGAAAGTCAGAATGCAATAGTGTGACCGAATGTGGACAAGGACATGTGACAAAAAGAAAAGAGTTGAACAGATGGTGCAGATGAGAGGTATACTGACTGGCTGAGGTGCAGCCCCATCTCCTGCAGAGCCTGTTCCTGCTGCTCACACCTCTGCTGAAGCTGTCGTTTCTCCTCCTTCAGATCCTGCAGCTCCTGCAGCGTCACCACAACAACACGATCAAGCTCAACAACTAATTTCAACGTTTTTCAGGCCAAGGACCCCTTAGCTGAGAGACATCTGGATTAACGGGGTGTGTGTGTGTTAGTATTACTGACTGCATGTAGGCCTTGTAGTTGTTGGAGTTGCGTGCGTAGCTCCACGCTGTTATCCTGTTCCCTCTGCAGAGCCTTCTGCATGCCCTGTCTCTGCTCCTTCTCACTCAGCAGCTCACTCTCCAAGCTCAGCCTGCATGGGGCCGACAGTGGGCTGGCACCATTACTAATGGAAGTTGACCATTCATTGTCACACAAATAATTGCGATTAACGACGTCATTGTGTTTTTGGCGTTGAACATAGGAATAAAGAATACATTTCTGTTTGCCTGGTAATCAAAAAATGCACAGGGCAGAAATATGAAATATAGAAAGAAATCACTGACATATTCATTATTTGTATACTTGATTAAATGGCGGATCTACGAGCTTACAAGTTACAACACATCACGAAGTAATGTATGCAAATGTATGAACATTTTTCAACATGGAAACGAGATTTTGATGAAATAATTCTGATTATCTCGAATAATTGCGATTAGACAATTTTGTAACAATTGTGATAGGCCTAAGGACAGTGATGTTTTTAATAATGCTCATCAGTCTGTGGATGTCTACAAATTCAAGGAACCTGTGTGTGTGTGTATGCGCGCGCGTGTGTGTGTGTGTGTGTGTGTCCCAGGCATAAAGATAGCCGCCGGCCGCGTTAAATCTTGGAAAGCGTCTGTTGCCGAACATCGGCTGTTGAATGGGCGGTGGGTACACTGTCGCGTCGGGTCGCAAGTTGTAGGGAAAAGACATCAAGCCAAGCCATACGCTATTTTTAGCACCATAGTAGTTCAGCAACTTCAGCATCTGATCTCTCGACTTCATTCGGCTGCCGGTCTGTAGTGATCTGTAGTAGTCCGTTTGGTGGAGAACTACCATAACCCGTTAAAACCGGAAAAGCATCCGTGTCATTTTAAAAGCATCTGTCATTTTAGATTTTTGCGTTGGCTATTCGAAAATAGCACATATACAAGCTCACAGCACAGCTTGTCTACCTGCTATTTTTGAAGGCATTCATAGAATCGGCCTCAGGTCTTAAACAGGTTAACTGTTCAAACCCGAAAAGCGTCTGTGTCATTGTATAAGTTGGCTACAAAAATAGCAGATACCTGTATACAAGCTTGACGAGTCTTAAAGGGTTAACCTGTGTGTGTGTGTGCTCTCACCTTAGCGTGTCCAGGTCGGCCAGCTGTTTGTGCAGACCATCTACAGTCCCCTCCAGCTCGGACCTCATGTCTTTGTCTGATTGGTCGCTCTGCCGTCGCTCATGCTCAGAGTCTTGTAACCTGTGACAAACGTCAAACGACAGACATTAATTTACATACAACTCCCACACAGTGTTGCCATGTCCGGTTATCATAAGTGACTTTGGGGGCTTGTTTTGCTGTAAAGTTTGCTTGTTCATATTAGTCGTTGCGGGTTGCATTTTTCAGGGGTGTTAAATGTTGTTAAAACAAAAGGTTCTTAAACATTTTCATATCATAGCCCCAAGATTTGTCCACGGACCCTCTAAAATAGAAGATCTACAAGCTCACAACGAGTCACATTGCGCTGTGGGCTTGTATGCATATATAGTAGGTTTATGAGTAAGTGCTCATGTGGCCTAGATGCTTCTTTTGGGCTTGATTTCATAGACCCGTTTGTGTCTCTCTTTCACAAAATCTGGCAACACTCCTCACATGGTTACTATAAAGAGATCATACACGCACGCGCACACACGCACACGCACACACACACACACACACACACACACACACACACACACACACACACACACACACACACACACACACACACACACACACACACACACACACACACACACACACACACACACACACACACACACACACACACACACACACACACACACACACCTCTGCTCAAGTTCCTTCATGGTCGTTTCCATTTCACTCATTTTATTCTCAAGCCTCAAAGCCTCTTCTGTCTTCTTTTCTGCCTCACGCTCAGAGTTCTAAAGAATCACATAGATTAGAGACAGACAGACAGACAGACATGTATGATAAATGAGACAGACAGATTGATACCTACAATAGATTAGACAGATGGACAGATTTTATATTGGTCCGTTAAGGTAGTGGTTCTCAAAGTCTCGTGTAAACCGTTCCTCATTTTGCTGGGGAGCCCCTGGAACCAGTTTGCCGTATGCAATTTACATTTTTTCTTCTGAAAACAGTGGCTTAGAACAGTGTTTTGAACATTTTGAATATATATATTTTTTTCTTTACACAAATTGTCTCTTCTGGGGGGGTCCCTGGCACATTTTCAGATGGGGGTGTGGCCAACTACTAATTTTGGGGGTGTTAGGTCTTAATACCCTGCCTCTGCATTAAGGACATTGTTCTTGCAGCATACACAGACATCATTTAAAAAAAGACACAACTAACTGCACAGGTTCCAAAATAAGCACTTATTAAGCCTGATCTATACACAGCCATATGACAAGAGTAGGACTAAGGCACTACACTGTCAGACAGGCCAGGGTGAACCGTCAAAAAAGTTCTAAATAAACATAGAAGACATAGACATAAACAAAGTACACATTTCTATTCCAGCCTACCTGTGCTTTGTGGAACATCTGCAGGTTGAGGCTCTTAACCTGGTCCAGCTGCAGCCGAAGGGCAGCCAGCGTGTCCTGCTTCTCATGGGTGTCCTTCTCCAGCAGCCTCATGGCCACCTCCATCTCCTGCTTCAGGCCCACCTGCAGCTCCAGCTCACGCTCCAGCTCCTGAGACACACACACACACACACACAGGGCTGTCACCATTATGACTTTTTACATGACAATTAATTGCGATTAACGGTTTAATGGGGACTTTTGTCGTTGGAACACTGGGACATTATGAATAAGAATTACATGTACATTACACAACGCGATGCGACGCGTTGTGAACTTGCAAACCTGATATTTCGAACAAAAAACAATTAATGTTTTAAAATGTATTTTCAACGTGGAAACGATTATCACAAATTTTTACGATTAGGCGATTATAAAATTATTGTGACAGGCGTACGCATGCACGACACGCACTTACATTTACACTTGAAGTGACGATACAACATTTATTTGATTGTTTTAACTGAACACAAGAGAGCAACCTGAACCCGATTTGTTTTCTTTAAGAAAAATAAAAGATTATTAAAATCCAAAACTTAAGAAATAAAGGGATATTTACTCGCGACCCATAGAAATTGGCCCACAACCCAAACATGGGTACCAAACCACAGTTTGAGAAACCGTGATCTATTTATTTAATAATGTAACGTTATCCATGAATGTAGGCTGTTATTATGACAGCTGTGTGCATCATGGCTGACCTGGCGAACACGTTTCTCCTCCTTGTACTGTTTCCACACCACACTGTACATCTCATCCAGACCCTGGCGCGTCTGTTTGTACGTCTCCAGCTCCACCTGGTTGTCCTGCAAAGTGGCCTGTAAAGCACACATGCACACACATACACACAGCAATTAAGTGTACTTACATTGTATCGTAATGCTGAGAGGTTCCTACTGTATGACATTTTAAATGTTAAATTTCATTAAACATTTAGACACCAACTCGGGGATCAAACTGGGAACCGTGATTGATTAATGACTTTATTAAAATGCTTATTAACAGTACAGGTAGTCAGTACAGTGAAAGGTTATGCTAAAAGTACAACACAAAAAGCCCTAGGGGCTTGTTTCTATTGTGGTCCATTGAACCCAATTAATCAGTAATAGATATAATACAGAGAATACAAACAATACAATACAAAATATACAACAAAAACATAGTGGAACTAGAAAAAGTGCCCCTCGGTGCACAGGTCTCCACCAGGGCAGGTCAGGTTGTGGCCTCCTGGTGGCGCTATAATAGGCCAATGTGACATTATAGTCATAAGGGTGACATTTCTTCTTGCCAAGGATGGCAATTGGATGATTTGAGGCATTTTGTTCCAAAAATGTGTTTAGCAAAAATCCACCTGTTGGTGGCGCTATAACAGGCCAATGTTATATGTTCAAAACGGGCCAATCCTGCAAACTTTGAAAGCCAATGTTAGCCAATTAGGATGGAATATGAAATATCGGACAGATCCGTCTTGAACACATAACTATAGAGATAGTGTGTAACGATTTGTGGGATTTTTGGACAGAATCTGGAGGAGTAATATCAAAAACTGTGATTTCTCCAAAGTCGGCCTCCTGGTGGCGCTATAACTGTTCTGGCAGAGGTTCATCGTTGGCATCCAGGGAGTGTATGTGCAAAATTTGGCATCGACCGGGTTAACGGTGCCGGAGATTAGCTGGCAACAGACGGACGGACGCACATCCAGTCCTGCAAACTTTTAAAGCCAATGTTAGCCAATTAGGATGGAATATGAAATATCGGACAGATCCAAAGTACTGGAGGAGTAATATCCAAAAATGTGTGCCAGAGATTAGCTGGTAACAGACGGACTGACACACACACAGACTCACACACGGACGGAGTGCAAAACATACTCTCTCCCCATGCCTTTGGCCTGGTGGAGACAATAAAGTAGAATCATAAAGTGTATTTACAGAGAAAGTAGGGGAGGGGGGAGGGAACTCTACTACAAGGTGTTCAAGGAGATAAAACTATGATCACTTGAGTTCTTTTAGTACTTTAAGGTTATTTTGAATTTGGGTAGGAAGTCATGCTCTACCATCATTTAGCTCAGTGGTTCTCAACCGTTTCAGGCCGGGGCCAGACCATAATATAATAATATGTTATAAATATGTTATTTTGTACTGACAAATACTTTACATTTAGTTTGACTCGGTTCCACAGATAAATATTACGAAAATAGTATATCTACAAGCTCACAACGCCATGAGCTTGTAGATTATATTTTTCAAAATGTTTGTCTCTTTCTTTCTTTTTTGGGGGGCTTTTATGCCTTTATTATTGATAGGACAGTAGGCTGACAGTAAATGGAGAGATGGGGAGTGACACACAGCAAAGGCCGTCGGGATCGGGACTCCAACAGACAACACGCTGTAGGTGACCGGAACGCTACTATATTATAGTCCTTTTCTCTTTTCTTTTGTGGTATCTTAAAGGTTCTTAAATTGTCACCTCACCGCCTGGGGACCCCCCCAAAATCACAGGCCCACAGGTTGAGAACCACTGGTTTAGCTGTGGCTGGAACCCCGCTGTGGTTTGTTGTCCACAAACGTTAGTGTCTCAACACGAAAGCAAGCTAAACAAAGACCACATGATGCATTTGTCATTGTTCGGACAACTGAGTGAATGTGTCTGCCAGCTTGCTGACCTCTTCCTTCTTCTGAGTGGACTGTAAAATAGACTTGTTCTCCTTCTGCAAGTGTTCATGTTCCCCCCGTAGCGAGTTGATTCTGTCTGTGGCTGCCGTCAGCTGAGGAGAACACACGCACACGCACACGCACGCACACACACACACACACACACACACACACACACACACACACACACACACACACACACACACACACACACACACACACACACACACACACACACACACACACACACACACACACACACACACACACACACACACACACACACACACACACACACACACGATAAGGGCTGTCACAATTTAATTAACGATTTCATTGTTTTTGTCGTGGAACATATGCATAAAAATAGGCTGCGCAGGGCAGCTATATCTGCGCAGGGCAGATATGACAAATAACCTAAATACATGACATTTACCGGTAATATTTCGAGAATAAATAAAACTTAAATGAATAACTTTATACTTTGTACAATTGTACTATAATGATTATGCAAAACAATTGTGATTATTTTAAACAATTGCAATTAGGCAATTATGTAATGCCTAATTGTAATGCCTGTAACACATACAGTACACAACACACAATAAAATGCACACAGAACACTAGGGATGCTCCGATCAGGTTTTTTGGGACCGATACCGATACTGATCTTGGAATTTTTTATATTTCCAAAATGATTAGCGGTATATGTCAAAACTATTCCTGTGTGTGGGGAGGCAGGGGAGAATGTTTAGGCCCGTCACAAAAATGGCCCCCAACGAAGCGAAGAACAGTACTAAAGAAAACCAAACGAAAACATTTGAAACGCGTTCTTCATCAGACTGATGAAGAACACCACCCCAGCACATACTGTAGGAGTGCGATGACAAATATCACACTAAATCAGCCCGGCTTCCCTCCGCCAAACACAGCCAATTGTGTTCGTATAGACCAGCGATTCCCAAACTTTTTTACCCCAAAACAGAAATCTGATGTCTCCCCGTGACCTAAACTAGTGAAAATAGATCTACAAGCGCACATGTTGCTCTGCAACGCGTTGTGAGCTTGTAGATCTGCTATTTTCACTTAGTGAAATTCTTTGAAAAATGTTAGAATAGAACTAGAGAGCAATTATTATATGTTAAGACTGTAAACAATTCAGTCGAGCGGGCGCGTGCACACACACCACACACACACACACACACACACACACACACACACACACACACTTTCTCTGACCTCTTCTACTAGTTTGATGTTAGTCTTCTCTAAAGAATCCATCTTGGCCTGCAGGTCTGTCACTGTCCCACTGAGGTTACGATTAAGCTCCTCAATGTAGTGCTTCTGGTCCAATATGGCTGTCATCTTGCAGTCACTGGAAAAACAGGGATGGTTTTTTGCCCCAATATTTTGTTTTTATAATCAATTGCAGCACACATGTGTTTACTAGGTATGGAATACATAGCACTGTTGTCTCATGGAAGCTACAGTGAAGAGGATAGTGTAGTATATTGATTATGTGATGAACAACAGTGTAATGCAGGTGAAACACGGAACTAACTCCTTCTGAGTGTCGCTGTTGCACTTGGCAGGGTCTTTCAGGTAGAGCGAGAAATCAATGACCGCCACCTAAGAAAGTCACACAGAAACACAGCTTAGATGAAGTATGTTAGCATGAGCCTCGGATGCAGCATGGGTCGTAACTTTCTTCATAAAAGGGTAATTGCTGCCTTTCTGCAGTGAGATTATGTGCGACTGAGACAATAAAAGCATCCCCCCCTTCACCACTCACCTGGGAGTCCAGGTCCTCCCCTTTAATACAGAGGTTGGCATCGATGACGTTGAGACCCACCAACAAGCCCCCCATCACTATTCCTTCCTCCTCCATCATCAGCGCTCCGGGGTCATAGAACTCACTGAGGAGGAGAGAGAGAGAAGGGGACAGCTAGCAATGAACAACACATTAACAGATGGCAAAAAAGAGAATAACACGTGTGTTATTATGTATGTGTATATGATAAATGACATCCGTATGCATTTAGACGAGGGTTGCAACTATACATTATTTTCTTAACAATTACTTTTCTTATACATCTTCTTTTTATATATATATATATATCGTTGCACAATGTCATGCAGAAGTAGCCGATCTACAAGGGCATAACAAGTCGCATTGTGAAGTGTTGTGAACTTGTAGATAAGGATAGATTATTAATCTAGATATTTTTTTATAATAGATTAAATCGATTAGTTAAATTAACTGCTGCACCCCTAATTTAGACGCTGCGCATCAAACGGGGCTCTTGTTATTTCAGGAATTCTAATGCCGTCTAAAAACCATCTTCATTGAGCTTTCGCGACTCACCCCAGGAGGTTCTTGCGGTCCAGCAATGCCTTCATGTAGTCTGCTACTTTCTTCTGCATGAGTGCCAAATGTAGCCACGCCCTCGCCCGGCCCAAACCAGTCCTGGAAAGTGAAGTCAACAAATCGGTAAAATGTCGTAATATGGGGACCCCAAGGGCTCCTTAAGCAGGTTCCAGGGGGTCCCCAGGAAAATGTGTAACTTAATATTGCATAAAAAAATATTTTATACTTTGGTCATTCAAAAATATGTGAGCTTGAAGAGCGGCTATTTTCAAACAATTGTGGAAAAAGAAATATATGAAAAATGTGGATTCAATTTGAAAATGTTTTGAAACACAGATCTTCTCTTATGGGGTAGTGTTCACTGGCACAAAATATTTTACGATGGGGATCCACAGCCAAATAAATACATCTTCTTGAACATGTTTGAGAAACACTGCTTTGTCACACACAGCTGTATGTTGCTGTATGGCACATCAAAACATTGCAATCAAACGGTTCAAACCCTTACAGGTTTGTCTTTTAAAGCTGGTTTAATGGACTTATAAGAGCTTATAAGGGCTTACTTAAGGCCAGGAAGATCTCGGGCACTTGTGGCAATATCAGCTGACTCTGGACACAACTTCTCTACCAGTTCGAGAGGTCCCCAGATGGACTTATTCTGACCAATGAAGGACTTCTTTGCTGAGCACAACAAACAGAGGAAAAACAGTAGTTCACATCACGACCTCACAACACATTGTGAGCCTGTAGATGTGCTATACATTAATTTCTTCCACAAGAAAATAATCATTAAATATGGCCTATTTTGGCCATAGTACATTATTTATTTTTGAATATTGGCACCAGTCATTTCTTTGTATACCGAATTTAAATTTTAAATTTAATATTCATATCTGCCCTGTGCAGATTTAGTTTACAAAGCCTAAAAGGCTAACATAAATGTACTGTATGTTATTCATATGTTCCAATGTTCAATGCCAAAAACATAATTGTTAATCTGTGACAATTAATCGTCAATTAAAACATCATGACTGTGACAACACTACCTTTCAGCCCATGTTTAAGGCAGTGTTCCAGGACCACAAAGAACTGCTGCAGCGGTGGGTAGTCAGAGTCCAGGGTTCTGCCCAGGCTCAGGGAGGACTGGATTAAAACCTTGATGCTTAATTTCATCATACTGAGAAGGTTGGACCTTTCTATTGACACAGGGTCCTTGGGTGGCAGAACTGTGAAGCAAAGGAGGACGGGGATGGTGAGACAAGCGCAAAAAGACATGATCGTTCATCGTCATTCATTCATTTCACTTTTTCTGCAACAGTGAAAATCGCTGGAAATGTTGTTGGCTGGCAAAACCTGAATAAAAAGGAATAAAAGTAAATGTAATAAAGATTTTTAAGTCTGTGTTCCAAAATTCCTACAATAAGGCACTTGAACTTGGTATCAGTGTGCTGTTGTTACTAACAAGACTTATCAACACAGAGGCACAAAAACAATGTGAGCCATGACCTACTGCACACAAAAATGCCATAAACAGTACAGAAAAAAATACATAGTCCTCTGTACCAGTGGTTCCCAAAGTGGGGTCCGGGGACCCCCAGGGGTACCTGAGGGAGTTCCAGGGGGGACCCATCTATTTTGTTCATGTTGATAAAGTGCTAAAGTGTTTAAAGCAGTGGTTCCCAAACTTTTTCATGTCAAGGACCCCCAAATTGACACTACTTAGCCCGTGGACCCCCATTTGAAAAGATATGCCAGGGACCCCCATAAGAGAAGACGTCTACATTTAGACGTCTACATTTTGTTCATGTTCATAAAGTGCTAAAGTGTTTAAAGCTAAATGTAGACGTCTACATTTTGTTCATGTTCATAAAGTGCTAAAGTGTTTAAAGCTAAATGTAGACGTCTACATTTTGTTCATGTTCATAAAGTGCTAAAGTGTTTAAAGCTAAATGTAGACGTCTACATTTAGACGTCTACATTTTGTTCATGTTCATAAAGTGCTAAAGTGTTTAAAGCTAAATGTAGACGTCTACATTTAGACGTCTACATTTTGTTCATGTTCATAAAGTGCTAAAGTGTTTAAAGCTAAATGTAGACGTCTACATTTAGACGTCTACATTTTGTTCATGTTCATAAAGTGCTAAAGTGTTTAAAGCTAAATGTAGACGTCTACATTTAGACGTCTACATTTAGACGTCTACATTTTGTTCATGTTCATAAAGTGCTAAAGTGTTTAAAGCTAAATGTAGACGTCTACATGTAGACGTCTACATGTAGACGTCTACATTTTGTTCATGTTCATAAAGTGCTAAAGTGTTTAAAGCTAAATGTAGACGTCTACATTTTGTTCATGTTCATAAAGTGCTAAAGTGTTTAAAGCTAAATGTAGACGTCTACATTTAGACGTCTACATTTTGTTCATGTTCATAAAGTGCTAAAGTGTTTAAAGCTAAATGTAGACGTCTAAATGTAGACGTCTACATTTTGTTCAGGAGTATGTCTTTGACTGACTCAAGTACTGGGGTGGTCGGTTGAGTACTTTGTACAACCCACCTTGGCAGGCACTTGTCCTCGACACATACAGTAAACGCCAGTGCTGATAGGAAGTTCAAGTTAGTAGTTTCACGAATGAACTTCCTCATGGCACAGTGAGTGAGTGACTGTTAATCCTTTTAGCTTATTTTACCTGGAAGTATTTTATTCTCGGCAGCAGCACTGGAGTGGTTCTGGTTGATGACCATGTCGTTCTCGGCGGCGGTGGGTGAGCTGGCAGTGGACCCGGTGGTGGAGGTGCTGCTCCTGAGCGCAGCGGTGCTGTAGCTGACCCCGCTGCTGATGCTCTCCGTCGCCTTCCGAGCCAGGGACAGGATGGGAGCCGACCAGCTGCTCTCCGAGGCCGGCTTGTCTGCATCGCTGCTGGCCGCCGCCGCCGCCGCGGCGCCGCTGTCTCCGGCCCGGACCTCCAGGACTTCGGGGGGTTCGGGAGGAGGAGGTTCTGGTTCTTTGTCGTCGCTCTTCTCCTCCTCCTCCTCCTCATCATCATCGTCACCGTGACCGTCAACAACAACAGCAGCCGTGTTGTTGTTGTTTGTTTCTCCTGCTGCTGCTGACTCGTCGTCGGCCATTTTTCCCCCTTGTGATCACGTGATCGGCCCGGGATCAAGGGATCAAGGCCAGAGCAATCACCATTCGAGTGAGGGTGGTTAATGGAAAATAGAGGAGATCGATCAGTCCAATACAATCAATGGTCCAAACTGATCGAAACATAATAAATAAAAACATTTTATAAAATAAATTACTATACTATTACATGTAATAATACGTTATTGTAAACAATAAATATGATTTATGTATTTATTAACACAAATAAATAATAACATTTATATATCATTTAATTACAGCCAAGTTCATGCTTTGCAGTCAATGCAGTGACTTATTTTTTTGTTTATTTTTCTTTTCTTTCCCCTTGTATTTCCTATAGCCTTATTGTTTATACTTATACATAATTAGCCAGTGGTTCCCAAAGTGGGGTCCGGGGACCCCCAGGGGTCCTTGAGGGAGTTCCAGGGGGTCCCAACTCCCCAGCTAAATGTAGTTTGAAACCAAATGGACCCTTATGGGTCTGTAACTCTAAGAGTGTACAAATTGAACCAAATGGACCACTCTCAGAGTTAAATTAACATTGATTTTACAATATAAATGGAGGGTCCCAGAGATGGAAATGCCATTAAATGGGGGTCCGTAGACTGAAAACGTTTGGGAACTGGCCTACAACATGAAATACAGTATACTACAGACAACATGGGTCTTAAATTGAACGTAGCCTACTTCTACCGCTTGGTGGCGTAAGTGAACGATATGTGAGTTGTTGATGTGACGTCTCCTGCCTGGATTCAAAGTAATAGCTTTTGGGAGCCACACGAGACCACAGTAGGCCTAGCCTACTGTCTAAAAAAAAGTATCTTGATGATCAGGTTGAAACTGTGTACAACAACAACAACAACAACAACAACAACAACAATGACAGTAGTAAATGATATGTGTGTGTGTGTGTGTGTGTGTGTGTGTGTGTGTGTGTGTGTGTGTGTGTGTGTGTGTGTGTGTGTGTGTGTGTGCACACTGTGCGCATGCGTGTGTAATGCATGTAATCATTATTATTATTATTAATAATTATTATCATTAATAATAATAATAATAGTAATAATAATACTTAAATAATAATAATAATAATTATTATTATTATTTTCTACATTGAAAAGGCACACACAGTATTGCACAATAAGTTTCAATTTCACGTAAGCAAAACAGCAAGGGCCAGAAAATGCATGTGTGTATGATATTGATAATGTGAGATAAGATAAGATAATAGCAGAGAAGTTTAATTTTACACTACAGCATTATAGTTGTTCTTAAAAAAAGAATGTAGCTATAACAGGTTGAGCATCTGCATCACTGTGAGGCATCTTGTGGAATGTGGACCCCAGTCAAGTATGTAAAATCCTTTATTTTGTAACTCTGACAATGTAACCCTCTTTAACAGCATTGTACTGTACTGTACTGTACTGTACTGTACTGTACTGTACTGTACTGTACTGTACTGTACTGTACTGTACTGTACTGTACAAATAATACAATATTATTTTGTAAACTAGGCCTATATTCTTATTTGAAATGCAAGCAATTTGTTGGTACAGCTTAAGAAAACAAAGGTCTGCAAATATCAAATATGTGATGTGCACTTTGTGAGTCGTGACAATAAAGTGAGGATGAAGTGTAATTTGTAGGTTGTATGGATGTATGCTGCCAGTCTAGTAGGCGTGGTGTGAAGTGTTAACTATAAATACTCCACTCCCCCAGTGTGCTGTCGCTCTTTCACATTAGGCTACTACTGGCCGTCCCGCTACACAGTACACACAACGACCTGAAGAGGGGCTGGGAAGGAAGGAAGGGAAGGTCCGGGCGGAATAAGACTTTAACATAAGAAACAGAAAAGAAAAAAAAAACAAGAACATCCAACAAAAAGGAATATATACTTCGGACCCGGACGAAGAAGTTTAAGGAATTTATATTTGGATCCAGCAGGTTTTTCCCCCCCTACTTTGGGTTTCTCACAGAAGTCCCAGAAGTTATTGAAAGAAGACAAACAACATGAGGATTTTGAGAGTTGCGCTCCTGCTCATCCACGCCTTTGGTAAGTTCTTAAAAAGCAGAGCTCGTGTTTTCTTTTCATATAGTGACTTAATAGTGAGCACAATTCACGGACTGACTGCCTTTATGATGCGAAGACGCTTCGTTATTTATTTCACACACTACACTGTGCCCTGGTAGAACGGCTGGCTCGAGTCTAGGGGCTATAACTGTTGTTTATTAGTGTGAACTACCCAGCCACCACAGGCATGACCTTCTCAAACGTGCCGACGATGATTTTCATGATGTGAAGTTCTATTCAGGAGCTAACGGGGTCATCTCTTCTATTTTAGAACATGCTTTATGTAACTGGATACATTTATTTTTATCCTGTATTCTTGCCCGACATTAGCTAACGGTCTGTCTATGTGATTTTTGTGTGAGCACATAGTAACATAATTATGTGCCAAAGTCCAGCTTCCTAAGCCAAAAGATCCCCTCTCAGTCACATTGGAACTGGACGTCCCACCTGGAGGCAGACAGGACTCAGGAGCATGTTTCAACTTGTCCACGCCTGACTCCACCCCTATATTACTTATTTATAAGCTGAATAATGACCAATATTCGAGTTTGTTCTTCAGTTGAACTTTGATACGTTATTATATAGCCTTGTGATTCTCACCCTTAACCTATTTGAAGGGCCTCCCATGCATTAGGCCACGGACGGACACCCCAATTTAATATATCTGGCATCCCATCTACACTGTAGATTGGCATCAATATTAATTAAACTCTGGCAGTGCACAAATAGAATCAAACCATTATATGCTGTCAGAGTCACAGACCAGCAAGGGCTCAGTTGTTTAACTATTAATCATTTAGCCTGGGGGGTATACCCCAGTGGAATTCCCTCAAGGACCCTTTGGGGGTTTCCTGGACCCCACTTGATTTATTGAATACATAGGACCACAATGTAAACAAGCTCCCGCAGGGCTTTTTGTGTTATTCTTTTAAGCATTATTGTATAACTGCACCTCTGTACTTTTTGCAAATAAAGTATTCAATCGATCAATCAATCACAAATTTGAACTTGACCAACTTATACCCCAGCATCCAGCAAACAGCAGATCGACAAGCTCACTGTGAGCTCGGCTATTTTACAGCAAAAGATTTCCCCACAATAACATAAAACAGAACATGCACTCATATAGAGCCCTGAGGGACTCCGCTCAACCACGTGGGGTTTGACGATACTAAAGTGTTTCTGTCTTTTCTCCTCCAGTGGCGTCTCGACTGGCGAGCGGCGCGGCCGTGGACAGGTATGAGACGGAGAGGCAGCATCACACGGCCGTCATCACCCTGATGGACACCACACGCAACGACAGGACAGAGCCTGACGCCGGCACGGGGGTCGCCATGCCAACGGTGGCAGAGTACGGCGACGAGGACGACGACGAAGAGTATTACGACTATGGCGACGAGGAAGACGATTACGGTCTGTCCGGAGACTACGAGGTGGAAGTACCGCGAGGTACGTCAACATTGTTTGTTTTGGGGGCGAAACTTTACTTTAATATCACTTGACACCCACAATATAAATCGACATACAAGCAGGCACAACAAACAGACAATAGTTAAAAATCAGGCACATGATGTAGGAAAAGAAACTCTATCATAAGGAAAGAGACTTTTCTTTTTAAACTTGTTGTTTTAGCTTTTCTTTTAATTCTCTCTCTTTTTTTTTTACTTAGTTTTTTTACTCACATCTCGGTCACACGGATAACATTGCTATCGTTATTATACATCACATGTATTCATTTTTTGTTTGTTTGTTTGTTGTTTTCAGTTGCTATGTCAAGTAAGCCCAAGGACCCTTCGCCCATTCTGGACGCGGGAAAGACAGAGGGGAAGAGGAAGGGGACCGGAAATGGGAGGAAGAGGGGGAAAGGGAAGGGAAAAGGGAGGAAGAGGAATCCATGTCTGAAGAAGTACAAGAACTACTGCATTCACGGCACCTGCCAGTTTCACCGGGAACTCAACTTCCCAGCCTGTGTGTAAGTAGTCCACCTCCTATTCATCCACGCTTCTGTCCTCTACACCACTGGTTCTCAAACGATTTCATGTCAAGGACCCCCCCCCCATTTGAAAAGATGTTTAAAAAATAGCAGATCTACAAGGTGTTGTGAGCTTGTAGATCGTCTATTTTTGAATTTGTATAAAGTGTGGTTAAGCTAAGGTGAAACCGATTTTTATGCTATTTAAGTCATTTAGTTGGGGACCCCCTGGATTTGATGTAGATATACCATTTCTTGTTTTTTAAGTATACAGTTCCTCATGGGATTTGTGTGATACTTGGTAGAGTAACAGAAGTTACAAGGACCCCTGGGGGTCCCCGGACCCCACTTTGAGAACCATCAGCTCTAAGCCCATTGGCAGCCGTCCATGCTGCCGTCATCTTACATCCGTTCCATTAGCCGAACTCTCCCCCACATTACACGTATTGATTGTATGATCTCATCTGTCGTCATCAGATGTGATAATGTCCATTGTTAAAAGATGAGTAACCCATCCTCCCTTTGTCTGTCTCTTCAGATGTCATCCCAATTATTCGGGGGCGCGGTGCGAGTTTGCCACGCTGCGATCGCGGAGCGAGGAGGGCTACAACAGAACGACCGCCCTGGCGGTCGTAGCCGTGGTCCTTTCTTCTCTCTGTCTGACCATCATCGGCCTGCTGCTGGCGCTCAGGTCAGTCTAACGCACACACATACTGTATAAACTAATGCACGGACGCATGCATGCACGCACGCACACACACACACACACACACACACACACACACACACACACACGCACATGCACACGCACAAGCACATACAGTATATGGTTTTGCAGTTGGGTAAATTCATGGTCTAAATCAAGCCATTGTGTTTTATTTGCTCACAGGTTTCATAAGCGGGGAGCGTACGATGTAGAAAGTGAAGAGAAGGTCAAACTGGGGTTAACGCCCAACCACTGAAACACCGAGAGGGGTGAGTACACAGACACACACACACACACACACACACACACACACACACACGTGCGCACACGCAACCAAGTATTCAAATCAAATTCAACCACACGCTAATTTAACCAGTCTCAATCAAACAAAGTTTGTCTCATTACTTTTGTCTGTGATTAATTTCAGGTACAGATGTGGATATTCTACCTCAAATTAGAAGGAAGAGAGACTCAGAGGATGTGGAGTTGCTGGAACAAAGGAAGGTTACATGAAGAAGGGAACAGCAGCAGGTGCTCCTGCCTGCTAGTGTGTGGCACTCCTAACCCACCCATGGACGGACCCGTCGGATCAAACTGGCCGGCTTTCAAGGCCTCCCCCGCCCCGCGTGGCCTTTTATGGAACGAGCACGCCCGTAACTGGAATAACGATTGGGCCACAGGATGGACTGGATGTGAAGATTAGGACATGATCGATGAGAGGGAGGCAGGGAGAGAGAGAGAGGAGAGGTCTGGACTCAGTTGCTGCTTCTTGGCTATGTTCAAAACTACCAGGAGTTTCAGACATAACAGGATACTTTGATATGTTATGATGTTGTTGTTGTTGTTATGGTTGTTGTTGCCACTAGAGTTCTCATTTTCTGCCCGAACCCGGGCCGGGCCCAAAACATTACGCTAATTAGTCGGGCCGGGCCGAGCCTCATGCTCTGTGATTTTCCGTGATTTTTTCTTTTTCTCCTTTTTTCAAGAATGTTATTATAATAAAAATAGCAATTCTGTTATTGGTGTAATGTGTAGGCTATATAGCCTACAAGTATGTATTTATTATGAAGAGGGCTGCGCTATGGCGATTCACTTGTGACAGCACACACTGAAAGAAAAGCGCTGGCCATGCATTATACTGGTCAGGCTTCGGGCCTAACATTATGGTAATTTTTAGGGCCGGGCCGAGCTTCGGGCTGACCCAGTTAGGGCCGGGCCGGGCTTCAAATGTCGGGCCCCGATGAGAACTCTAGTTGCCACTCCCTCAATCACAGAGAGAGAGTAGTCAACTTGGAGCAGTTCTGTTCTGTCCTGTTTTGTTTATTGTTTGTTTGTTTTTCATCAAACAGCATTTTATATTTTTTCCTGCACAATGTTCGTCATTTTTTTCAGTGTACTGTAAAACATTTATTTATACAATCCTTCTTTTAATTTATTTATTTATGTTTTGCTGTATTTATGCAGATAACTGCTTCCGTTGACTCAAAATGCACTGTCAGTTTGTAAGAAGAAAGAAATGTTACAGTTGGCATTTTTATATTTGATATTAGACTATTTATTTTGATGAAAGGAAAGGCAAAAAATTAGGTAACATTTAAAAAATAAATTTGTCTGTGGATATCTGATTACTGGCTCTGATTGTGGCACTCAATAGCTGCTTAATAGCACTGTGATCAATCAGTTTATTGATTAGACTTCAACATACTGTATAGTGTCCTGCCCAAATGTTACGCTGACAGGTCTCTGTCTGCTATTATAACACGTCGCATAGGTCTGTTTTGTCTGGCTATTCTGTATGTCATTTAGTAACCAACAAAATACCATGCATTCTGCTTCTGTGTTTCTGTGTTGCCATGAACGTTAAAAAAGAAGGGAGTCAAATATCCTAAACAGGAGCCTTGATTGGCCAAGGCATTGTAGCAAGTGTTGGGCTGAAACACAAACACAATACAATATATCGTTGCTGTAGGGCGGAAACCTCGCATCTCCATATTTTAAGTTTTTCCGTAAATCAATGTCCAACTTCTTCATACCACAACGTCACACAAAAGTATCAACATTAGCCAATCTACAAGGTCAAAACGACGTGTCTTCATCTCGTGAAACTGAAAAGTAACAGTTTTGGACATATTGTTTGAGGTTTCTTCCCAACAGCGACAATATTCTGTATCGTTGTCTTATCATGGCTAAAGGGGAGGGTGAGTTGATCTTCTCAGTGGTTATATTTAATTCCTCTGAGATCCATGTTAAGCTGTTATTAAAATGTGAAGTTCAAGTGTTCAGGCTTTTCAAAACAACCTGCCCTGCAGTTTTGAAGTGATTTCTTGTTTAAAACAAAAAACATGTTTTGGTTCTTTGTTTTTTCTCAGAAAGAAATAAAACCAATTTTTTCTCAGAAAATATGGCTTTGTCATTTAGGTTTTCTTTTTATTTATTTATTCACTGATTATCATATTGTGCCGTTTTGGTGTTAGTAATAGTTATATAGTGGTAAACGTGAACTGTAATCATTAAGGTCAGGTACAAATTTAGGAATGTGATTCATTTCCTGAATATGGCCTCATATTAGTTTGGTATTTTAAAATGGCCAATCTGGTTATGATAACATAAACATGTCCTTTTGGCCTATTCAGGGGCTGTAATTATAGCTGACATAATATTTGTGTTTGCTCTTGTCCTCGGACACGCAAGCACATGCTTTTTAACCAAAGCACCTGTATCCTGTCCTCTGGTCATCTCACGTGTGAATGATGCCGCATCGCCTGATAGTGTTTCCTTTTGTTGCGATTGGCTTTAACAAATTAGCCTACTATTGTGTTCCACAGAGAAGGAGCCACATATAAGTCTGAAATGATCTTTTTATAAAATATAATTTAGGCCAAGTGATTTCATTAGCCATGTATATGAAGAAGCCGTGAAGGATGTTTCTTTTTTTGTTCTTATAGTGTGAACTAAATTAAAAAAAGAAACATTGGCTGTTAAGCCCCTGCATCCCCTAGAGCACTTTACAGAACATTAGATGCAACTGCAGTATTAGTCATATTAGTGGTTAGCTCTGATGACACCTCTGATGACAGCCTTAAGTGTAATTTACACTTCATTGTATCACAAAGTACAAACGAGGCTGTAGTGATGCGCAAGCCACCTGCTTTTTAAACTAGTGATGGATGTGTCATGTGTTACAGTGCCGTGATGGAGGCTGTGACGGTGGTTGTGGTGGTGGAAGGCTAATCTACTCTACTAAGTACACTTTTAAGGTACTTTTCCTTTACCTCTATCGTACGTCTATCATTTGTTCTACTCCGCTACATCTCAGAGACAAATATCTTACTTTGCACTCCACAATACTTGAATCAATTAAGCTCTAAATTATACTTTAAGTATAGCAGATCTCACAACTTGTCGCGCAGGAGGCTTATAGATTTGCAAAAGATTTTGACAGATCGTTTATTTGATAAACATGGGAACATTCTGCACTTTTACTTTTGGTACTTTAAGCATAATTTTAGATGCCAATACTTTTGTACTTTTATTCAGGCAAAAGTTTGAATCCAGGACCCCAGGCTATGCACAAACCTGCTACATTAACAGTATGTATGTACCGGTAGCCTATGTTCGTTGCCATGGGAAACAGATGTGTAGCGTGTAGAGGCCAACGAGGGGGAGACACGACACCTGATCTCTAAACCACAACACATCATGCCACAACACACACCACGCCATTACTCACACAGGACAACAGATGCCATGTTCAAACACACACACACACGCACACACACACACACACACACACACACACACACACACACACACACACACACACACACACACACACACACACACACACACACACACACACACACACACACACACACACACACACACACACACACACACACACACACACACACACCGACTGTAACATCTGAGGCCTGAGCCGCTCCTCCTGAATGGTGAATATCAGACAGACCGCATGCATGGCAGCAGTGGGTGGAAAGTACATTTACTTAAGTAATACTACTGTACTTAAGTACAATTTTGAGGTATTTGTACTTCCAATTTCCAATAATTTTACTTCTGTACTCCACTACGTATCTCGGATCCAAATATTATACTTTTACTTCACTACTATTTATTTGAAAACATTAGTAACTAGTTATTTATAGATTGATTATTTTTAGGCCTGACAATAACCGATCTACAAGCTCACAATGCGTTGCAACTGCTATTTTCAGAACATTTAACTTGAAATGAGACATTCAGCACAATGAGTACTTTTCCTTTTGGCACTTTAAGTACATTTTGTACTGTATTGTAGAGGATTTCATCGATACTTTTACTTAGGTAAAAAAAAGTGAGTATAGGCCTACTTTTTCCACCACTGCATGGCAGGCAGCGAAGAGAACCAGCAGGATGCAACAATGCAGCCATGTGCAACGCATGCACTTTTTAACCGCAGGGGCCAAGGAGGACTCAGAGAGTAGGCTATACTTCTAACTAAAATAAAAGGGGCCAGCTGGACTCAAAGGCAGGCTGGGACCCAACACAACGTTACTCACACACTGAAGTCACCTCCTGCACGGATGTCGTTACGCTGACTCTGTGTGTGTGTGTGTGTGTGTGTGTGTGTGTGTGTGTGTGTGTGTGTGTGTGTGTGTGTGTGTGTTTGTGTGTGTGTGTGTGTGCGTGTGCATGCGCGCGCGCGTGTGTGTGGGTGCGCGGTGGAGTAATGCCTTGATGCTTTGACTGGGTTAACCAGGCCATTACGCGCCAATATCCACAGCGAAAACACACGTGTTTACATGTTTGCTATGGGACTGTTTTTTTGGACGGGTGTCTGTGGGTCGGATTCCCATACACTCTATATATACTGAACAAACAAGATAGCACACAGACACGCACCCCTAGAGAGAGGTAGTTGAAGACAGATGTTCCACCGAACCGCACGGGTGTGGCAGCTAGACTTTATCCAAGAATTAGGCTTCTTCATGCCATTTGTTGAGCAACTGGGGAGAAGAAAAATACACCAGTTCAGCATTTCTCCAATGTGTGTATGGGACTATGAAACCATCCATGCCCACGACGTGCACATATCTGGTTCGTTTGATGAGCACATGTGTGAAAGCTGCAAACTATGTTAAATGTGTAGGCGTGGTGTAAAATGTGTGTATACACTATACAGTGAGCATCTCATGCCCTCACCTGAACTGCTATAGGAGAATGTTTCCACTTATATTATGCCTTGGGCAGAATTCTTTGGCTGCCTGTGTGATTTAACAGTGTTGCGTTGTTTATTTCATATTTTGCTGGTGGTGGCACGCATGGGGGCACAAAATAAAGTCTGCTAACAGTATCCCGTTGCCAGGTTATATGTGTATTGTACGGAGAGAGCAGGCTTCTGCCATTCTGCCATATTTTGCCCTTAAGTGAACTGCTATAGATGCTGACTTGCAAATGGATGTGGAGAACTTTTTTACATGTACAGTTACATGTACAGTTGTACAGGAGCCACACACACACACACACACACACACACACACACACCCCTGACACACTCACATGCCCGCGTGTCTGCGTGCATGTGAGTGTGTCAGGGCCTTGTCATTTACAGTAGTGGGGCCACATAATCCAGGCCTCTCAATGTCAGGCAGCAGAGCACACATAAATAGTGCTGTGTAGTCATGGTCACATAGCTGCTATTCCCGGGGCTGACAGGCACCCAAAGGCCACAACACTGAGGGACAGCAAGGGACTTCTCTCTCTGTGTTCTCACTGGACCGCTGGCTCAAAGCCATGCAATGAAGTCCACCGGTACGGTGGCCCAACGCCAGGCCAGCACCACATATCTCCAGAAACCTTCCTTGTAAGGGTCTGACAGAGTCGTGGGCAATGTGTCGCATCTTAGCGTGCCCTCTGTTCCAGAGTATTCTGCAGTATTATGCTTGAACTGCACCTTCCTAAATCAGTTAGATAGCCTACTGCCCTACTGTCAAGTTGTTTACACAAAGTTCACCTAACTTTGCTTTGTTTGCACTTTGTTTGCACTTTGTTTGCACTTTGTTGCATTGCTGTTGTTATTATCTATGATGCTGCATTGTCTGAACTCTGCAGGAAACCAAACAAAAATAAGTTTTACTCTTATGTAATGAATAATGATATGAATAATGATGTAACAATAAAGTACAACCTTGAACCTTGAACCTTGAACACTTCAACTACTTTAACCCTAGCCTATTTTTGAAAACTCTTGACAAATATTCTCGTATAATGGGGTCGACCCCGGCATCACATCTTTTCAAATGGGGGTACATGGAGATGTCTGAGCATTTAACTACGTGTATACTCTTGCGTGTTCTTAGAGAGAAGAAAATTAAGGGATATTCCCAGAATTAAGGAAAGGAGTTTCCCTTCCCTGGAAGCATTCAGAAGGTGCCAGGGTTCATTGTGTGCCACATACCACATATCTCTGGGGCTTTGTTTTTTACACCAAGGTCACTACCGTTTTCAGAAAAACATCGCAAGACTTCCCCTTCATCTGATAGCTCCATTATCCCAGGAACAATTTGTTAGCACTTTAGATATTCCTAAAGGGACTGTGAGTTATATTTATTTGTTATGTTACTTATGATAGTAATCATAGTGTTTGTTCAGTAACATCATGCCTCTCTAGCTATCACCGATTTCATCCAATCAGGAAAGAGTACCCATTTATGAGCTTCAATTCTATATAGTTCCAGATTTATCTGCTCATCTCTGCTCATTTCATCCCTTCCAATTTAATGTGTTTATCTTGTATCATGCATGAGTTCTCCCTCTACTCTACAGCGATGTTTATAATCTCAATATCAAGCATAAATATCAATTACACCCACCTCTACAAACTGCTTGATTGTAATTTATACTGGAGGTGGTCTACAAATATTTAATTAGTGTTTCATAGTTGTACTCAGTTTAAGTCCCTTGTGACTGGGAGTGTAAGCCAAGGGTGTCAAACTCGTTTTAAGGTCGCAGGCCAGATTACTCTTTGTCTGTTCATGTGTGTGCATCCATGCCTGCTCCCAAAGCTTACAGGCGCAAATGCTGGGATGGGAAAATGTCTTAGGCTACTGATTTCTATGTGTTTATAATCAGAAGCCTGTTGGCCTATAAACATACTGAAATAACAGCTCAGTTCCAAGTAGAGGCCACGTCATCAGCATACAGTAATACCTTCCCTTCCTATGTTTAGTGGCTCCCCCAGAGTTAGTGTCGAAGTGTCCTTAAACTCTCTATATAAACAGGACCTAAGTTAAACGTACTCCGCTCTTTTCCCCCCTTTACACCAAATGTCGACACCAAAAATTGCTGATCTACAAGCTCACAACACCTGCTATTTTTGGCGAATGTTTCCCCCAAATAGGGACACTAGCGTTCAAGTGGTAAAGATGAATATAGCAATGAAGTGATGAATGAAACCCACATATAATGTCTGTGCACCAGATACTGGTGCACGTGAATCATTTGATGGTGCTGGTTGCTTGGGGCGACAAGCCTTTTTTTGGAGAGTGTTTTTGTTGGGAAAGGTGCTTCCTGCCCCGGCGAGGAGCAACAATGGGTAGTTTCCACGGTGATATGGAAGTGCGCACATACAACACACACACACACACACACACACACACACACACACACACACACACACACACACACACAGTTGGAAAGCTAATCATCCCGTTTACCGGACTCGGATGTAATCAACAGCAACATATGATTACCTGGAACTCATGAATGTGTGTGCGTGTTTGTGTGTGTGTGTGTGTGTGTGTGTGTGTGTGTGTGTGTGAGTGTGTGTGTGTGTGTGTGTGTGTGTGTGTGTGTATGTGTGCGTGTTCATGCGTGCGTGTGTGCGTGCGTGCGTGTGCGTGCATGCCTTCATTTCCACTCCTCCAGTATATTTGTGAACATTTGCTGCCCTCATTAATATGCATCCATGTACAGTTGTACATTTGCTCGCTCCTTTAGGGAGGGAGGGGTTGTGAATGGAGCAGAGCAGCCCTAAACGAAGCTCATATCCGCCGAATATCTCGCCTGTCCGGGGTGTGTGTGTGTGTGTGTGTGTGTGTGTGTGCGTGTGTGTGTGTGGGCCGGGGGAAGGGGGGGTTCCCTCTTGTCCGAGTGGTAGATGTTTGGTCGGAGACTCGGGTTCGAATCCTTGGGTGTTACACATGCACACATGTTGATGACTTTGACAGAGCTGTTCCCTCGTGCCCCGGCGTGAAGGGGTGAAGTGCCAGGCCTCTGCTCTGCGCGCCACGCGGTGCTGATGGATGAGGTGACGACAGACATTATATCATGGCATACAGAGGTGCTGAGGTGTCAGTGTGCCACACACAACTAAATCAGAATCGGTTTTGTCGGCCAAGTATATTATTCACACACAAGGAATTTGATATAATAGATAAGAGAGGAGGAGGGGGAAAAAAGAACATTATATAAGAGTAAGATTCATTAAGCTAAAAATAAGTGTAAAAGGGAATATAAGGATTGCGGTGTCAGTCCAAGTGGGAGCAATATGAGCAGTGTGAACAAAATGACTGTGGATGTATTTACAGCATCATGATGAGACAAGACATCTATAACATACCAGTTAGAAACATCATTATTTATGATGTGATATTAAGTTTCAGGTATTACTGAACCTGTTCTTGCAACATTGTATATGCAACACTTAATACACACAGTTGACATGGATAAAAAATATAACATTAAATGCGTACATGAACAAAACACATGAAGACAAGAGCAGTGATGTCCTTCATTGTTCTTTTTTTAAACGATTTGTTTTTGGTGTTTTTGTGCCTTTTGTCATTATTATTATTATTAGTGAAGACAGACAGGGAAGTGGGAGGGAGAGAAATGCAGCAAAGGTCTAATGGTTGGACTTGAACACGCAACGCGCTGTCAGGCCAGAGCCTATTATGTGGCATGCGCCTGGAACTTGGCCAGCGCGGGCACCCCAGTCCTTCATTGTTCTACTGACACTTGGCTGCAGGTTCTATATTTAGTCTCAAAATCGATGAAATTTTAAAGGACTTGTGTACCTTGTTGAATTCTGGAACTGGAACTTATTTTTTAAACGTATTTTCCCAATTATATTATATGCCTGGATGAGAAGGGCAGTGATTTGGCCAATCACTGCTAACCCGCCAATTTAGAGAGAGTTGTGGTTAAGAGTCGAAACGCTCTAAGAAGGTTGGGGAAGGCTTTATCCTTTATAGATGGATTATAATCCTGGTCCTCCCTGCATTGGCACCTGTTCTTGTATAAAGCCATGCTTGGAGATTGTACTAAATACAACTCATCATTTCTGAAATGGGACTCTGAAAACCTACCACACCAGATCAAGTCATTTCCCCAAATTCAAGGTACCAAAAGTTAACTCTGAACTTGGATCTGCTTTTGGCTTCTGTGGCCCTAATACATGGAATGACCTTACAAACTACATTAAAATTGACCACATTGGTATACCCCTTACCCCTGAGTCGTTTTAAATCGTTTGAAATGTGTCTTAGCTTCTATTTGTAACCTATGTAATTCATATGTATACCTTTTGTTTTCCTTTTCCTGATCTTCTGATGTATTGTGATGTTTTTTATATGATATTGTATTACTCGACGACACTGAAAATGAGTTTAATTACTCAGTGTAATTTCGAGAATAAATAAAACTTGAATGAATGAATGAATGAATGAATAATCGCATCTTTGATGTATTTACAAACTGAACTCCCTGGGCAACCAGTGTCCTCCAGGAAAGTCTGGATGGCAACCGAGGAAGGTTGGTGATGCTGGAGAGACAGCTGACCTCCAGGAAAGACTGGCAGGGCAACAGGGGCCAGTAACCCCAGTTGCAGCACTCGCAAGGGGTACCACGCAAGCTGATCGTACAAATGAGCAATATACCCTATAAGTCTCCCGAGAAAAGGGGAGGAAGAGAGAGTCGCTAGGACAGATTCAACGGCAATAAGCTACTGAATGGAAGATGTATCATACCAAAATAATAAACTAGAGACATGTAGGAATACAAAAATACATTGTATACCTTTATAGGTGGTACCAAAATCGGGCTCGGCCCCTGGACTATTGGTCTCTATTTGCACTCATTATACATATTGCACTTGTCAGATTACCACCAAACAGTCTGTCTGCGGTGAAACTAGTTAGCCGAGTAGCCGGCCAACTCAGCTGGACAGGAAACAACTCCAAATGTTCAGTTAAATGTAATCAACGTAATGTAATCAACAATAAAATCATGAATGCATTCCTTTACTGTGCAATCTACAATAAAATGTGCAAATTGCGCCGTGCAAATACCAAAGTGTTCATATGCCATATGCAATTATACAATCAATAAAGGTTACGATGGACACGTGCAAAGTACAGGTAGCAGAGGACCTCTCTGTTACAATGACTTTGAGTCAAAGTACAGGTAGCAGAGGACCTCTCTGTTACAATGACTTTGAGTAAAAGTACAGGTAGCAGAGGACCTCTCTGTTACAATGACTTTGAGTCAAAGTACAGGTAGCAGAGGACCTCTCTGTTACAATGACTTTGAGTCAAAGTACAGGTAGCAGAGGACCTCTCTGTTACAATGACTTTGAGCATAAATAGCTGTGACACAGCACAGCACAACACAGAACGTCATGGCATGGCATGGCACATGACATGCAGCTCATCCCTGCCTGCACATCTCCAGTGTGTGTGTGTGTGTGTGTGTGTGTGTGTGTGTGCGTGCGTGCGTGCGTGCGTGCGTGCGTGCGTGCGTGCGTGCGTGCGTGCGTGCGTGCGTGCGTGCGTGCGTGTGTGTGTGTGCATGCGTGCGTGCGTGCGTGCGTGTGTGTGTAGTGATGCCAGCAGCACCGGCGGCGGGGGTATGGGGGGGCAGGAGGATGCCAGCAGTCAGATTCCCACAGGCTGATGTCACTGTGCTGGACGGACACTTGTTATGTATCATGAGCACATTATTACATTCTCACCCAGCTCT
>NC_137871.1:34203115-34205615 GCF_963924005.1 Protomyctophum bolini
ACACACAACAGCATATAAAGCTGTCTGGAAGCAGCATTCTGATCTATTCTTCCTGGTGTGTGTTTGGTCTGTCTGTAGCAAGAAGTTACACACCGTCTGTCTGTAGCAAGAAATTACACACCGTCTGGCTGTAGCAAGAAGGTAACTACATGTTAAACTTAAACCTTTAGCTTTGTTCCATTTGTACACTGAGAGCTGTAAGGGTCCATTTGGTTAAACATGCTAACACTTCATCTTCAATATAAAATTGGTATTGTCACAAACGCACAATACAATGTTGGGCTTAAACTTCATTCAAAGCTGAAGGGAAAACATATTTAAAAAGTTGGGGGAAAATGTATATATTAAAAATGTAAGCTTGGGGGAGGGATGTTAAGTTGTAAAATATGGGTTGTGGGGGCTGACAAGGCTATACAGCCACATGTGTTTCTAATGTGATGTAGGCCTACATAACACTAATGACACTTATCTTTTCTCTTCATGTAATTCCAGAATATGAAGAGTCACTGCACCAGTGGTGTAGGCAGCACCAAGCCCTGGACCCTGAGACGAGCCATGTCCGTGGGCCCCACAGCCCCACCAATTTAGGCTTCTGAGGACCCCCACCCTGGAGCCCATGTGAAGTGTCCCAGACCGATGCCCCCCTCCCTGCACAAGACATTGAGGTAGGAACTGTACGCTATAGCTGCTGCTGCTGGGAAGAGCTGCTTGCTGCGCTGTGAGTACAAATCTTGTTTATTGTCCTTTGCTGTCGCTGGTGTGGTTCTGCAGGGTACTGATGGTGTTGCTCTCGTTTGTGTTTGCGTTCCGGCTTCCTGCGGTTGCGTCGCGTCGGGCTGCCTGCTGTTGCACTCGTTTGCGTTGCGTCTTTTGCGTCGACTGCCACAATTTCGGCCGGTTCTGTCATTTCACCTCATTTCACCTAACTTGTGGACACTGCCTGTCTTCTGCAGAAGAACGTGATGGTTCACGGTAAGTATCTGTTTTTGTATTCTTTGCTGCTGGTAGGGTAGGGCTGGTAGGGTAGGGCTCCTACTAGGGTAGGTTTTTGCGTTGCATCGCAAACTAAGCACTTTGGCACAGGCATGGAGCTCCTGGTTTACTGGGATGGGGTTCGATTCCCTGCTGCGCCCTGCTGATTACATTTATTCTGTTAAACAGGCATCCTTTTGCACAATAGAGTCCCTCCCCCTTTCAGAACGACGAGTGGCCCAGGAAATTATTCTCCATTTCATTTTCTCCATAGGCATTTCAAAACTTATTTATTTAAAGACCTTTAAGCGTCGTACGAAGCCAACTCTTGTCGTGACAAATCATGACAACACACACACTATTTTGGACCAAAAAATTACAAAGAAGAACAAAATGCCGTTTTATCTACTTTCTAATTCTTTGTTTTGCCCGAAAAATTGTGTATGTCATGATTGGTCCGAATGTTCACTCGAAAATTCCTGCCGAAGTTCGAGTCCTAAAATAAGGGCTATAGGGTACAGCCTTAACACACACACACACACGCACAGGTTCCCAAGTTGCATCGTTCCCAAGTAGGCCGGTGGCCGACTGCGACGGGCGCGTACCGGTCACTCCATGCAGATAGTGCTTGAATAAATACACACAATGATTAATAGCCTTATAGGTGGTTACATGTGTTCTATTTGATATCCTTCTCCTATCACAACAGCTCATGGATATGGCTGCTGTCTTACTCTTTGTACATTGTTGTATACCTCGCCCAGCAGATATGGGAGTTTTTTGTCATTAGTCATGTTTTCAAACTCTCCTTGTGTCTCTGGAGTCTTGTACAGTGGACAGATGGTTAGGAACTATAGCTCAGTTTCCACTTCATTTTGTGTGCAGTGGGTGCATAGTCTGTTTTCTCTAGACATCTCTCACACACACACACACACACACACACACACACACACACACACACACGCACGCGCGCGCATTGTGAGCTAGCTCGGCTATTTTTAAATGGTTGAAATGTATAGGGCTGAATTGGTTCATTGGTATGTTTTGTAATAATAATCCAAAGTAGCCTAACTATATAGTAACATTTTACCTCAGTAAATTGTAGTGGAGTAAAAGTACAATATGAAATGTATTGGGGTAGTAAGTAAAATAACTGAATATTTGAAATACTCCAGTAAAGTAAAAGTATACTTAAATTATACTTGAGTACAATACTTAAGTAAATGTATACTTTCCAGCACATGGGTGACATCTAGGTTTCATCTCAGCCCGTTACACCATAGCTCTGTTCCATAGCTCTAGAAGCAGTAGAAGGATATGGATCAGAGCTAGTCACACCACAGCTAATCTCACACTCTTTATCCACACACTGCACACGCGCCGCAGCCAGCTAGCTTAGCGCACGGCCGCAAAGTCGAGTCCCCAGAGGGGCTCTTTAGCGGACTCAGCTATGTGGTGAAGCCCTGCTAAAAATCTGCCCCATATTGCCAGATGAGAGATGGAAGCGATTAGTGACACGTTGCCTTTG
>NC_137871.1:34210615-34228115 GCF_963924005.1 Protomyctophum bolini
ATGACTATTTGCAGCTGCCCGTGAGAACGCTGCATTATGGTGCGTTCACACGGGCAGTTGAAACGCGTTGTGAGTTGATTTGGAGCAGCTACATGCATCGTTGTGCTTTGCAACATCATGTCGCTGGCTTAATCTGCCCCGTGTGAACGCAACATCAGGCTTGACCGGTGCTGCGAAGCCAAATGTGCCACAGGACTAGACAGGAAATAGATGTAAAACTAGGGGTAGAATTTATGAAAATAAAAGGTTTACGTTAGGCCCTAATGTAACATTACTGGCATGCGCTGTACACACTCACACAGTGTCACATACTGTATCAATGCACAGACACACATGCACACATGCATGCACACATATGCAGGCAGACATCCACACTCACAGACAGAGAAACATGGTCATAGACATTAACGCACCCACACACACAGCAACAGACACACACATAAACAAACACGTCCATTTAAGAGCATGCATCACTGACAGACACTAATCAAGCTGATGATGTCACAGTTTGATGTTTACAACGTTTACACCGTGGACGTGCGCACACACACACACACACACACACACACACACACACACACACACACACACACAAACACAGACACACTCAATTGTTCATTGATGTGAAAATGTCACCCTCTGTTTCCTTGAAGGATGACGGTGTAGAATGCACTGACTGCACACAGTCCCACGTGCACGCCGCTACGCCGGCTATTATTACACTGCTGCTTTCTTTTTCTGACACTTTGTGGTGACATTAAAAGGTCTGTTGGGCCTCGACTTCCTTCACACAATGACTGTGCCCTGCTGTGATGTGTGCCCTTACTGTCACACACACACACGCACGCACACACTCTGACTGTCGCACTCGTGTGCGTGTGCTATATGTCTCTTCCTCTCCCCTAAGCCCATGCCAGGGCTGGACTGGGACAAAAATTAGGCCCGGTCATTTTCGTGTGAATTTGGCCCAGACCGGCCCACCACAACCAGCGCACAGATAGCAGAAACTCTACCGCCCGCTCCGTCGAGGCACACACAAACAAACAAGCCCTAATAGTACCACTTTTACAGAACAACATAAATGATACAAACCAACAGACAACTACACGACCCTTTGTAGAGGGTTTATTTGTCACTCACTGATACAGGTATACAGTGAAATTATCATGATGGCACTTGCAGAATGGCAGCACGCCCGGACCTTTCCTGGTGGCCTGCCGGCTATAGGCCTGCCTGCCTGGTGGCCCCCCTACAGTCGCTGCCCACCGGGAATATGCCCGGTACGTCCTGTGGTCCGTCCATCCATGGCCCATGCCCCTGAGACCATCTGACCTTGTTCCCCCTACATTCGGCTCAAACTGAAATTTGAACCCAATATGCAGTCAAAGGAAATAAGCGTATAGTTTTCACAGTATTTAATAAAGAATGAGGAAATCTTACACTGAAGTAGTACTCAGGAAATCAGGAATAAATCTCATACTTCTTAAGAAGAACGCAGGAATCAGGAAACGACGATGACAAAGTAGTCAACACAGGAAAGGTCATTCATCGGCAACAACAAACTATGATCTGACAAATGAGTATAAGCAAGAGTCCCGTTTTATAGAGAGCAGGTTGATTGGCAAAGTGTTCACAGGTTGGCTGATGAGGATGTTGGAGACAGGTGTGTAATTGGGACTGCAGTGTGGCAGGAATTAAGTGGGAGTGGCCAGTGTGAAGTACCACAATGGAAACAACCCTCTGTGTTAACTACCACAAAGTTTTTGACTGTACTACCTGTTGTTAATAATCATACTAATGATCTCCACGTGATCTTTCTAGGTTCCTTGTTCCTCAGTCAGTGTGTGTGCTGCCTGTCAGCCAATCAAGGCTGGCTGTGTCATTCTGCCGTTTCAGGCAGGCAGGCAGGCAGGCAGGCAGGCAGGCAGGCAGGCAGGCAGGCAGGCAGGCAGGCAGGCAGACAGACAGACAGGCAGGCAGGCAGGCAGGCAGGCAGACAGGCAGGCAGGCAGGCAGACAGACAGACAGACAGACAGACAGACAGACAGACAGACAGTTCCTGTTCTGTCTCAAAACGAAACTGTGTGTGGATTCTGTGGAACTGCAGGAAAAAAAGGAAAAAAGGGAGGGGGGGAGGAAAAAGAAGAACGAGGGAGCGAGGGAAGAAGACAACGGAGGCCAACAGAGGACTGACGTCAAAGCGAGGGTGGCCCTCTTTGAGATCACAGCTGCCCGTGATGCCATGGAATCTCCATGGAAACCAACGGTGGTGGCCTCGACGCAGAGCACAGCACAGGCCAAAGAAATGCACCATCATTTGGGATCTTATAAACACAAGATGGCCGCTTTTTTGTTTATAGCTTTGCGGTGCTGACGGCAGCCATTCCATTTGGTTTTATTCGTGCACTCCAGAGTTAAATTTGCACAGAGGATGTTACGGTGCTAATTGGGGTTCTGTATAAATAAAACAAAACAGTAACAAACGGGGATCCGTGGTGTATAATAAACTGGCTGTAGTAGAGAAACACTGTATAAATGGACCCGAGAGGGACTTTCTCAATCTAAAACGAACACTCAGGGTTTTACAGTGTGGCAGTGGGAGGACGTGTCTGCCCCCCCCATGTGACAGTGGATCGACCCGAATAGAATCCATAAACACGCAGAAGCTGAAACAACACAGACGTCTATGGAGAGAGGAAGTGTTTTTACACAGAGGTAATTGTTGTAAGGATGAAAGCTGCAGGAGAGAGAGAGAGAGAGAGAGAGAGAGAGAGAGAGAGAGAGAGAGAGAGAGAGAGAGAGAGAGAGAGACAGGGGCAGGGACAGGGACAGAGACAGAGACAGAGACAGAGACAGAGACAGAGACAGAGATCAGGTTTGTGGGCATGGTTTTATCAGCAGGTCCCACTGAAGAAGTGTTTTACTGCAGTCAGAACCTTTGACCTTCCGATGAGAGCGTGGACAAAGAGACACCAGTGACTGACTGGTCATAGGCAGGCAGGCGCACACAATAGCACAAGTGCAAATGTGGCATACATGTGCTGCAGAAACGGATGGACGTAATACAAGGTCGCAGTTGACTATGAAAACCTGCAAAACATGTCAGTCAGTCACGCTCTATATATGGCCAGACCTCATCAAGCCCTGTACACTCAAGACACTGCCCACCGCTGCCAGATAGTATAGTATTTTTCATTGTGCATTTTTCGGTCAAAGTTGATTCCACGCACGCACGCACGCACGGTGACACACTTGGGAACCATTGCTCACGGTGGCAAAACTTTCCCATGATCCTCTTGGGGCTGGTCACAGCCACTGGGAACTGTGTTACTAATTTAAGTATTCTTTTCTTGTCTGCATTTTTACACAGAACAACTCAAAAATACACTTCCTGACTGTGTGTCTGTCTGACAGATTCCTGCCAAAACAAAGGCTTTCACCAGCTCTAAAAGAGTTTATAGAACAGCCTGCGATAGAATGGTTTTGTCCTTTTGTCTCTGCGGTGTGAGTGTAAAAGCCTGCGAGGGGGCCAACTAAACACTCAGGCATGTTTGTGCTGTAGCCAGCGTACCGCTATCTTGCCAAGCAAGGCAACGTCACTGTTGTGTTGAGAGACAGCTAGGCACCAGAGGCACCTTGTATTAAAGTTGTATGTTTTAATACCACTGCAGTCGTTACCTAATGGACTTTATAATGCTCTGTCAGTTTGTAGCACTTAACAGTTGTCTTTGCACTCAAACTTACGTGACCATTTGCCCTGTCGTTTGTTCATCAGAGTTCATGTGATTTACTCCATTATTGCACTTTGTAAGTGACTCTGTTACTACTTGTTTTGTCCAAATTCAAGTTCAAGGTAAAGTGTGAATCTTTCTACCCATGTATGTATAAGTGGAAAGATACAGACAGAAAGCAACAGGAATGCACCCCTATGACAGACACAGACAAAACGCACATGCATTCTGACACATGGCATTTGAGCATTAGAAAGCAGGTTCTGACAGGAAAACAGTGCCAAGTGATGAATGAGGCACCGGGGTGAGGGGAAGTGTGCTAAGCGTATAGCCTGAGGCAACCTCGATCTGCCTCAGATCTGTGCTGCAGGTAAGACCTGCATGATGACTGTATATGGGGCCTGATTTACACAAGTGCTCTGACTCACAGGGCTTGCATTGGTTTATGTGGTTTTATCAGACATGCAGTGGTGATAAGTAACTATAAGTATACATTTACTCAAGTGCTATGCTTAAACCCATTTAGACCTGAGGCTGATTCTAAAAAAAATCTTAATCTAAATCCTAACACCTCGTTATAAATCCATGCATGTTAGACTCTTTGACAAACACGTCCCTGGTTCTGGTGACTGATAATGGCGTGAGAGGGCCAATGCTTTTGTACTTTTACTCAAGTAAAACGTAAAACTTTTACTCATGTAACAGAGAATATATTGTTACAATGCAAATTGTAAACAATTTGCAAATATTCTGTTAGTTCACCTCTCTGCCTGCATTTTCTTCATCCGATCATCAAGGTCAAGGTGTTCACAGTCTACAAGTTTGCTATTTAGTTTAGAGAACTCCATAGTCTTCTATGGTTTAGGTAGTTAAGTTGTATTTTTAATATACGACAGCTACAGTGATCTACCTTCCAGGGAGTGGCCACTGGCCAGTCTGGATCAATGTGTATTGTAACTCTTTTTAAACCAGTTAGATTTCAATGTAACGGGGTCAGTCTCCCCTGAGGCTTTGCTGTGCTGTGTTCGTTAATGAATAAACAACATCGGAACATCACTCCGTCTGCTGTCTGCCGTGTCACAATTCTCTTCTGCTCTCCAGTTCTTGGTTAAGTCTCTGCAGTGTATAATGGTATGAAAATATACCACAGCTTTAAGTGAACAAATCGGAGTACGTCTTCCACCACAGCAGCCGACACGTATGGGGGCACACGTTAGCCCGACATCCTACTATGGGGCTTTATGGTCGGAATATTGGGTAGTCGGAAATTATGGGTGTCGTATTATTGCGACGTCGGGCTAACGCTACGCAGCCCCAGCAGACATGGCACGCAACAACCTCACACACACTCCCCACAGACAGCATCCTGCACCGTGGGCCCTGTTACAGAAAGCCCCATTGTGTCCGCCATCTGTAACCTGAGCAGTGAGCACGCATGTGATCAGGCACTTCTCAGGTATAGCTTTACTTCAAAGCTCCTTTTTCCAACAAACGTATCACATTACTCCCATGGAATGTTCCACTCACTGGCCGGTGTGTTTTTAGAGTCACGGTGCCTGTTTTTTAATCGCTTTTGTTTGACATGAAAGTGCGTCAGCCTGAAGCACGCTCGAGGCCTTTGATCAGCCAGAGAGGTCTGTTGTTCTGTTGGACTCCAAAGGCTGGGAGAGACCAGGTGGAGAGCCTGTTGTTGCGGTCGTGTAAGATTATAGTCCTGTTTTATCTCACGCTGCTGCTCTCTCGCTGCTGCATCTGGAGAATGCACAGATTAAACTGATCTAACCCATTTAACCCTATTTTGGGCATGTCATTATCCCATTATAAGACCTGAGGCCGATTCTACAAATCCCTTCTAAATCAGTATAGTTCTTACACTTTCAAGATTTTTCAAACAAAATTGCAGATTCGCGGCTATTTTTGAGTAGCTATAAGGCAAAAATCTAAACTGACACAAAATGAGCTTTTCCCGGTTTTATAATGGGTTATATCCAAAATGTTTCGGAAATTCCTGGACAATCACCGATATACAAGTTCACGTGTTACACTTCACCCTCTTTTTGCAAAAAGGGTGAAGTGTCCCTTTAACCTCCAACAGCTTCCCAAACCGAGCGCTCATCAAAAACCGCCAAGCCATCAGCTGGGTGAATACAGAAAAGCGATTCCCCCTCCCCCACCGGGATGCCCATGCCCTGCCTTTGCCTTCACTGCTGTTGTTGCTGCTCTACATTTTCCTTATCTTAAATGCATTTCAATTATGCCTGCCGTTGACGGCCTCTGCAACACCCAACAATCACGTGGCCCCTGCGTGATGTGGCTCTGGGCCAAGCTGTGCTGATGAGCCGCCATTGCATCAGCTAAAAGGGTAAGAGGGCATGGAGATAAGGGAGCTATACAACAACGAGAGAAGGGGGAGAAAATAACAGATGGAGGGATGTTATGCAGCCATTGGTAACCATCCATAATTGAAGCCCTGTTTCCTGTTACCTGGCTGGCTCAGGCCCAGTGGTGGAACTGGGCTGGGTTGTCCCGAGCGGAGCGCGGGGTGACTCAGGTAAAGTGAATGTGCTGCCACACGCCTACAGGAAGCCCCGCTGCATGCAGGACACATCAGTGGACACAAATCATTAACATTCCAGGATAGCGTGGAATGCCACTGTGTGTGACAGAGATCGATACGCGGCGGTTCATACTTCTGCCGTGACTTCTGGCCCCGGCAATCCTTGTTAAATATTTGCACTTCCTCGAGCCGAGCTGTTTATTAGACTTGGAGCAAGCAAGCAACACCCACTGGGAACTTGCGGTTCAGTGTAGCAGAGTGACTCGCAGTTTACACAGCTTAGGCATTTAGCAGACAGTTGTTATCCAGCCATTTACAGTAAATGTTATGAAATGTTTAAGAGCCTCTGACTGCTGAAGACCAAAGCCTATAATAGGCTACTGTATCTCCCCTGGTCAAAGAGAATTCCACTTTCGGCTGGTTCACTGGTTCGCAAACGTTTTAATTTCAAGGTCGTGGTATAACTCTGAGAGTGTACAAATGAAACCAAATGCACCCTTCTGGGTCCATTTGGTTCCATTTGTACACTCTCTGAGTTACAGACCTGCAAGCGTTCATTTAGAAGCAGCTCAAGCACCCTGAGAGGGTCCCTGGACCGCACTTTGAGATCCATTGGACTATAGTCGTTAAGATGTTTGACTTTACAGTCTCTTTCTGCACGGACGACCTGGCTTTGAACCTCAGGCGTTACACTTGCTCAATGGCACCTAGGGCTGGGGAAATGTGGGACTTGAACCCGGTACCCTCGTGTACTCCCCCATCCCTGCTGCCATAGTTATATTGTTGAACTTTATCATTTGAACAGCGAGGTTCGTTCATCGTAAATGTGGACCCAGAAACTAGGAAGTGGGGAAAGGAATGCCAGTGAACTCTGACCCAGATCCGTGTCTCCGTGGCAACCCTATCCGTGCGTGGCACCTGCTGGACTTGGGACCTAGTACGTCTGACGTTTTCATGAATTTGCGGTGGTGATGATGATGATGATGATGATGGCATCATCCAGATTTTGCTCATATCACTTTACTCTGGGATCGTTGAAGCTTGAGCTTGTGTCACATTCGATCAATAATAACAGTAATTAGGATTAGGATAGATTAGTGTTTATGAAATCCGTAGTGGGATTTTGTGCTGAACGTATCACCGACAGAACAGTGAAAGTAATTGATTTCCCTCTTTATAGCTCTGTCTCACTCACTATACGTCTCTGGTCTGTCAGGATTGTGGGCATGTGCAGTCACAATAAGATCATAATCGTGGCAATCACCGTCTTTCAAATGCCCTCTGATTCCATGGTATTGTGACGGCCCTGCCCCGGCCTCTGCACAGCAGGATATCTGGCAGCCTGGGTGATTAGGGCAGAGTGGAGCAGGCCGTCAGGCCAACTGTGTACACCTGAGTGGGGTGTGGTCTGGGAGAGTATATAAGGGCCTCTCCTTCCATGCTCTCGAGCCTCTTACCTTCCTTTCAAGAAGTTGCACGCCTTTTACAACACTCACACACAGCACACTCGATACATCCATACACTGCATACATGACTGATTACTGACATTGTCACATCTCATACTAGTTTATTTGATGATTGCTTAACTTACTTTAATTTAGAATAATAAATATATAATATAAAAGGTTTGCCTTGTGTGTGGACTCCCTTTTTGTCATGTATTGCCCTAGAGCGCATGACAGTATGCATGCACATATGGACACACAGACAGAGACACGTCAACAAGAACGTGTGCACACACACACACACACACACACACACACACACACACACACACACACACACACACACACACACAAATTCCAGTTTCCAACTCCCTGCACATGTACTGGCAGGGCCGTCAGGCAGAACTAGGGCATCATGATGGGATGGGGGGGCATCCACCAACCACCAAGCAAACAACAACACAGTGCTTTAGAACACAAGGGGGCCATGGGGCATCACGAAAAATCCTGCCTAGGGCACCAAATTGCTCAGGGCTGGCACTGTGTACTGGTGACTATAGTGCATGCACAGCAGCAGACCATAATATCTCCTCTCATCTCATCTCTATGAAACAGGAGCCAACTGCCCAAGCTTTTCTTTTTTCTTTTTCTTTTTTTTAAGAATGGAGAATGTCACAACCATAGATCTCCATTCCACATACTCTCCTGACCTTCACACAATGCGGCCTTTCAAACCATAAATGTCTTCGTCCGCGCAACAGACTGGACAGTTGGCGTGAGAGTGTGTGCTTGGGTGTGTGCTTGGGTGTGTGCCTGGGTGTGTGTGTGTGTGTGTGTGTGTGTGTGTGTGTGTGTGTGTGTGTGTGTGTGTGTGTGTGTGTGTGTGTGTGTGTGTGTGTGTGTGTGTGTGTGTGTGTGTGTGTGTGTGTGTGCGTGCGTGCGTGCGTGCATGCGTGCACGCGCCTGCCTGCCTGCCTGCCTTGCCTGCCTGCCTGCTGCATAGCTGGGGAATCCCGGAGACAAATAGTGGGGTTTTGCAAGCCTAGTACTTTAATGGTTCCCACTGCCAGCATAAATATTGCCGCCGCTCTTTCTATAAGCTTAGTAAATGCTCACTTGTGGAAGGTGGATTGTTTTACCCTCTCAGAACTTAAGCCAGCAGCATAAAATAGGACAGATGCCACAATCAGTCGGAGACAAGAAAAAGAAAAAAACCATTTGTCACGCCGTGCGTAAGTCTGGGAGACAGCTAGGCCTCCGGGGGCTGTGGCGAGCCACCGATGCCTCCCATGATGAAACCCCCAGTTTATTTGTCTATGGTGGAACACCCTCCCCATTCCATCCCATCCCGGCGTGGCGTTGGGGTTATAGACTCATGTCTGCCATAGCTGCGCCCCGTGGATTAAAGGAATTGGTGGAAAGATTTCCCCGTTACAAGTAAAGCCCATATTCAAAATTGCACTTGAGTAAAAGCACAAAGGTATTTGCATCTAAATATGCATTTTGGATTTGATTTGTCTAAATCGAATTCATTTAGAAAATAACAGCTCTACTATAGCTCACAATGCACGCTGTGCAGCTCGTAGATGGGCTATTTTTGAATAATCTAAATCTGCAGTATATAATCTGCAAGTATAACTAAAGTTCAAATAGCCTAATGCAAAAAAAAAGTACAACAATGGAGTAGTAGTAGTACCTCTAAATGTACTAAATAAAGTAAATGTACTGGTTAATAGACTGTGTCTGCCATATACAGTAGCTGCCTGCGCCTGGGTTCATGGATTAAGGGAAATATGAAGAGGATGTGTGGGAGCCACACAGACAGACAGACACGTTGTGAGCAATCCTTCCCTCAACATAAACATGGACCAGAATGGGTTGGAGGAAGAGGAGGGCCCTGACATTCATGACTCAGCCAGCAGACCAACAGCATCTATAGACCTTCCTAGCCCTAGTCTCTTAGCTTTATTGTCACATCACGTTTTTCCCAAGAAAAAAGAAAGCAAAGAAGAGGGGAGAACAAGGCAGGAAAAAAAAGAAAGTTGTACACAAAATGTACAAGGTTCCCAACACATCAGATATTGTCGATTCTCAGTCACACTGATGTGACTTAGAATCAGTTATTCAAACCAATCAACTTAATCGATTACGTACTGTATAATAAATATTGAATAATCAATAAGTCAAATGTGCTCTATTATAGTATCAAAAAACAAGAGATCAGAAAACGAAACAGCGATATGTCTTGTTTTACTCTCCTGACCGATAATCTGACAAATAAGGTTGCAACGATTAAACAATCATTAACTTCAATGCATAGAGAGGCCAATTCCCAGCCCCGGCAATGAGTCGATGTGTCCCTGAACAAGACTGTAAGACACTTAACCACTAACCACTTCCTGTGAGAAGCATTAATGAGTGAAGCCAAAAACAGAATTTCCCCCGTGGGAGTGAAATAGGTCTAATTATTATTTATCATCACACTTCAGACTCCTTTTAGCCTCCCAGTGCCTAGAAGGTATGTTCTGTATGTTGTGACCACTCCTTGTTCAATTATACTCCTTGGGGGTGTAGAAGTACAGTTCAGAGTGCTCCAGTGAGTGAAGGTGTGTGAGGTAAGGAGTGGATGACATGCAGAGCTCTGCCTGGGCACGTTCCTGTGTGAGCAGAAAGAACCTTTGAACAACCTGTGGTGATGACATCGCCTCTCTCACATCTCAGGAATGCAGCGAGGGGTTCCCACTTCCCACTGGTGGAAAGTAACTGTACACTTAAGTACTGTATTTAACCCATTAAGACCTGATGAGGCCAATTCTACAAATGCCTTCTAATAGTCCGGCAGCCGCTGAGCTGGGAGCTCAATCACTTCTACCTCTTGAGTGATAGATAATCTGGAGTGTAACTGACTTTACTTGAGTACATAATGTTGGTTAGAGATTTTCAGAAAATGCACTTTTGCAAGTCTGTGTCATTATAACATAATTATATTAAAATATTAGCAATACAAATCTACAAAGTAATAACTTTTAAAGATGGAGTGCCGTGATTTTTGTGTCTATGGAGTTAACATTACTCTAATAGACCCCAGGTGAAATATGTCTTCCCTGTGTATTATTGGTTTTTCAAAAGGCCCAATCAAGGCCCAAGTCAAAAGTCCCAATCGAAATGACAGTGATATAGTGACATCACAATATCATCGCCTCCCCTAACCCCTCCCCCTTTATCATACAACAACAGCTGTGGGTGCGGCTTCAGTTCAGGTGGATCACCTGCAGGCATACTTAATGAACTGGTGGGTGTGGCCACATACAAACATATTTCTCCTAGTACAATAGCTGACCTGTTCTGACATTCCATATGTTGACCCCCATGCCAAAGCGCCAGCGCTTGCCCAGCAGTCTGCCGTCACCCAGGCGGATGTGTGCACACGACCTTGTCGCTTCTTGCCCTCAGGGAGTCTTACTGGTCTTAGTACCTGTCCTGTAGCTTGCCCTCAGGGAGTCTTACTGGTCTTAGTGCCTGTCCTGTAGCTGTTTTTGCAGTAAGTGCATTTGCCTCTGAGATGTACTGCAGTAGAAGTATAAAGTATTGGGGAAATGGATTGGAAATACTCAAGTAAAGTAAAGTTCTTGCTTCTCCTCCCACTCCCAGGCAGACCAAGAACCAGATGGGGAGATTACATCTCCACACTGGCCAGGGAATGCCTCGGGATCCCCCTGGATATATTACTAATGTTGCTCTGCATGGAGAAGGAAGACTGGAGCTTCTCTGCTGGAACTGTTGCCCCTGTGACTCGGCTCCAGATAAGCGGTTGAAGACAGACAGCTCCATCACACACACACACAGTAGATCTTTATTGCTTTGCTCAGTGCTAATTAAACATACAGTACGTAATGCTGTTTATGCTGTAAATAGACGCTCCCACCGGTAACCATGTTGTTTACGGAACCGTACAGTGGGCACGCACGCAAACACACACTTTACTATGCTTTGTGGGGACATCAACATTTTTGATGATTCATGAATGCTATCTATACCTAAAGCATAAAACAGCTAAAGCTCTAGTCTACAACAAGCACTCAACGCATCGCAGCACTGCACACTCACATGCATATAGTGCCACACACAGTCTAACACACACACACACACACACACACACGCACACGCACACGCACACGCACACGCACACGCACACACACACACACACACACACACACACACATGTACAGTGCCACCAAGATAACAACTATCAACACACACACTTAATTTATAGCTGAGCTCTCTATTCCTGTCTGCTGAGCCACTGTTTGAAAACAGCCTCTGTTCAATCAAAGATAAAAACACACGGACTTCCGCTTCCGCCCAGATGGAGTAGTCGCATGATTAAGTGCTCCGTCTAAGTTTTATCATTTATTCAAGTTTGTTTTGACCAAAACTGCCACTTTTATGTCAAACTACACGTGCAACTAGTTAAAGTACAAATAAGTATATGGAACTGAGGTCAACTAAATCGCAGCTTCCTAAAACTACAACCGAGACAGACCCTCCCGGCGCAATGGACCCCGACAAGCAACCTCTCTCCCTCGCCATGCTGAGAGCGGAGCTGCAATCGTCTCGGGAGGCAGGGCTCCGTGAGATAAAAACTGAAATAGCAACCATACGGCAAGAAATCAAAAACGATATCACAGCACTCCGTGAAGAGGCAAAAGCAGAATATGCCTCCATTCGCTCGGAAATAGCACAAGACCTCACCTCGCTGTCTTCCAAGCACACAGAGTTAGCTTCGGAGCAGTCAGACATGGGGAGATCTCTGAGTGATACTATGGACCGTGTTGCTGTACTGGAACATTCAATGGGCTCGATGGCAAAGGAGAACAAAGTCTTACAGGAGAAATGTTTAGATTTAGAATGCAGAAGCCGTAGACAGAACCTAATTTTATTCAACATAGCTGAAAATTCTGAAGCTGGTGACCCGGTTGGGTTCGCAGCCACCTTCTTCCCTACGGTGCTCGGTGCTGAGAACTTCCAGAACCCCATCGTTATTGACCGCTGTCACAGACTAGGGGCAAAGTCAAATGATAAGAAGGATAGACCTCGCATCATGATACTACGTCTGCACTACTTCTCTGACAAGGAAAAGATCCTGCAGCTGTCCAGAAAACAAGGCAGCCTACGCTACAACGGCTCTCCAGTGTTTATTCATCCAGACGTGCCCCAAGTGATTACAAAACTTCGCGCAACGTATGGCCCGATTAAGACCAAGTTGCGCGAAGCTAAACGCCGTCTCCCGGGCCTAGATTACAGTCTATATCACCCGGCCAGATTCACAATAACATTGGACGGGATCCGGTACTCTCTCAACTCTCCTGAAGCCGCCGAAGAATTCTATCAAAAGAAAATAGCATCCGCGGCAGCACCGACTGTTACAGCCGATGAGGATGCTGCAGAAGACTAGCTGGCCGGGACATACACCCTGAACAATGATCACAGACTTGCTTTCTCCCCGTGGACATTACTCTGTCTACGCACCCTCCACTATCATTACTACATGGATACAACGATGACAAATTCACGCTCATCTTTAAAAAGAAGGTAATTTTTGTGTGAAAAGGATCTGGCGAAAGCTACTACTAAGACTAACTTTATCCCTTTAATGCTTGGAATGCACATAAACACCGTAATAATTCTACCTTGTTTATCTATTGAATTTATTTTTTATTTTATATTTTTTTATGGTTATTGTATTTGATCAGTCGTATTATCAGTCTAAAAGACGGGGTTATAGTTTACATTACTAGTGTCAGTGTATAGCAGCTTTGCTAATGATGCTATTATGGAGTCACCATGGAGGCCGCCATTTCTTTTTTATTTATTTTTGTCCACTGTAGCACCGCGTTCGCGACCTGCGGTGCATTTGTTATCTTGTTTAGTACAAGTGCTAGCATCCTTGCTATTGCTGTTGTTGTCATGTAGCCCCCATGGAGGCCGCCATTTTGTGTACTATGACGCTAGCAACCTACGGTGCGCCTCGAGGGACAAAAAGGACGTCGTTTGTAATGTAGTGAGGGAGGGGAGGGAGGGACGTTAGGTTACGAACGTAACCATGGTTATTTGAGTAAGATTCGCCTCCACTTCTGCCGTTTTGGATATGAGGAGGTTGCCTTGAGTTCTTTACATTCCTCTTTAGATTCATTTTATTGCCAACATTATGGTTTTAAAAGATATCATTTGCTAAAAAATACTTTTGAGCAAACAAAAGTGGGAAAAGTTGTTACTTTATAATTAGGATGAGGGATTTTTCATTTTTTCATTTTTTTCATTTATTTTCTTGTGAAAGTATGTGTTCATGCGTATGTGTGTATGCATATATATACAAATTGGTTTGTTTTTCCTTGGTTTTTGTGAACTAAGTTGCACCGACTGTGGTTTGTGTCTGTCTGTTTGAATGTGGATTGTGTGTTTTTTGTGTCTGTCTCTGTTTGTATACCCCCTCTTTATTTGAACGTTAAATTGTATTTATATATTAATACATGTATATAAGTGCAGGGATATGTTTATGCGGGGATGTGTGTGTGTGTGTGTGTGTGTGTGTGTGTGTGTGTATGTGAGTGAGAGTAATGATCATCTGGTTGTTTTGGTTCAAAATAAGATTGTATCTTCATTTTATTTAATACATAACAATGGACGGTTAGCTAAGGTCTTCCCATTGTAGTTTTTTTTTTGTTTCTCTATTTTCACTATAGCTGCTTGTGTCTTAGACATAGAAAGCTGGTTAGCTTAGGCTTTTTCTTCTGTGACTGCTATTTGAGAGCAGGCATGGAGGGTTTTGGGGTTTCTCCCTTTTGTTGTTTTAATGTGTTTTTGTGTTTCTCTGTTTTTGTTTTTGTTCTCTTGCACTTCTATTCCGAATTCAGATTGATGTCGACATTTACACTCAGTCCTTTTTTTATATTAATTCCTGATTTATACAATGGCTAATTCTATTCCAAATTCTAATATTGTAAGAGGGGAAAGCTTGGTTCAATACACTACTTGGAACTGTAGAGGTCTGAATGGAGCGGTGAAACGTGGCAATGTATTGGCTCATTTAAAGAAGCTGGGGACAGAAATTGCTTTTTTACAGGAGACTCACTTACGGAATCAGGATCATAACCGCCTACGAAGAAATTGGGTAGGCCAAATATTTCACTCCCATTTCAATTTCAAATCCAGGGGCACAGCAATACTTATAAACAAGAACATTCCTTTTATACTAAATAAAACCATCCAAGACCTACACGGCAGATATATTATAGTTACTGGAAAGCTTTATAATTGTCCTATTGTTCTGGCTAATATCTACGCCCCTAACCATGACGATGAACGATTCATATCTTCTTTTTTGGCTACTTTGCCTGACCTTGACACTCACCAATTGATCTTAGGTGGAGATCTGAATTTTATTCTTCATCCTACGCTTGATAGATCTTCACATAGACCCTATACTCTGACTAAATCAGCTAAAATAGTGAATACATTCATGGACACATTTAAATTATCGGATCCATGGAGATTCTTAAATCCAGCTCAACGTAAATATTCGTTTTTTTCTTCTGTACATCACACTTTCACAAGATTAGATTACTTCCTTATAGATTCAAAACTTCTTCCCTCAATAAGACACTGTGAGTATGAAGCAATTGTAATATCCGATCATAGTCCCCTAGTCCTCAAATTAGCATTTCAGAACAGACATATGGCCAGGACTTGGAGATTTGATAACACACTAATAACTAGGCAAGCGTGTGTGGATGATATTAAAACCCAAATACAGTTCTATCTCTCTACAAACGACACACCCGATGTATCAAGAAGTACACTATGGGAAGCACTTAAAGCGTATATACGGGGGCAGCTTATTTCACGACAGGCTTTAATCTCCCGTCTACGTAAGGAACAAAGCAAAGCTCTGACGGATCGATTACTTGAAGTAGACCTACAGTATGCAGAATCTCCTTCTCCTGAATTATACAGAGAAAGGGTTTCGACTCAAGCCGAATTCAATCTCCTATCCACAAATGAGACAACTAATTTGATGACACGGTCACGCCATAGGTTTTATGAACATGGGGATAAGGCGGGCAAAATACTTGCACTTCAAATTAGGGAATCAGCTGCTTCTAGATTAATTACAGAGATCCATACAAACACTGGTCAAACTACTATTAATCAGCAGGAAATTAATGATGTATTTAAACGCTTTTATTCAGATTTGTATACTTCGGAATCACTAGGAGATTCTAATTTGATTGATACTTTTTCAGAAAATTTAAACATACCTTCCATTAGTCAACAACATAAGGTTCAACTTGAAAGAGCTATTACCTTAGATGAAATACATCAGGCAATCTCACAAATGCAGTGCTCAAAAGCCCCAGGACCCGATGGCTATACCTCTGAATTTTACAAGACATTTACTGAACTCATATCTCCCCTTTTACTTAAAGTGTTTAATGAATCTCTCAACGCCGGCCACCTCCCACCAACTTTCTACCAAGCTAGCATCTCTGTTCTACTTAAAAAGGATAAAGACCCGCTTAATCCAGGTTCATACAGGCCTCTGAGTCTTTTGAATGTTGATGCTAAAATTCTAGCAAAAGTTGTGGCTACGCGCTTGGAAAAAGTGCTCCCAACTGTGATACATTCTGATCAAACGGGGTTTATAAAAGATAGACATCTATTTTTTAATCTCAGACGCCTATTCGACATTATATATTCTCCCAGTAGCACCCCCCAAGATACGGAGATACTGTTATCTCTTGACGCCGAGAAGGCCTTTGATAGGGTAGAGTGGGACTTCCTCCTCTCGACCCTGTCAAAATTTGGGTTTGGTCCAACCTTCACTTCCTGGGTTAAACTACTTTATGCTTCTCCATTAGCTTCTGTACATACAAACGGATACAGGTCTGAAAACTTCCCTTTGAATCGCTCGACCAGACAAGGCTGCCCTCTCTCACCACTGCTCTTTGCCTTATCTATTGAGCCGCTTGCAATTGCATTACGTGCTTCAGACACCTACACTGGTATCTTCAGAGGAGATAGAGAGCATAAAGTCTCACTTTACGCTGACGATTTATTATTATACATATCCAAACCTTCCACATCTATTCCTAGTATTATGTCCACCTTAAAGAGTTTTGGCAGGGTTTCGGGGTATAAAGTCAACGTTTCCAAAAGCGTTTTATTTCCTATCAATACACAAGGCAATCAAACTTTTGGCTCCCACCCATTTAATGTTACAACCAGCTTTCGATATTTAGGAATCATAGTAACCAAAGCACTTAACGACTTGCTCAAGCAAAACCATACAAAACTTTTTGAACGTACTGAACAAGACTTAACGAAATGGTCGAACCTTCCTATCTCACTTGCCGGCCGAATTAATATAATTAAAATGAATGTCCTCCCTAAATATCTGTTTCTATTCCAATGTATTCCAATTTTTGTTAACAACACTTTTTTTAAGAATCTGGATAAAATTATCTCCAAGTTCATTTGGGATAAGAAACACCCCCGAATAAAGAAGGATTTTTTGCAGAGGCCTAAATCAGATGGCGGAATGGCATTACCTAACTTCAAACTCTATTACTGGGCGTGTAATTTACGTGCACTCTCATTTTGGCTCCAAGATCAATTGCCTACATGGGCATTTATTGAAGGTCAATGTTGTCCCCCAACATCGTTGTCAGCTTTAATCTTTTCCCCAGTGGCCTCAAGATATACTAAG
>NC_137871.1:34233115-34238115 GCF_963924005.1 Protomyctophum bolini
AATCCTACGATGGTTTGAGCCTTAAAATAGCAATTCTTTGAGACACACATACGACGGGTATTTCGGGCTGTGGCCCGGTGTGGCCAAATCCGCCATTGTTGTTTAGGGCTAAAGACCAATTGGAATTGCATTGCGGAACCTACACGTTGTTTCATTTTATGTTTTTTTCTTCACCCTACAGCGACAAATATTGTCAAGTATTGTCGGGAAATGCAAAAATAGCAACAGCAGCAAATAAGAGCAGACACACATACGGGTATTTTGGGGCATGGCCCGGGGCATCTCCGAGGAGTGTGTATGGACTATGGACACTGTCAGCAACTTTTGATTGGGCGCACAGAGCGCACTGTGCCATGCAACCTAATAGGCGAGTGCGCTCCGCTGCGGTATTTCCGAACACGCCCTTTCGAACACGCCCCTATTGAACTAAAGCCCGACACACAATTTTCACCGAAAACGAATACCCTGACTTTTGACGACCTCTGCACTGGTTCCTCAACTGACTGTTTAGCCCTATTTCAAAATGGCGCAGACCACGTCCTGAATGAAACGTCACGCGTCACATGCACGTGTAGGCAGAAAAATACCACGTACATGATATAAATAATACTCTGTAAACGGCTTGTGCTCAAAATAAAAATGTAGCCTTGCAGTAGTACCAAAGTAAAAGTACTGAAATGTTTCAAAATTTGCTAAACCTTTTCGTAAATCGCAGAAGCTGAACAAAGCTTGCAGGTGAGCTGTTTTCCTGAACAGACACAGTACAATATCGGTTATCGTGGTTAACGTATGTTTTTCAACAGCAGTCAAAATCTGCCATGTAACTAAATGTTATTATGGGCTGGCTGTTCTTTTCCTCACTTTTCCCTATATGGTCAGGTGTGACTGTCTGCCTGGGCGTTCCGTTCCCTTTCCCTCATCAGGCTGTGGAGCTGTCTGCACACCTGGGGTTCATCTTGTCGTCAAGCCCAGCAGATAAAAGCCCTGGCTGTTCACTCCATGCAGCTCTTGCCAGTTTGTTCATTTAACTTTTGTACTTTTACTCAGTATTTTTCAATCAGGACTTCTACTTGTAACAGAGTATTTATACATTGTAGGCCTAAGTATTGATACTTTTACTTAAGTATAGCAATGTAGTACTTTTTCCACCCCTGGCTGTGGGCAGGGCAGGGCAGGGCAGGCAGGCTGGCTGGCTGGCTGGCTGCTGGCTTCAGTGAGGAGCTGTGTGTTGGCCAGTGCTCCACTGTGGTCACTGTGGTGACGAGTCACTGCAGCGGGAACCAGTCATTGCCATGGTTTCCGTCCCAAAACTCTAGATGTGTGTGTTCGCAGTGCGTCCCACACTGATACTGTGGAATGAATGGGTGCTGCGGGTGGGATGTGTACGGGCTGACCAGAGGAAGTGACGCACGTTCTGACGGGATGTGATGGTCGGTGAAACGTGCATTATTATTAGGCCATGGACCCTCTGCTCCCATAAGTGAGAGTGTACAAAGTATACACATTTGTGCACTCTTGGAGTTACAGACCTGTAAGGGTCGATCTTTTTCTATCAATGATTTAGCCAGGAACCCCCCTGGGCCTCTCCTTCCGGGTCCATTTGGTTCCATTTGTACTCACAGATCTGTAAGGAGTCCATCTGGTTTTAAATGGCTCGGGTCAGGTGTGATTGCGACGGCCTGAAAGGCCTTCTCCGCGCTCAGTGCAAACAGGCTTACCTGTTGAGTCACAACAAACCGCATTGCCAGTTCGACAACAATGGAGCAACACGGTGCTTCAAATGTCTGCCCGCATGGTAGGTAACCTGTCAACGGATAGGACAGGGATCAAAACACCCACAAGTTTCAACTGACCTGAGACAATGCTTCGTCACAGTCCCCTTCTGTAAACTGTTGGAGGAGCTTTTCTCGTCGTGAATGGGTCATTGAGACGCTCTGAAGGGGGAAATCGTTTTGATCTGTGGGACAACGGAGTCTTTCACGGATGGCTTTCCAAGGAGCTTATCGGGCCCTTGCAGTCCCACAGTCTCCATGACCGCACTAGGAGGATGGAATCTCGCAGTGTGAGAGCTTCCATTCTCTAAAGCAACAATAGAGGGCCTTCTGTTGCCTGTCCTTCCACCCCTCCTGCCTCTCAGTATTAGAATAACCCAAATACCTCACTGGGTCTGTGTAGCGCCCCCCCTCCTGCTGCCACTTCCACCAATACATGAATGCCAGTAATAGCATCACCTGGCCCAGATAGAGCACTCGTTGACGATATTTTCCAAAACCTTTCTTTGTTTTTTTCCCCTGAATGCTGTTGTCTGTTTTCACACCTGCTTGAAATGCTCCGGCAGCAACGCAGCGGTTGTGTACCAAAACACTTCCACACACATACCTACTGTAGCACAGACTTTTGAGTAACATTTTCCAAAGCATGTCATCCTTGATACATGTCGCCCCACACAGATTGAAGGAAAACACTTGTCACCCGCTCGAGGTGACAAGTTGACAATAACGCGCCAGGTTGCTACTTGTCTCTCATATCACAAAAATGCTGTGCCTGAGCCGTGTTCCTGTCATCACTGTTCAGTATGACAGGCATACAGAGCTGCCAAAGGGAAGGTACGACTTAAGGACCATCAGTCTGTTATCGCAGGGTGCCTCCTCCCAGGCGCACAAGAACGAGCGCTGTGGAAAGGGTGCCTCAAGGCCTCATTCGGGCATCTGCTTTTCTTTCCCTGCATGCAACCCATCATGAGTAATTACCGGGGAAATCAATGGTGACCTCAAATGAGAGGCTATGACCTAACTTAATGAGTAAAATATAAGTAAAAAAACACAAACGCACCGCACTTCTGGTTCTCTCTCCTCTCTCATGTTATGTGTTGCGGTGGAGCTGCCTGAAAGTACGTCACCATGGTACAGGGAGGGGAAAAACACATGGAAAATCATGCATAATGCTGCTGTGCAACTTATCTTTCACCCAGGCACTGCTAGCAATGCACAACCACAGGCATATAGACAGACAGACTGTTCAAGTCAACAGGACCGGTAAATTGAGTTTGACTGCATGGATTGTTTGCCATGATTCTCCCCTGGGCCCTGCATCGTTGTTGTGCTGTTTTGTCTTGTTTACCCCATAGTTACCTGGAATGTGTATAGTCGGATATTTACCGTTGTCTGGTTGTCATGCCCACGTTACGAGACCACGGCTATCGTTTATGGCGAGTAGTCACACATAGCCAGATTGTAAAATCATAATCTTGAGGCGCGTGGTTGATTTACGGGCGGGATGAAAGGTGAAGGCTAACAATGCCTTCACTTTAACAAGCCTCTTGGCGCCGCCCTGTCATCAACCTGTGGTACTACCTTTCAATGGGTGCTGTACTACAGAATCTCAAGTCCTCTCTCCAGCATTCCAGGGATTGTCGAGGGAAGGCCAAAGATTCTGCACATTCCCATAGGTGACAAAGCCAGAAATAGACAGATGACACATTGAGAATAGGAGGATACTCAAGATGTGTTGGTGGTGGAAAGATTAAAGCTGCAATGCCAACATTTTGTGTTCTACAAAGCCAGGTATTCTACACGGGAGACCATGTTCAGGCAGTACTACTGTCACTATTGCAAGTGGTGGACAAAAGTAACAAAAGTAAATGTATTATGTACCCGAGTACTGTAGAACAAAAAGCTAATCTTTTTAATCAAATTCAGAATCAGAAGTAAAAAAGTGGGTGAAATTCAGGAGAGCAAAAAAGTTTGAGCAAAGCTTTTACTATAAAACGTCCAAGTAAAGGGATCCCTCATCCCTGTGTGTGTGTGTGTGTGTGTGTGTGTGTGTGTGTGTGTGTGTGTGTGTGTGTGTGTGTGTGTGTGTGTGTGTGTGTGTGTGTGTGTGTGCGTGCGTGTGTGTGTGTGTGTGTGTGTGTGTGCGTGCGTGCGTGTGAGAGAGTATAGCAGCTGATGTGTATAGGCTACTGTGCAGTGCTCACTATATACAGTACTTATGCTGGAGTAAAAAGACAAAAGTCATGGGATTAACATGCAAAGTGCACTGCGTGTCAACCGCATAATCTACATAAAAGATGTTAATCCCATGAGCAAAGAAAAAGGTCAAGGCTCAAATTCCTTGTCCCTGGTAGGCTATAATAATAAGCAGGTGGGTTCAAGGGAAAGCTAAAGGCCCACGCATACCTTAGGGACCTCACTGGTCACTAAGGTGACCATGAGGTCACGGTGGTTTAGTAAAAACAGAGAGATAGGTGTTTGGGTGAGCGGTGGGTCGCTTTACCACCGTGGCGTAACATCATGTTGTAGCTGGCAGTCACCTTATCGCCTAAAACTGGAGTATGCGTGGGGCAGTCACCTTATCGCCTAAAACTGGAGTATGCGTGGGGCAGTCACCTTATCGCCTAAAACTGGAGTATGCGTGGGGCAGTCCAAGTCACATGTCCCTGGTCTTGAGCAGGCTATTTGACTTTTCGGATACTTACTGTATTCACTCCTCTACATTTCAAGACAAATATTGTACTTTCGACTCCACCACATTTCTAGAAACAAGCGATATTGGACAATAATTGAACCAAGTATTTGAATGCTTTCTCCAGCAGCAGACTTTCAGGTTCATGTGTTTTTTGTGTGTCTAATGTGGCTTGTATTAATAGATCGTGTCATGTCTGAGAGGTCTGTGTGTGCGAGTGACCGGGGGCCACCCTCTCTCTCTCTCTCTCTCTCCCATGAGTCACTGCTTTACCTCATGCCTGGAGAATCCGGTGACCCGTATGCGCCGCAGCCCATGCAGCGGACCCGACCACGGAACCAGACCCAAGGAGATTCCCTCATGTTAATATTAGTCTGAGCCCTTCGGTCTTCAGAGCTGGCTGGCTGCGGCCCATGTGGTTTCTAGGAGCCGGTCCCACTCAATATGCAGTGCTCAGGGGTTGTTAGCTCCACCGTGAAATCCAGAGCAGTACTGCATGTGCCTTCTAAAGCAGTGGTTCTCAAACTTCTTTGCTA
>NC_137871.1:34240615-34378115 GCF_963924005.1 Protomyctophum bolini
ACAGTAGAGTACGTCCCAAACAGTACATAGTCATCATCAGTGGTGGATTAAGTACTTGAGTATTTGTGGGTTTTTTTAACTTATGACTTTCACTCCACTTGTTCTGTACTTTTTAATACCAAATCAAGTAATCCAGTAGTGAAGTACAAACTTCACTGAGCAACTTTCACATAGTTGACTCATATTCATCTTTACTTTAGGTACTGCAGTTGAGTACGTTGTCCACCACTGGTCATCATTTGCTGGGCAAAGCTCACGTTTTAAAGCAGAGAAACTCCACTCCCTCCAGTCTGTCTCTAACAGGAGAGAGGAGACATGCTGGAAAATATTGCAACAAAAACAAAAACATGCTACGTTCTCTTTTTTTTAAACTCCAAAAACAGCTCTCTTATCGTGACTTAAAACTGCGACTTATCAGGTGGCCCGTCCCATTCCACCCACTCTAGGGGGGTTTGACCCGCCGTTTGCCACGTTCCTGATATCACTAAGACAATGCCGAGAGGACTTTTCCATGTACACCATCACACCCCCACGGTGGGTCTACTCTAGTCTACATGCATCACACACGGGTCGCTAGGAAGTCAAACCCACTCACCCTTGGGTGCGGCCAGGGCAATGGGGGATGACGCGTGGGTGGATGGGAGTGTGTGGCCGGCCGGCCGTGTTCCTTGTGTGTGACTGTGTGTGTGTGTGTGTGTGTGTGTGTGCGCGCGCGCACACGTGCACTTTGATGATCAACAGCTTGTGGTATAGAAAGTGGTATGAAAGAATCACAACAATAACAGAGCCGGTGGAAAGAGGCCAGCTGCTCCCCTAACGCGCTCTATGATGTCATGCCGTCTACTTTGTGTGTAGGTGCACCAGGAATCTGGTGGAGTCACACACGATGATATATAGGATTCCTTCTGGAGAGATGCATGTGAAGAACATCTGTAATGACACACTGCTTCAAAGGACAAAATGTCATGTTTTTGGTGTTTGTCGGCAGACAACCTGGGAGGTTTTTCTGAGTTTACGTTACAGGCCTTAATGTGTTTTAAGTCACCTCAAGATTTAAAAAATTAGAACATGGTGGACCCTCTTGTAAACAAGTGTAATGCTTTATTGGGTCGTCCACTCACAGTTAACAGTCTTTGTATTGAGTTGTGCTTGAAATGTAGTGTAATTCTGCAAACTGTTAATAAACATTTCAATCAAAATTCAATCAATCAATCAGACAGACAGACAGACAGACAGACTCGTCTGGCTCTGACGTTGAGCAACGTTTCCGTGTGACCATCCTGTGTGTGTCTTACATGTGTGTGCCTGCAGTCTGTGCACAGTAAACGCACTGTGTATAAGTACAGTACGGCACTCGCGTGCTAGGCGTGCCAAGAGATTAACACAGATTAGGGTTTGTATTCTAAAGGTGTGTTTAGCAGCCTATTTTTACGTGTCTGTGATTACCTGATTTATTAGATTAAAGCTAATTTCATAAAGTTGTACAATTGAACGCTGGATGTTCATTGGGCTATATTATTGTAAACAGATTAGCTATATGGTGCTGTTTCACCACCCGAATGAAGAGTTACATTGTCTGCGTTTTGACTGAAAGTCTTATGCAGAGGTATTTTGATTGAGTCAGGAGGTCTTGCTCAAGGACAATTACCACAGAAAATGGTTGTCAGTGGGTATGTTGACTTGACTGTTCCAGTGATCAAACCTGTGGCATTTTTACGAGATAGTCCTTTGTTACGCTTCCAGCAAAGCCCTAATACATGAGACAAGAAAAGGGCAAGACAGTTTTACAAGAAGGAATGAAATGAAATGACTCTCTTATTGTCATTGTGAAAATGAATGCCTTTCTCCAGGTGTTTCACAATCTTAATCATGTCCAGGTGTCAGTGATGAAACAAACATGCACACATAGGCCAACTGAGCTACTGGCCCCTCATTAGTTTTATTGCCATCCACATCAAAGAGAAGAAATAGAGTCCTTCTGGATATTATTGGGCTTTGCCTTTGGCCTGGATTCAGTTAATAGTTAACAAAAGTCACGTTTTGATAAGGAATGAAGTATGAACATGTTCCGTTGACTGTGTGTCTTGTTATCATTTAGATACAGGAGAGACCCAGGCAAGCACTTGGTTGGAAAGTCCCGTAGTGACTGAACTTCTTGTAGTGGTGTATGGCGCCGTCAAGTGGTGGCAGGCAGAATCACTTTGTTACAGACTCAGTGGGTGAAATAGAAAAAGTAAAGAGATAGCAGGAGCAGGTGAGGTGAAATAGGACAAATAAAAGATATATAGCCTACACCTACAGCGTATGTGAAAGCATGTACAGTTGGATATAATTGGTGTTCATATATCAGACATATATTATTTTAATTTTGGGCATACGATACGGAAAGACAATAGGCTAATATAGTGATCACACACTACACAGATGTTTAAGTGAACCTTAATGATTCACTAACACAAAACATTAAATCCCATTAACAATAAAGATAATTAGTTTTGACGCCGTTTGTTTTACATCATCATTACAGCACTTATTAGGGATTTTCCCAGAGGTTAATTTCACTGATGTGTACAACCTATATTCAAATAGTTTCATTTGTATTGGAGTGTGAAGCTTGAGGTAGGTCATAATCGCTTCAACGTGATGCCTGGGTGAGATGAATCGTCTGTGGAAATTATGCCAGTCAGCATGGCCCACCGTTTAATGCTGTGGCCAAAATAATTATACACATTTTCTATGGTATCATCATAACTATGTGGCCCTAGTGGTGTTTTGGTCTGTGTATAATCCACTGTTAGTGTTTTCCAGTGCCGATGATGGATGGTGGGAGTGGCAGTAGAGATTGGAGGCCTGTCGTGGAGATTGTGACGCACCTGGGCCAGTATAAAATCACCAACCAGTATAAAAGGAGAGAGAGAACAGCCCACAAGCTCTTTTGCCATTGTAACAAACACCACATGCTGCTGAGACCCAGTGAAACAATAGGCCTACTAGACTGACACTATAGTCAGATAAAGTTGATAGTCAAAGTTACTTTAAGCAACTCAACTCATATAAACCACTGTCCAAGTATCCCAAACCATTTGCCTGCATACTGTTACAGCAATGTTGTTATTCAATCGAGCCATTTACACGTCACATCTACAGTATAACCATAAGTGTTCACTTCGTAAATGTGTGTCAACCCCCATCCTCTGCCAGAGAAATGCCTGCTGCCTCTTAAGGTTACATTATCCATATACTACAAACTTATACATCTTTGGGGTATTCCTGAATCTTATGTCATATTATGGTATATCATTCTGGAATTCTTAACCCATAAGACACTACAGTACAAGAGGAAATATCAGATTCCACTAGAAGGCTGAAACTAACTTGATATACCTGACATATTACATTCAATCATTCCTGATTTTTATATAGAAGTGTATAATTGTAAGTCTGATGAATTGAAAATGGTGGGCCTATTGTAAACAAGTGTAATGCTTCATCATAGTGTCCACAGTTTTTGTATTGAGTTGTACTTTTGTTTGAATTAAATGTACTCATTCTGCATACTGTTTATAAATCAATACATTGAAACTGGGACTCAACTGATGCAAATTACAGCAATGTTGTTATTCAATTGAGCCATTTACACGTACCGGTATATTGCATTTCTGTTATATATGCTAAAGTGGCTTGCATTTATTTAAATTGCCTTTGTACATTTTTTTTATAAACAAAACAAACGGCATTGGTGCTGCATTATTTCATAGGCCAGTGGTCTACTTCAACATTAGAACAGGAGCGCCACCAACAGGTGGAATTTTGAAAATGACTCAAATCATGAAGGCAGTGTGCAATTTACGTGGAATCTTTCACAGAATGTCATACTAGGCTGAGGAATATATCCCACCCTTTTCACATTGGCCAGTTACAGCGCCACCAACAGGTGGATCTGTTGTTGTTGTTCTTGTTGTAGTAACTACCCAGCACACTCACGCCTAGGCCTATATCATAGCAACACGGGTTATAGACTTTAACCCATTCAGGCCTGACGTCGAAATAAAAAAAAACGTTCTGAAAGATATACCTATTCAAAGATTTGTGCCGCATTTTTACGATTTTTCAAAAATAGCAGACCTACAAGTTCTACAAGCTATGAGCTTGTAGATCTACTATTTTTCAATAGCCAACGTATAACAAAATGGATTGAAGTGTAATGTCACTTATTTTGCTTTCACACTGAAAAACAAAATTATGAACCGAGAGAAAATTGAACATTGAACAAATTGCCTGTAAATGAGCTTATAATGGCAATATACATACAAGTTAGAAAGAAAAAAAATCTTGATGAAAAACAAAAACCGGTATGTTTAAAGAACATTGGTAGTAAAAGTATATCCATAAAAAATAGGGAGTTAAGGGAGGTGGTCAAATGGAGTTGTTTTGTAAAAACTGTAAAAACTGTTAAATGCCCGGATGAAAACTGTAACCCAGATGAAACCATAGAGAGCCTGCTAGTGGACTGTTTTAACATTAACGTTATACTTATAATGCAGTATTGTATGGAGTCTTTGATGAAAAACATGTCTGCTATGGAACAATACTTTTATTGGGCTGTGGTTTGCACTGTGGTCAATAAGATCTGGAACACCAGGAGTGATCAGGAGGGCCATCTCTGGAGAGGTGGTCTTCATACAAATAGTAACTGAACTGAAAAGACAGAGAACCCTGGACTCAAGACAGAAAAACTGATACCAACACTCTGTGTGTGTATTGCAATTCCTTACTACTGTACTGCCAAACTCAATGTAATATGAGTGCCATGAATAATTTAAATAAAGCATATTTAAAAAGGAAAGCAGGACATGGGTTTAAAATGTATTTAGAAACTTAATTGTATTAAATATTGTAGGATGGCATTTTGTATTGCCGCTATGTTTTGTATGTTATTTTTTATTCCTCAGGTACCCACACTTTCTCTCCATAATAAGGACACACGCTCTTACACCAAATGGTAGGGCTGTAACAATTACAAATATAAGTTTATGAATTATGATTAATTGTCACACATAATGGGGTGCTTGGACATGTATGAACTCACGCATCACTAACATGTCCTACACATACAAGACAAAGGAAGTGTCCCAGAGAGAGAGAGAGAGAGAAGGATGAGGCTACATGCTTGGCAGGACTTAAGAAAAGGCCTACATTGACAGAGGTGTTGACACAAGCCAGCGTCATATGAACCAAAGAGAGAGAGAGCGAGAGCAAGAAAAGAAATAAATAAATGAATAATTAATTATGGCCACGGCGGGCCATGAGGAATTGACCAGTACATAGAGATAAGTTTTGCCGTCAAGCCAGTCATTAAACAATAGCCGTCACAACACACAATCTTCAACACACCCACAACACAGCAGCCACACACTTAGTAACACTAACTAACTATCTACTAACTGTAGTGTAGATGAACATCAGTCTTCATTTTGAAATGATGTGAAAGCCCAAAACCTCTAGCTTGAACTTAAAAGGCTAATTGAAGTGGCCAAGATCCACATGATAATACTATTCTCTGTTACAACAACTCAGTTTGTTCAGTGGCAAACACAACACAACACAGACTGCAGCATCCACCCAATCCCAGAGCAGACACAACACAGACTGCAGCATCCAGTGTCCACCCAATCCCAGAGCAGACACAACACAGACTGCAGCATCCACCCAATCCCAGAGCAGACACAACACAGACTGCAGCATCCAATCCCAGAGCAGAAACACAACACAACACAGACTGCAGCATCCAATCCCAGAGACACAAACAGTCACTGACTGAACATTCATTAAATGCCACCCAATCATTGCGTCCTAAAATGACAGCAACAGCTTGAAGTGTACACACAGCTTAATTTTCTTACAACACAAGCAGCAGCAGCAGCAGCAGCAAAGATGGGGAAAAGGGTTCGTACCTTGAGCTGTCTTCTACTTCAGTTGTAGAAGAAGGGATGGCGGCTGGCGGCCAGCAGGGTAAAAGTTTGGAACCCACCAATGGATAGAGAGAGATAGAGCAGTCCTCTTTTAGTTGGTCCTCAGATGAGCCCTCCAGCGGGGTCTCCAGTCCTCTCCATCCTCCATACATCCCGACTGTGGCGACTGTGGCTCAGGAGGTAGAGCAGGTCCTTGGGCAAAATTGCTCCCGATGTGCAGGTTGGTACCTTGCATGGCTTCCGCCGCAATCAGTGTATGAATGTGTGTGTGTGTGAATGTAATGCATATGTAAAGCGCCTTGGATAAAGGCGCTATATAAATGGCACCGTTTATCATTTAATCCCAGTGTCAATGGCACCGACCAGCCTCATTCTCCTCCTCCTGGAGGCCATCTGATCTCGCCCACCCTCGGTATCACCCCATACAGATGCATGTTGGTAACGTGTTCATCCTGGTTGGTGTTTAGCACTGCACGTAGCATTCTGGTGTAGCACAGTGGGGCCAGGGTCGGTAGAGCAGGCTTCAGGGACCAGCATTCACAGCTATATAGGAGAGCGGACATCATGAATGGTAAATGGTGCATTTATATAGCGCCTTTATCCAAGGCGCCTTACATAGATTGTGCATTACATTCACCCATTCACACATACACAGATGGCGGCGGAAACCATGCAAGGCACCAACCTGCACATCAGGAGCCATTAGGGGTTCATAAATCATAAATAATAACAACTTGAATTTATATAGCACCTTAAAAAACACACTTTACATCAACAAAAACATGCTATTTTTTTCATGAATATACTATAGTAGAGTATTTCTTTTTACATTGTATGGTTTTATTACTGTAAATTGTTTGACATTGACTTATAATAATAATTATAGTTGAATCTACTTGTTCAGTTATTGTTATTTTAGTATTTAAAAAAAACATTTGCACATAGCTTGTAGAAATGCCTATTCTCATACTTTAGTGTGACAGTCTTGTATGAAGAAGTATAGGGCATTAAGTCATTTTGGGGCGTTATACTTTAAAATAGCAGATCTACAAGCTCATAGCGCGCTATAAACTTGTAGGTCTGCTATTTTTGAAAAAAATAGTGAAAATTTGCCTCAAATCTTTGAATATATATTCTTTCAGAGTTTCAGTTCAAATCTTTGCTTCTGATATTACATATCATTTTTGGGGTCCTTGACAACCACTGATATAGAAACATGAGGTTTTTCAGAAAAAAAATTTATTTTAGGCCTAAATGGGGGGTATGATATTTCTGCCTAACAGCAACCAAACACAATATTATTCACTTCACAGGCACAGCACACAAACAATGCTTTATATCCTGACTAGTTCTTTCATTTTACTTTTTGTAAATATAATTAGTGACATGACATTACACACAAACAAACAATTCACCTCTATCAAGTATTAACCATGAATGCTAAAGCAGCTAATTAACTGTAGGTAGTAGCTAGGTAAGCTAACGCACCTGGTCTCTTGGGGAATTATCGTCCAAGGACGATAATTAAACTTCTCCTCCTGCTGTCACCGTCATTTCTCTGGGCAGTTTCAACTTTCCACTCCCTGACAACACTGACAACTCTCCTCATCTTCCATGAGGTGGAAGTTGGTACGTTTTAACTTGTTTATTTCACTGTTTTACTAACAAACACGAAGGAGTTTGAGTCAAAACAAACACTCGCAGGTGTGTGTGTGTGTGTGTGTGTGTGTGTGTGTGCGTGCGTGTGTGTGTGGGGGGGGGGGGACCAGAGCCCGCGCGTGAAGGGAGTGTCTGCCAATAACCTGCATCACAGAATAGAGTGAGCGTCTGCCTTATTACGTTTTTAACTCAAATCTATGCTTCTGGGCCGGGGGTCCCTGGAACAACATATTTTCAGATGGGGACCGAGTTATTGGCCCATTTGGTTCCATTTTCTCACACTCAGAGAGATCGAGTTACAAACTTTAAGGTTCCATTTGTTTCACCTGGGCTGGGAAAACCAGTCTGTCTGGAGCCATGGTCTGGAGTCTGGACCGTAGCAGAGCAGGTGTGTAAACATGGTGGTGGTTTCCTGAATGGTTTTCAGACTTTTCTTCTCGACCTATGGCACCTAGTAGGCTACAAAGCTCACACAGCAGGCATCGTTCCCCTCCTCCCCTCTCCTCTCCTTCTCTGTCGGAACTGCTATAATTAATATGATTATGTTTTTTTTTTACATTTAACAGTTTTTATATGAAATAAAGACTACCCCGTCAGGAAGGCTACCATCTTTATCCATGCGGCTGTATTTTATTATGATTTGCACTCCCAGTCCTTGACACTAGATGGGTGTCTGGTGCCAGGACTGGGGCGAAGCACCTTGCAAGATCTCCATAGTCCATACAAATATAAAAAAAAATCTATTTAAAAGTAGCAATACCACAATGTGGCATGGCACACAAAAGAATAAAACAAAATTATGTAATTTTCTGCAATTTGGCATATATGATATTGATATAGACTACTGTAAATCAGTTTTATCATCAGCCACTTTAGGGTAAATAGCCTACTGCAAATGTTGCAATTATTTGTTGTAGGTCTAGTTATAGACAATTACACTGACAAGAATTCTGTCACCTCTATGCTGAACACAACTTTTCTGAATCTTGTCTGCTTCACCTAAATATTTATACATTTACATAAATAAATAAACTACAATGCAAATTGCATTTTTGAGATTATAGAGCCACAGTTGAAAGGATGGAAGTGGTGGGAAGAAGTAACCTACTCTGATTTTACTCTGAAGTAGCAGTAGCAATACAACAATGTAGAAATACGGTATACTATACTCTGTTGTCCTGCATTCAAATGTAGTTGAGGTATAAAATACAAAGGTATTCACAAAATATAGCCTACTGATCTACATGTTCACATTGTGTCATAGAAATTGCAGCGTGTTGTGAGTTAGAAAAGCTATTATTGTTTTTGACATTTGCTTTTTACTTTTCACCTACAATGCCATGCCCCATTAGGGATCGATTATGAATCTATTTATTAAATGACCAATGATCGACGATTCATTTATTTAATACACTTTTTTATTGATTAGTTTGAATAACTGTTGCAACCCTATAGTAACATTGTTATAGTTATGAGTGAAGGCAAAAAACTATGAGCTGCACTGCCATAAGATTCACCCATCTCTTTTAGCAATATTAAATAGGATGCTAATGCTATATGCTGTCACATATGAAGTGAATTGTGTGAAGTTATTGTTTATTGTTGTTCATTGTTTTTGTTGTTATTTTGTTTGCTTGGCCTGTTTTATGATTGTATTACATGTTCTGCTATTTGCACTGTGGATGGACTACGGTCTACCTGTTTTCTGGAAAGCACTTTGGGTCAACTGCTGTTGTTTTTAAATGTGCTATATAAATAAAATTGACTTGACTTGACTTGACATATGTCACGACTAAAATAACCGGATTGAGGGATGGGATGGCTGCTAATTGTAGCTAACCAGCCACTGCAAAGCAAACTCTGCCTATATTTCCAAAATGAAAATAAGTGTGTGTTGATTTGATTTGAACATTTAGAAGCAACCAATACCACATAAGGAAAGGGTGAGTGTGATTTTATAATAATATTATTATTATTATTAATAATAATAATAATAAGGATTATAACTGCTTATAATAAAATGTATATACCGGTAGGCCTACTATATCCTATGATGCACTGCTCAGTGGTGGAAAGTACAATTTTGAGGTATTTCCAGTTTTCTGTACTTTTACTTCTACTCCACTACATCTCAGAGGAAATTATTATACTTACTTCTACTCCACTACAATTAGTTAAAACTGTATACAGTTTTAATAGTTACTAGTTACTTTGAAGATTTTGATTATTATTACAAAACATACATTAACCAATAGCCGATCTAGAAGTATATTGTAGATTTGCTATTTTCAAAAGACTTTTATACATTTTATACATTTGAAAACTTGTGTAACGGGACATTGTACATAATGAGTGCTTTGTACTTTTGGTACTTTAAGGACATTTTGATACCAAATACCAATACATTTGTACTTTTACTTTAATTCCAGACTTTTACTTGTAACAGAGTATTTGTACATAATGAATGATACTTTTACCAATTTACAAAATGTGTACAGTTGGTGTGACAAAAAAGCCACCACAGGCCGATATACATTCATATACATATTTTATTGACATTGTTTGTGTCACTCAAACTCACCCAGTATTAAACAGAAACATTAAATAAATAAATACAAGGTTCTTCTTGAGACATCATTTTCAAGTTTGTAGGAGATGATTGTTGAAGTACACATATTAATCAATTCATATCTATTGATTTATATTGCTCATGTATGGTTATTAGTATTTGATGTGGTTATATGTACACACAGCTTTAGATCCATATTTCTTGGCTTTAGGCATCACATAGTCCAAAGAACACATCATAGAAAAGGGTAACTTGGTTTGTATTTTCAAAACCATTAAGCTTAGAATAATAACATCCATATAATCTGCCAAAAAACAGCACATATAATAAAATAGAAGCAGCGAGGGGGGAAAACGACAACAACAACAACCAAAGAATCACTGTCTTCAGTCTCCGTGAAAAACCCCAACAACATTACAGGCTAACATTAGACAAGCCTATAATATACTGTGTATTTAAAACCCAACAGGCTCCAGGACGGCGGCCTCTAACCTCTATTTCAGGACCTCTTCCCCCCTGCGTTGGGCTGGCCAGGGGGGTGTTTGTGGTAGCAGTCTGTGGGGTTGGGGCTTGCATTCATCCCTGTGGGCACATAGTACATGCTCTCAAGGTAGCTCTGGTCCAGCGGCGGATGGCCCTGGGGCTCTGGCTTGGACCCCTGACCAGACGGATTCCCATAGCCGTTTCCAGGCCCGCTCTGGTGCAGTGCCGCTGGGGCAGAGGCCTCGGGGTGGCGGGGCGGCTGGGGTTGAGCCTGGGGGTGAGCCTGGGGCTGCGGAGCTCCGTAGGGCAGGTACTGCGGGGAAGTGGCATACATGTTGGGGTTATGGAGGGATGGATAGGGGGCTGCAGAGGGAGGATAGAGACCTGAGTGGGACATAGCCTGCTGGGGGATAAGCACCTCCACGTACTGGCCCGTCTCCGGGTCGAACAGCATCTTCCTCAGCGGCTGCACAGGCATCTCGATGTAGAAGTACTTCCCTGTCTCGGGATCCATGAGCACCCTGCGGGGCGTCTGCCCGTAGCTGCTCTCTGAGTACAGACTGGAGTTATCACCCCCGTAGTCAGAGCCATAGGATGGACCCAGGCTCTGAGGGCCACACAGGTACTGGGCATCCATTGGGGGAAGGTTAGGGGAGTGGCTGTGACTATGACTATGGTCGCTGTAAGGGCCCCCGGCCACACCAGGTGGCTGCTGATGTGGAGACCGGTGAACGGGAGGGCGCCGGGGGTCCATCTGCTGGGACGGGGGCTGCATGAGGGAGGGGTGTGGAGGGCAGACAGGGGGCTGATGAAGCGGCTGGTACATGGCTGGTGGCGGCTGGCTAGGGCCCATGGGGCTCGATTTGGGAGAACTGCGGTGGTAGTTCATGGGCAGCGGATCAGATCTGCAGTGGTGGGCACGAGGGTGGGGCTGGGCCATAGGGTAAGGCAACGCCTGGCCTGGGGAGTGTGAGGGCGCGGGAGGAGTGAGGTTGCGGGGGCTGTGGTGGTGGTGGTGGGGAGGGGTGAGACCGGGGTGAGAGGGGCAGCCTGAGGCGCAGGAGCACGGCGGAGGGCGGGAGGAGGGGTGGTAGCGATGTGGCGATCTGACTTGACCGCCAGGAAGCACTAAGGGGCTGAAACTCTCCCTTTCGTCATAGCTGGGGGGGTCGTCGGAGGCATAGAAACGCATGTCATCCATCCTCTGGGAGCGCTCGCTGGACAGGGATCTGTGGTACTGCTGGCGTGGTGCATGTGTGTATCCCGGCACTTGTGTTGTGGACACAGCAGCGGATTGTTTTGTACTGTTGGAAGTAACTGTCATAGCTTGCTCTTGTGTATATGTCGTCCTGCGATGCTGTGGTTGACTGTTTAGATCCACAACAGCTGGCTGGTTTGACTGGCTGGGTACAGCTGAGGCAGGGCCATGGAAAGTGGAAGGTCCAGGGACTTGGTTCGTGGCCAGGGCAGGAATTGGGTCTGCGGCTGAAATTTGAGCTGTAGCTAAGGTTGTTGGTCTTTGTGTATGTCTGGAACTCTGAGGTGCAGTCCCTGGCTGCTGCTGAACTCTGTCATCTGTTGCCTCTGTCTGGGAGAGTGCTGTAGATCGGCTCGGCGTGCCAGAAATGGCGGCTGACGTTTTGCCTGGGGGAGGTTTGTAGCTGGAGACCGCAGACACTGCTAGTTTTCGTGTATAGTTGGAAGCTGATGCAGTCTCATTTGAGAGCTTTCTGTAGATCGTCGGTGAGGACACTACTATTGTTTGAGCCCTCTCCTCGGCCAGTGGTTTTACACCTGATGTCGCCTCTGTTGATTTCTGCGTTTCGTTTGGCTGCGGCCCAAAATCGGCTGGTTTAAATTTGTAGTTTGGTTTAGGGGGCACCACTGGCTTTTGAGAATTATTATTAGCAATAGACTTGACCTCTATTGTTTGAGGCCTGCTGCTTGGCAGGTTACTTCCAGGCACCTCTGGTTGCTGTGGTTCTTTAGACGTTGACTTCACTTCGATAGGCTGAGGTCTGAACCTCCTCGGAGCAGGTGATTTTGGCGGGAACGTTGGATCCTGTCGCTTCACTGCTTCAAAATCTAAAGGCTCCTTCTGCTTGGTCTGATATGGTGTCTGATGTTGCTGCATATGTCTGACAGTAGACACACTGTTTTGCTTCGGTGCATCTTTTGATATGGATTTATCACTGTTCCCATCCTCTTCATTGACCTTTGAAGGGGGACCAGATTTGGTGGACGAGGAGGAGAAGGTTCTTTCCCTCCGTGGCTCAGCCTGACACCCATCTGAGGTCGTGTTGGTCTGCAGTGGGATCTCCAGGCGGTTCACGTGCTTATGGGGGACTCCTTTGGCTTCAGATGTAGCCTGAGCCTCGCCCACTACTGACCCGATGTCTGCCTGATAGCCCTTCTCTTTCAATATCATGGAAACTGAGTGTCCGCCACTGCCTGGGCTGATACTGGAAGTAGGGCGTGAAGGCGACACAGACTGTGTGCGGAACGGGCTCTGAATGTCATCCTGGGCTGGTGATGGAGATCTCTTGGTCTTGCTGGACCCATCCCTTATCAGCACGACAGCGGTGGACACCTCTCTGTCCTTGCTGGGAACTTTGGGGAGGCTCCCCAACATGGGAGGCTTCTTGTCTCGTCTGACCACCTCGCTTTTCACCTCGTCGTCTGTTGTTTTGTGACTTTTCACCTCCACGCTTTGTGTTTCCGTCTCTGCGTCGGGGCCGGGTCGAGTTGGTCCTGGTTGGACAGGTCTCGCGTCCTCAGGTGTTGTGTGACTCTCCTGTGGCACGTCAGAGGGGGGCAGAGGCGACGCATGCCGTTCTTCTCGTGTTTTCTCAGATTCCGCCTTGCTGGGATTCATTTTGTTTTTGTCCTCTTTCCAGCAAACAGCTTTACATTCGATCTGCATTGGCTGCTGCGGGCGGGACAGAGGTGTTGCCTGTCGCTGCAGAGATGGAGAGACTGGTGGTAGCTTCACCTCCGCCTTCCTTCCCTCCCTCCTCTCCCCCCTGAGCTCTTCCCCCCGTTCCTCCATACTTTGCTCTGCCATCTCCTCCCTCTTCTCCTGGGTCCTCACTTCGTTCCTCGCCTCCCTCCTTTCCTCGATCTTTTCCTCCTTCCTCTCCTGTTTTGTTTCTTCCATCTTCTCCTCCCTTGCCTCCCGCTTTTCATTATCATTCACAAATGATGGCAGAGCGGCACTGGCCGCTTTAAATGACAGATTGTATGTATTTTTCACGAGCTTCCTAACATCCCGCACTTTGTGCATGGGGGCCTTCACTCTGTTGTTTCCGTTCTCCTCCACCTCCTCTGATTTCTCTACTCTGCCCTCTGACCTTTCTGTACAAGGCACATCTGGTGATGGAGCCTCGCGGTGTAGCTCGGGTCTATTTTCCAGGTCAGGTGAGAGAGAGACATTGAGTGAGGTTTTCTTCTTATTCTCCCGGGCAGGACTGACTTTGAATTGGGTAATCTCTGGCGTGTTTGACATGTACGTGCTGTTGTCACATTGCTGCAGTTGTCTGTGGTCTTCTGTGCCAGGGCCCTCACATTCCTGCTCACTGTCTGTTGTCCTGGCCTCAGCACTGCAGGCTCTGGTGGCCAAACGGGAGCCTGTGATTCCGGTTGTGGCATTTGCTGAGTCACCAGCCTCATGCCTTTCCTCCCATCCTTTACTGTCATCTCCTCCTCGCTCCCCTCCAATTCCAGGGATTATGTTTTCGGGGGTGGATGTTTTACCGTCAAATGGCACTGTGAATTCGGATCTCATTTCAAATGTGCCCGAAGAGGTTGTTTGTCTGCGTTGAGAATCAGACCATTCTCTGTCACTCTCTGACAAGGTGAAATTGGCTGTGTTATTATTTGGACTCGGCCTGTTGCTGAATTTCCCAGCCTTCTGTTGTCTGCCTTCATCCTGTGGGCTTGAGTCTCTTCCCAGAGGAAATTCTTCAGGTGAGAGGCTTTGGTCTGAGCGAAGACTTGAACTCAGACGGCGCTCATCAGTTTTTGGTGACTCTCTGAGCGGTGCCACTGCACACTGAGGAGGCAGGGTTTTCTCTTCAGAGGTGGGGCTGACTCCTGGCATCTCCCGCTCTTCAGTTTGTTTATCAACGCTTCGCATCTTCTTGGACAAAACACTTTTAATGAGGCATGTAGCCATCGTGGTCTTTTTGGAGCATGTTTCATCCAGAGACGCGGATTTCTGGAGTTTAGATTTTCTCTCGTTGTTCTTAATAGGCTCGGGGCTGGTCTCGGGGTGGTAAGACTCTTCCATGGCTGCTGGAGTACTGTGTTGTCTCAGAAAGTCTTTTGAGCACCGCTGTTGCAAGGGACTATCTGTGATGAGAGGGCTGCTGTTCTCACTGCTCTCGTCCTGCATCATTTCAGCCGCTGTCTTTCTCTTCAGCTGGATCTGCCTCTTTGGCACGCATCTCTTCCCCTTCCGAGGCTCCTCTCTCTCCACAGCCACATCCACACACTCAAAGCTGCCCATCTCGTAGCGCCTTGACGGGTCCAGACCGTCTGAGTAGTATCCACAGGGCTGCTGGAACAGGAAATCCTCGTTATCCAGCCGCGGGGCGGAGCCCTTGAATTCTGCGTAGGCCAGCCAGGCAGCGTTCGCACCTGCTGGGCTGTCCTGGGTGGAGGGCTGGGAGGCATTGGTGGACGAGCGGTGGCTGCTGTTGTACATGTCCAGGTAATCCACCTCGGGGCTCGATAGGCTGCTGAAGGCCAGGTCACTGAACCACTGCACCTCATTGTCCGCCTCGTCCAGCTCACTCCCCATGCTGGAGCTGGAGCTCTGGCTGGGCCTGTTTGCGGCTGCGCGTCTGGGAGCAGCTATCTTACTCTGGGGCGGAGCGGGGTACTGCCTCCTGATGGGACCGCCACCCCGGCTGTCTTGCTGGGAAGTTTGTGCGTGGAGGAGGCTCTGTTGTTGTTGTATGTGTCTAGCGGCAAACAGGTTCTCTGAATAGGAGCGTGCTGTTGGCACTCTCTGCCGAGTCTCTGTGCTTGTGGGAGCTCCAGCGGGGCCTTTTCTATTCTTGGCACTGAATGACAGCTCAACCTGTTCCCCTCTGTAACTGGTGTCCCCCCACCTCCCTTCCCCCTGCTCAGACAACAGCTCCTCCCTCTTCCTCTCTCTCTCCATCTCCCTCCTCCTACGCTTTTGCCTTTCTCTCTCTCTCTCCCTTTCTCTCTCCCTTTCTCTTTCTCTCTCCTCCTCCTCCTCCCGCTCCATCTCCATTTCCCTTTCCCGTCTGACCCAGTGGGCTTGGCTATTACTGTCACTGGGGGCAACTTTGGAGTTTCCCCTGGTTGTCACCTGTTTCTTTACATTACCAGCTGGTTGGGATGCTAAAACCTGAGGAGGACTATAGTTTCTGTTCTGCCAGTGTCTGTATGGCTTCTCGGGAGCTATTATGTGGACAGGGGTGAACCTGGTTAGTGGAGGAGAAGGCGTTCTCCTCCTGTTTACACGGTGGGCCATGTCTTCAGTGAGCCTCTCTCTATTTCCACCGCAGACTTTAGATTGTGACTGCTCTCTCCCTGTGTGTTCAGGTGGATGAATGTTGTTTTCTCTATTTGCAGGAGTTAGAGAGTGAGTCTGGTATGTGGGCTGCAGCACCTCTGCTCTCTGTATGGGTGACTTCGATGTGGCCGTGTGTGCAGGTGAGTTATTTGGACTCCTGCTTCCAAGGGAGACTGAGTGATTAGGGGAGGGAGCCTTTAGTTTCGTTGGAGAGTTGTCGTTCCTGACTTCAGGTGATAAAGGAAATGAGTCTTCCTTATGGACAACAGTAGGGCCGATCTCAGAATTTGGATTATGCCGCTGGTATATTTCATTCAGTGTTATTTCCCCGTCAACGCTTTGTTCTAACCCTCTCGCTTTATCTGAAAAAGGCAAGTCACAAACCTCAATTAACTGGATAGGACTTTTCACAGCAGATGGCCCGTTTTCAATATCAGCCACAGCAGATAACTCGGGAGAGGCTGAGTCGGTACTATGTTTGTCAAATGGAGAGACACTCTCCTCAACCTCAGGTATATCTTTCAGGGGAACAGACAGATGAGTATACTGGTGGTCAGCTTTACTTAAAGGACAGACTGGTGGGATAATATTACAACTAGGTTCAGGTGATAGACCAACTGGTGATTGCTGACTAAACCTACGTTCGGGCGAGGGGGCAACAGGTGACCGTTGACCAGACCTAGGTTCAGGTGATAGAGCAGCAGGTGACTGCTGACTAAATCTATGTTCAGTTAACAGTTGACTAGACCTAGGTTCAGGTGATAGAGCAGCAGGTGACTGCTGACTAAATCTATGTTCAGTTAACAGTTGACTAGACCTAGGTTCAGGTGATAGAGCCGCAGGTGACTGCTGACTAAATCTATGTTCAGTTAACAGTTGGCCAGACCTAGGTTCAGGTGATAGAGCAGCAGATGACTGCTGACTAAATCTATGCTCAGTTAAAGAGGCAACAGGTGACTGTTGACCAGACCTAGGTTCAGGTGATAGAGCAATAGGAGACTGCTGACTAATTCTACGTTCGGGTGACGGGGCAACAGGTGACAGCCGAATAAACCTTGATTCAGGTGAGCAGGGAAGAGGTGAATACTCTTGTTTTCCGCGTTGAGGTGAAGAAGATTTACACCTGTCAGATGAAGGGGTTGGATACCTTGGCTCAGGTGAAGGACTATTCGGCTTTGTATCTGGTGATGGAGTTTGATGGTTTGGCTCAGGTGAAGGTGTTTTGTACCTTGGCTGAGATGAGAGCGCTGTTTCCGGGTTCTCACACTGAAGGACAGTACACGTGACGCCTGCTATCTGAGGTGAACTCCCTGGTGTACCAGAGGACTCTGTTGTACTGCTCTGTATGCTGTCTCTGCTCCTCGGGGCAGGTGGCCAATTTATTTGACTGCACTCAGGAGTGGAGCGATGGGACAGTTCAGGAAATGGGGCTGAGTCTCTGTCCTCGGGCTGAACGATAGAATAACAAATTCCTGTTATATGAGGAGGAGTTGAATTCAGGCTTCTGGCACCAGGAGAGATGGAGTCACGGTGATGATCCAAGGAGTTTGATGTCTCCTTCACTTCAGAAGACGACTCTCTCCTTCTGACCTCGGGTGAGGATGCGGTGATCCTGATCTCAGGTGAAGCAGCAGTATGCCGGCGTTCTACTGGAGAGTAGTTTGACCCGGCTTCAGATGACGGGGCTGATTTGTAACCAACTAAAGGTGAGGAGCCTTGTAACCTGGATTCAGGAGGAGTCAATTTTATCTCAGGTGAGAGAGCGGGGGACAGTCTTCTGGTTTGATTCTCTAATGGAGGGGTGGCACTGAGTAAATCAGGTGACGGAGTGGTGGGCTTAGATTCAGGTGTAACCCTGTGCTGCCTAAGTTCAGGTGTGGAGGTTTGAGATATGAGAGGTGGAGGAGGTGTGTAGTGAGGAGCAGGTGTAGATGTAGGTGTAGCAGGGGAGTGGTAATGAATCGGCTCAGGCGTACAGGGAGAGTGCTCTATGTCCGGTGTGGAGCCTCTGCTAAAGAGATCTGGTAGGGAAATCCTCCCTCTTAGTTCCGGATAAGGAGATGAGGCCTGCGTATCCGGGGAGCAGGACCTATTCTTTAAGTCGGGGGAGACTGATGTTTCTCTCGACTGGGGTGATATTCCTGTGCTGCTAAGTGAGGGAGAATGGGAGGAAATAAGGACCCTGGGTGCAAAGGTCGATGATACTAAATGTGGTGAATAATCCCTTGATATCCGTTCCAGCGAGGGGCTCCTCTCTCGATTACCAGAGATGCTCCTTGGCTCTGGTGAGATCGCTGCTCCTCTAGATTCAGACGAAGATGGGGGCAGTTCAGAGGATGATGAGGAATTGTCTCTGTTTCTGAGTTCAGGGGAGGGGCTAAGAGTCGAAGATTGATAGGAGAAGCTGCTATGTCTGTCTTGGGATCTAGGCGTGATGCTCCGTGATTCAGCTTCCAAGTAATCTTGTTTTGGTTGAGATGATGAGAAGGAACTTTTCGTATCAACGGAAGATGTGGATAAGGATGACACTCTTCTTTCTGGGCTGAGTGTATGTGAGCTGTCCGTGTTGTGTTCAGGAGATGGGGTTCTATCACCACAAGTAGGGCTGTGGGCCTCGGCCGACGGATCAACAGTATTTTGATTCACACAGCTCACTCCCTGGCCCTCCGAATAATTTCTATGCGGTGTCGGGCTATGGAACTTTTCTGTAGAATCCTCAAACAACTCCTCTCCTTCACTGGAACCGGGAGCTGTGTGGTAGGAGCCTGAGGAGTCGTTCCGGTCATCCGGTGACGCGGCAGCTCTCCCATCCGCCTCCTTCTGCACAGGGACGAGAGACCGCGAAGCGGGGCTGCTGGAGAGGGACGGTGTCTCGCAGTCGTCGCCGAATATGTCACACAGGCAGGTGGTCTCAGAGATGGCACTGCGATGGCTGGTGATGTTGGTGATGTCAAAGATCTCCACGTGGTTAGGGGTGCCGTCGCGGTGGCGCAGGGTGAAGGTGCGGGGCGCACTGCGCAGGAAAGAGTAACTGTCCCCCTGGAGAGTCCAGCTGTCCATCGCTAGACCAAGAGCTCCAGAGTCTCACAGTGGCCAGTCCAGTCTTCTCCTGCCGTCTGCTCTGGACTCTACCTGGACTGGGACAGAGAAATGGTCAGATTGATGTGTGTGTTCATATGTAGTTCATTCATTATCCTTCCCATATATTTAGACAGTATATGTTTGCCAGGATAGCAGAAAGAATGCAGGGTAATAAATGTAACACAGCCAGGTCTCCAGCTCAAAACAAAACCGGGGTTATAGTTGCCATTGGTCAACACACTCTACCGACATACACATTGAAGTTCATTCATTTCCATCATGGGTGAATATCCTAGGTAGGACATAAGCTTATTTAGTGCAACTTTGGTAAGTAAAGTACACATTATTCTTGTGCTGTTTGCCTGTCTGCAGCAAAGTCTGTCCCCTTCAGAATTATTGACCTTTTTAACCTCTCTAAAGCTGTGGGAATTCGCTACTTGGTTTTAAAAGGGGTTACAACATAAAAATAGATAGGTTAATTTGGGCCTGTTGCCACATGCACCATGCAAATTGTAATGAACATAGCGGCATAAATAAGTGGGCTAATATGCTTAAAGAATGCTTACAGAAGCTTTCATGCAGTAATTACAGATTATACATTTTAAAAAGACGCTTGCACACTGATGGGCTCCATTGCAGACAGGTTTTCAAGAATTTTAGATTATCCATAATGCTCCATTTGCAAACCTTTATTTTACTTTACAAAGCTTTAAACTGAGCTCAGTTCAGATATACATTACATTTGACAGTAGATTTATTTATTTGGCTCTGACGTTACATACCATTCATCTGTCCTTAACACACTGCTTTGCTTCGGAACTGCAGAGAGCATGAAACCATGGCCACCCGCAGTGTGAGCGGGTGCAATGGGAAAGACGGCAGCGCTTCTACTGTACCTTTTGGCTGAACGATAGGGTTCTCCTGAAGGGCATCGGGTTCCTCGTGCGTTGCAATAGGTCCTCTTCATCCAATCCACTGTCCCTCTGAATCCACAGAGCCGTCCAAAGACTGCAGAAATACTATACATGTGCCCTGACCCCGGGGGCCAGCATTGACCAGCGTTCAGCAAAGCTCAGCCAGGGCTGAGCCGCCGTCTAGACAACTACAGAAACACATTGGTGGTGCCTGCCATATAATAAGACACTGCTGAAGGAAAGGAGCACATCTCACATGTAGGACTTACACTTTGGTTCCCTCTAAACTAATCTATTCTACCCTCTCTCTCTCTCTCTCTCTCTCTCTGTGTATCCCCTCCCCTAGAGCTGGCTCCAGGAAAAAGGGCTTGCTGTGTCTAACCTGGGTCTTATTTTTTCTTCTCCAGGCTGATGTTTGGTTTGTCAGTGTGAGTTCCCTGTCTGAGTTGGGCTGGTTTTTCGGGGTGGGTGGGGCGTAGTGGGTGGTGGTGGGTTTATAGTTAGCAGCAGGTGCTGATCCGTCCAGGATGGATGTATGCCCCGGGAATCTGACACTCGGAGCCAGCTCAGTCACAGGGACCCACTATATATAGACCCATGCTATCAAGGCCAGATAGCCATAGCTTTAGCAGTTCGCCTGGGCGCACGAGCATGAAAAGACAGTGGAGAGATAATGGCACACAGAACAAACCCACACTTTGCCCACTTGACTGATACACGGGTTGCCATGGGAGTAGCTACAACTGCATGTGTGCGTGGGCAGCGTGGCTGTGTGTGTGTGTGTGTGTGTGTGTGTGTGTGTGTGTGTGTGTGTGTGTGTGTGTGTGTGTGGCATGCGCACGCAAGCTAGGGGCTTACTGGAGGGACATGAGGTTAAAGGTGAAAGAGTAGACCGTGCTACATGCAGAACTCGACCCACTTGTGAAGGCTGCGTTACAGTATACTGTAACGCACCCTTCACACAAGTGGGTCTCAAACATAGCCTATAGGCTATGTTTGAGCTGCCCCTGCATAACCAGTACCACACTGAAAAAGTCTCATTTTTATGGGGCGCTATAGGCCGCTAGCCCCTCCTATATTCAGTAGTGTGTGTAGATTCAGTAGTGTAGATTTTCGTCTTACACAAACATTACATTCCCATTGACAATGAATGGAGAATTTACATCATGTGTCTGAGCAAATCTGTGTTTTTGTCCTACACGTGTAGATTCAGTAGTGTAGATTTTCGTCTCACACAAACATTACATTCCCATTGTCTACGAATGGAGAATTTACGTCATGTGTCTGAGCAAATAGACATGTTACGTCATAATGATGACTGATGAGAGATTTTTTACTTAAAAGTATCAATACCCTATATTCGGTATTCAAAATTAAACGGTACAAAAGTATTAGCTAAAAGTATTCATTATTTTCAAAATGTATACAAATCTTTTGAAAGTATAAAACGTGCTGAAGTGATTAATTTATGTTAAGTGTGTCTCTGAGATGTAAGTAGGCCTATAAAGTAAGTATAAAGTAAAGTAAAGTACTGTCCACCACTTCTAGACTATACTCACACTTTAAACACGATTATTTTTTACATTTTTTATCATTTGGACATTAAGAGTTAAAAGACAGCAAACATGAAAAAAAACAAGAAAAACATCTTTCCCCTAGCTCTGAATTTACGTCTTTTAAACCTGTGATATTTTTTGTACGTTCTCATTTTGGTGAATGCATTTGAGGAAGATGCCGCCATGCAGGTCATGTTCCATAATAGTTTGTGTGTGTGTGTGTGTGTGTGTGGGGGGGGTGTCTCATTTCTGTTACTAACCTAATAGGTCTGGAGATTACCGTTAATTCTGTGTCATTAGGTCAATGGAAACTTTCAGCATACAGCTCCCATCGCATGTGAGGTTGCATAAGGAGATGATTGAAGGCACGCTGGGCCTCATGTAACGTTTTTCATTTGTATCAGGAAAGTCAAGGTGATGAGAGAACTCACCCCTCAGATCCCATTTTAAACACTTACTTTAATTTGGGATATAATGGAGAAACAACATGCACCGTTATTTTCCTCTTGAAACCTTAAGGAGGATATGCTGTGGTTCATTTAGCTCTACTAGACGCACTGGCCTACATTATCTATGATAAATACACACCTATATCACCAGGCAAACCTGTCTTAAAACCTCTTGTGTGCAATTTTGGAGGATAGGAGACAGCTAGGAAAATAATTATGTGTCTGCGTTCTTATGTGTGCGTTTTTGTGTATAACTGTATATCTTCTTGTGTGTTTGTGTATCATTATAGCTTACAAAGAGTGCCATGTGCCAATTTGAACTCTACGTCAGGCATAACAGTGGAACAGCAGGACAGCATGCAGCGGATAAGCCAAAGGGAAAGAATGATGAACGCCCCTGCAATGGCAAGCTTTAGTCCAGATCACTGTTTGATTAGTCACACTGACCCCCTCGACTCCAAAGGTCTCGCTCAGTCGCCAAGCCCTATCTAACCACAAAGCTGGGCATCTGTCTGCCAGCATGCCAACAGACTCACAAGTCAGTCTGGCAACGTGCAAGACTAGGATGCCAATAACCTCCTGCCACCATTTGCCTGGTGTACTTTGCACATACTTTTAGTCTACACTTTAGAGCCATATAGGCCTATATACTTTGTTGACCGGTGTCCCCCAGGGCTTTATCCTTCTACCCTAATGTACTGTAAAGGGGGTACACAAGCACATGGCCGTTTATCCGTCCGCCTTCTCCTACCAAACCACTCCGTTAGCACACATCTCTCCATGCACACAAAATATACATGATTTCATTCAGTAAAATCAAGTGCTATGTTTGGGATGTGAGTTTAAGCTAGTGTTCCGTCTCGTGACAGGGTATTCAAGAGACGTTGGTATGACAAACTGAAACAGTAAAGATAAAATTCTTTGTCATTTCTGAACCGCCTTAATTACCCTTTTTGGGATTTAAGTCACATTTGGGATATAATCTCCATGTGTGTGTGTGGTAAATGTCATAAACACATGGTAATTCATTGGTTATTGTTGTTAAATGACAATTAAAACATTTTTTTCTTCTTCTTCTCCTCCTTCTTCCGCCAAAAATAGCTGTTCTGGCTGAGTCGGTTTTCGTGAAACGCAGGAATCTGGTAGAGGGCCATGCCAAACGGTGACTATGCGAAGCCCATGACGATTGGCCAAATTGAAAATGCAAACTTTGAACGTGCATATCTCATGAACCGTTTGACCGTTGGCAATGACACTTAGATACACATATGTCTCCTCATGCCGAACAACTTTCGTGTTCTGACCTCTGACCTTTAGATCATTTTGAATTATATGAAAAACTGCTCAAATGTATCTCCTCCCAGGATATTTGATCAAAAGTTCGTAGTACATCTTTTAAGTGAAATATTTTAGTTTTTATGAGCCAATGAAAATTGCTGTTTTGTGAAAATTCTTCTTCTGCCTCTAATACCTACATGCAGCCATTTGCGTAATTTGCTTATGCTATATTTCTTATTGTTCTTGCATTGTAATAAGACAACTAAAACTAAGTAGGCTAAGTAATTTCAACCTGGTTTCTCTTCTTGGAATCAGGAGCTATGTTGTGTCATGTACTGTATGGCGAGAATTATGCCAACCCTTGATGGATGCGTTCGGAGCTTTGCTCGACATTTTGGGCAAGAGCCCAGATCTCATTAAAAGATTGAATAGAGACCCTTAACCTGACTCCTCAGCCATGCATTTCTCCTGGGCTATAAAGGGATCTGCATTAGGTATGTCTCACCATTAACAAACGACACTGCATGCTTGTAGACTAATTAATATGAGAAATTGTTTGAACCTATACTGTTTATGCTGTCACCTCTGACTTCTGCTTCAATGTTGGAATTCTCATCATACACAAATGAATTCTCGGTATGCCTGCTGACCCAGCTATGGTGTGTGTTAGCCCTGGTCCAGTGTGTTAGCGTCGCCTCTCTCTCGCTAACGCACAGAACCAGGGCTAAGTGTGTGTGCGTGTGTGTGCGTGAATATACACAGCATATTCCGGATTTTCTCGCCTTCCTAATTAAAAGTGTAGACCGGAAACAGAAAGGTCCAACTGGCTCAGGATTCAAACCAGCGATTTTCTGCCAGTCATCACTGCATATACAGTATGTGGTATGCGTCACCATTTGGCTATCGCCGTGACCGCCCCCTAGACTTTGATAGATTGAATATGTACCCAGCAAAAGTAGTTAACAATGCTTCACAAAAATATAGAAAACCATAAAATGTTTGAAAAAAATTGAATCATTTTGAATTTATTTGAACACAAATCTTCTCTTCTGGGAGTACCTGGCGCCTTTTCAGAGGGGGGTCCGTAGACAAATATATAATTTTCAGCGACGCCCTGCACATAGAAACACAGACATACACATTAAAAGTTAAAACATTTTCATGATGTCAAGGATTGATATGTATTTCTACAGTATTTCTACAAGCTTTAAGATGTGCTCTTTTCAAAGAGCCCATACAGTAGGAGGGTTAAAGGGATATTAAACTTTCAAAAAACCTTTGGTCATTTTATAGTCTACTCTGGCTTATGTGAACACCCTAGACGATTTTTAAGTTGCTCGATTCAGTATTTAGATATTTTATATTTATATTTTAGCTGCCCCTCACGTATTAGAAGGACATTATCATCAGTCACCAGAAAAAAGGTCTGTGTTTTCGATGAATCTATCGTGGTTCAAATGGAGTTTGACGTTACAATGGTTTTGTATAGGAATTAATATCAAATAATACCTAAATACTGAATCGAGCAAGCAACTTACAAACTTTCTGGGGTGTTCACATGAGACTGAGTATCCTATGCCACCAAAATGTGGAACACCCTACCAACAGCCATTAAGACATGAAAATCCCTTGACTCCTTCAAAACCGCTCTCAAAGGGCACCTAACGGACGGCTGCGATTCGAAACTGGCCCCTGTAAAACCGGAATCCCCCGTCCCCTTTCACCCTTACTGTATATGTTTCCTTTCCCTAGCTTTTTACCTCCTTACATGATTTCCTGTTTTTTATATAGAAGTGTACGTCTCTAAATGTTCTGTAGAATTAGAAATGATGGACCCTGTTGTAAACAAGTGCAATGCTTTATCAGTGTGTTGTCCACTGCAGTAATAGTCTTTGTATTGAGTTGTGCTTTCATGTGAAATGTACCCATTCTGCATGCAAAATGTTAATAAATACTTCAATCAATCAATCAATAAGATGACAAAGTTTTTTTTTAAGTGAAATATCCCTTAAACTGATCAGATTTTGATGCTATATTTATTCTCTCTTTCTCGTTCTATCACGTAACCCCGGAGGGTCGTTGGGGCACCACAGACGATCTGTTGACCAGCTCTCTCGATCCATCCCTCTCTATCCATCTTCCCATCTCTTTTGTCTCCCTCTTCTCCTGCCCCCTTGTAGGCTACAGTGCCTTGCAGGATGGTCTTTGCAAGACCTGAGGATTTATTAACATTTTTTTCTGGGGACCCCTGGAACCACCTCAAGGATCCCTGGGGGGTCCCCGGATCCCACTTGAGGATATTTTTCCACATCAGTCTAAGCAATTTGGATTCTATTTGTAATTGTACCATACATCATTTGTTGAAATAAATAATGACAACCATGATACAAATCCAGTGCTACATTTAAAAGCATTAATATTAATACATTGTTGCATTATATCATAATGCGCCTAAAATACAATCTTACTTTGAAATTCTCTTGTCACGGGGCAGAATGCGACACGGGAAGTTCCGCCTCCATCCTGGTGGTGAGTTGCTGTCATAGCAGGCAAGTGGCTAACGCTAACGCTTGCTAAGTGGCTAGCAAAACAGGTAAGTGTTTCTTATTTCAACGTTTTGGTGTTGAACTGAGAGCCGGACAACCGAATATATGTTTCGCTGCGGGCGAAACACAAAGCGAAGACGACAGAACGGCTGTCATTGTGCCTTGTAATCATTTTCGGCCCTGTCATTCAGCAGCTTGGGTAACGTTACCTTTAACTGTTTAGCTGCTAGCGACAAGCTAGCTTTTGTGGTCAAGCCTAGCGACTGTTCTTAATGTTTGTTTACGTTTGCGAAATACAGCTTCGTTCTTATTTTTAGGAGAGGAGACGTGCGTTATATGTGTGTCAGCGTTATATTTTAATAAGAAAATATGCGTGTAGGTCCACTGAAAGCCACCCAACGTTAATGTTACACAACGGTAGCGGTTGTAGCAAAGATTCCATGTTTACAGTGATGACCATTTGATTGAAGGGGCTGATGAGTGCGTTACATTGTCCCTTTAACACCGAATACTATGTTTATTAATTTAATAACGTATCGTTTAACGTCCAAAATATATACGAGGTGAAAATGATGTTATGAAATACCCTATAGGCTATATATATTTATATATCTTTTTTAATTCATCGTGAGTGACTATATGTAATATCTTATAATAGGCCTGCCCTAGAACCTCATCGCCACCAATTAATCGACCAAGCAAACTTTTCGATCCAGACAGAGATTTTGCTGTGCTGTTGTATTTTTCTCCTCATGGTCAGATAAAAACACAACTACCATGGCTTATCATAGTTTGATCATTGTTACAACACGACAGCAGATGCGACGCGGGTCGATGGGTTGAAAAGACAGCAGTTTGTTCTTTGTTGTTTTAAAACTCGTAGGTTGGGTGGGTTGCCAGGTTTTTCCAGACTCACTGTAAACAATTGGTAGGTGACAATGAAGTAGCCTAATGCAGTGCTATCCACTTGCTTATAATTAGTGTTGTCATGATCAAAATGATGATAGACAATCAAATCCATGACCTTGTCCTTAACCAAAAGTCAGATTGCTATCCAGACCTTGAATGGCTTCAGTTTGGAGTAAAGAGTGCACAGTGCAGTTAAAAGAAGAGCCACTACATGGCAGTACCCAGGATTCTCTTATTTTTTGACAGTGTGAATTTATCAGATCGATTCGATTTGTGAATTTGAAGAATCGTGACAATGACAGCCCCACTGCTTATCCAATCAAAATAGCAAAGAATTGGCTATTTTTTTATCTTATTTTTTTTTAACTAGAAGAGGTATTGGATGCTGTTATGTTGTCTGTCTCTGTCATGGTGTTTTATATTGTATGTGTTGTTATATGTTTGATAATCCAAGAGTAATTCCATTAGTGATTCTGCAGTAATATCAAATGCAAATTTACATGTGGTCCTTAGTCTCCTCTTCATGCCGCATGCCGCATGAGTGCAAAATATTGTTATATGTTGAATCCTAATCGTTTTGTTGTGAGTGAAAATCACCCAATAGTCTGTATATTCTGAGTCTTGAGAGCCCATTCTCTCTCTCCCCCAGCCTGTGTAAAACAGCAGATCTTTCAACGAACATTCCATGCTGGAATAGGGAGGCTGGGGGTTCAAGTGGCATTTTAAGTTTCATGCATATTTTGATCATTAACATTTTCATGTCATTTTTATATCGTCACAATCCACAATGTCCAATAATATAATTGATTATACATGCGCTTTAAAGATTCATCTCTGGTTTAAGAGCGTCTGATTAAGGCCTTAATTGTAAATCGTAACATTACTATTCACAATAATCCGTGATGTGTTTGTTTTGTGTTGGACCCAGCAGCAGGTGGTTGTGGGGTGTGTGTGTGCGTGCCAGTGAGTCAGTGTCCCAGACAGTCAGCAGCAGCCATGGAGCAGTGTGCGTGTGTGGAGCGGGAGCTGGAGAAGGTGCTCCATCGTTTTGTCATGTACGGCCACCAGTCTGAGGAACGGCTGGACGAGCTGCTGAGGAACGTCTGCGAGCTGAGAGGGCAGCTGGTCGCCTTCGGTAAGAAACGCACGCCAAAGCGATCATTACTGACCCTGCGGTAGTTAATGGTTATTATTCACAAGCTCTTGTTAATAGAGGGTATGCGCATGCATAAAGTGAGTGGCAAAGTGAGTTTTAAAGTTGTTTAATGCAATCGGATTAGATGGGACTTTTCTGTTTAGATGTATGGGCTGTCGAGGCCAGAACGTAGTGTTTTGCCACTTGCGGTCCCGCATAACTTCCGGGTATGATGGGGATGTCACGTGCATACCCTCTATACGACATACAAGGTTTCTGTCAGACGGTGACGGTATCCTTAAATTGGGACTCTGCAAATCACACAGATTACTGGACTGTATTCTGACACTCTAATCACTGTAATTTACATATTAGTCAGCATCTAGAGACGCACAACAACACATGGTGAGCTGAGAAGAGTATTTGTAGCTAACTATAAGAAAATATATTTAAATATCGGTTAAATTAAATGGGTTAGATATTTAGTACTAGCTAGTATCATATTGGTATAATTTGAAACAGTTTGATAGACTGCACTGCAGTGCTTGTGGTCCACTTTCACGAGCGTAATGAGTAGATATGTTTACACATATTGTGGGAAAATTGCATTGCTATTAAACACTCACAAATTTGATCGTAGTATTTGAAAGGTAAAATGGTGATTGCGTGCCTTTTATCAATAAGATTCATAAACAATATCAACAGGTTTGAACAATCTAGACCAAAATAAGAGGAATGAATTTCAAGAGTTACCATAATTAAAAAGTGTTGCCCTACGACATGCGTGTTGATCACTTTGTTCTCCCTGTTTTGACATGCAAACCTGTTTGCAAACCTGTTTCTCTCCTTTAGGGGTTCAAGATGCAGATTTATCAGTCTTGTCTCAAACAATGGCACAGTGTTGTAAGAACATCAAGGAAACGGTACAGATGCTTGCCTCTCGACATAAGGACATCCACGGCAGCGTGTCGAAAGTGGGCAAAGCCATCGATAGGGTAAGGACACAGATGGACAATTCACAGCAGTTCATTTACACAGGCTGTCATACATGTATTTAATTACCCTGCCTGCGTGCCGTGGCAGGGTAGTGTCCCGTATCATCTACTCTCATATAGCCATATTTTGTAACTAATTGGTATTGATCTGTCCGATCATATTTCTATTGTTTGTATATTTTACCCCATTGCTCTGGTCGGCTGTCATATAAACATTATTTGCCATAATGTAATAAAAATAAACAAACTTTCATAGATTTTAGACTGAAATAATTCAAGCCTTTTATTGTTTTAATATTGATGATTATGGCGTACAGCTCATGAAAATCAAAAAATTCTATCTCAGTGAATTAGAATATTTTACGAGACCACTAAAAAAATGTTTTAAACAAGAAATGTCAACCATCTGAAAAGTATATTAATGTATGCAGTTACTACTTGGTCTGGGCTACTTTTGAACAAATTATTTCATCAATGGGGCATGGCATGAAGGTGATTAGCTTGTGGCACTGTTGAGGTGTTATGGAAGCCCAGGTTTGCTTTGATAACAGCCGTAAATTAATTTGTGTTGTTCAGTCTTATGTCTCACACCTTCCTCTTGACGATACAACCAAGATTCTCTGTGGGATTCAGGTCAGGCCAGTTGGCTGGTCAGTTAAGCACAGTAATACCATGGTCAGTACACCAATTACTAGTAGTTTTGGCACTGCGGGCAGGTGCCAAATCGAGCTGGAAAGGAAAATTAGCATCTCCATGAAGCTTGTCAACATACTGTAGCACAAAGTACTCTAAAAAGATGGCTGTGTTGTTGAAACCATTGTTACATTTTCAGTCATGAGTCAGTCAGTGGATCAACACCAGCAGATAACATGGCCTAAATCATCACTGTGTTTTGTCATGTCCAGAGTCTCAACACAACCATCTATTATGATATTTTACAGCACTGTGTGCTTCAGTATGTTGACAAGCTTCATGGAAATGCTAATTTTCCTTTCCAGCTCGATTTGGTAACTGGTGTTCTGACCATGGTATTACTGTGCTTAACTGACCAGCCAACTGTCCTGACCTGAACCCCACAGAGAATCTAGGTTGTATTGTCAAGAGGAATTTGTGAGACATAATACTGAACAATACAAATTCATTTACGGCTGTTATCAAAGCAAACCTGGGCTTCCATAACACCTCAACAGTTCCACAGGCTGATCACCTCCATGCCATGCCCCATTGATGAAATAATTTGTTCAAAAGTAGCCCAGACCAAGTAGTATGCATATATTAATATACGTTTCAGATGGTCGACATTTATCTTTGTGTTTTCGTAAAATATTCTAATTCACTGAGATAGGATTTTTAGATTTTCATGAGCTGTACACCATAATCATCGATATTAAAACAATAAAAGGCTTGAATTATTTCAGTTGCTCTGTAATCTAAAATACATGAAAGTTTATTTATTTGTATTACATTATGGCAAATAATGAACTTTTTCAGATTATTCTAATTCGTTGGGATGGACCTGTAGATCTTTAACATTTTATTTTATTTTTTATCTCGTGATTTTGCCAATCACTCTTGAGAGTGTAAAATGAATCCAAATGGACCCGTAAAGGTTTCATTTTACGCTCCCAAGAGTTACATTATTGTTCAAGAATGTACACAATTAGAAAATGTAGGTGAATCGTTATTTTGATCAACATTTGCCTGTTATCTCTCCTAAATCCAGCATGGAATTGTGGACCAAAACAATCTTTAGTTTTGGGTCTGAGAGACTAAACCTCATCATATGGTGGTCCGTGGCTAAAATGCAGAGTACTATAGACTAATAACAGTCCACACTAATTATCCATAATGTATAAATGATGGATAAGGGGTCAGGACAACTAGGCCTTTTCATGGAGTGGTCAGAATAAAATTTGGACTTAAACTGTTATTCGTCTATAGTACTCTGGGCCCTGGTATCAAAATAGTTGAAAACCACTGATGGTAATGGATATTATCCATGTAAAAGGTGTGTTGACTGTTTTGCAGCGGCTATAAATGTCCCTGGATCTAAATGTCCTATCTTTTCCAACCATAGGGTCAAGTCTTCCCAAAACACAATGTCTTAAAATATGTTAATCACAGACACGCAGCCAGGACGAGTCTAGAAATGACTAGACTAGTTGTCAAGTGAGAAACAGAGAAAATTTAAATCGACATTTGGCACTAGTTAAGGTGGCATAGAAGTATCCGTGCTTTTCAGTTTGCATTCAGTATTTTTGGTTCCTCCTTAAAATAGTTTTTGTGAGCGTGTGTCTGTCTCCGAGCGAATCTCTCAAACCGCTGGACTGATCAGTGCCAATTCTTATTTTTATCAACTTTAATGTCCCGCTGCTACCACCCCTTCCAGGGGAAAAGCTGTCCTAAAGTGCAATGAAATGAGGATAATATACTTTTGTGACAGCTGGAAAACAATCTGATGCAGGCATTATGATGTAACACAGACAGAGCTAGAGAGAGCACACACACACACACACACACACACACACACACACACACGCATGATGATTTGGCTGTGCCATGATTTGGGGGAATTAGGGATTTAAAATAAAAGCAGGCCAATGTCTGCAATGTCTGTGATTTAAGAGGCATCAAGCATAAATTACCTACGGTATTGCCAACTTTAATTTACATTGTGTGTGTGCAGATGTAAGATTTAATTAAGGTTTATTAAAAAATATAAATATATAAAACGCTACTATATCTCTTTTGATATATTTTGGTTTATTGCCCAGCCCTAACCAAGGTGTTGCAAAGAGATGTTTGTATGACCAGGTCACAGAGCATTTTTGGAATTCCTGCTGAGCTTTTGGCCTTTTATTTATATTCCTGCAGAATTTCGACGCAGAGGTCAGTGCTGTGGTGGCAGAGACGGTGTGGGACTCCCCGGAAAGACAGAAGTACCTGAGCGAGACCATCGTGGAGCACCTGTACAGACAAGGAATGCTGAATGTAGCAGAGGACCTGTGCCAGGTGAGCAGCCACGATGCACTGTATCATACGGTGCTGTTAGGAATGTGTGTGTGTGTGTGTGTTTCATGATTATTACATAATCACATGATTGCGATAGTTTTAGAGTTAATTGCAATTATGTTGCATAATCGTTAGAATAGTTTCCATTCATCTGGTATCAATTATTCTGTTGACAAATATCGATACATTTTCAAAAATGTAAAAAAAAATAACCTCTCCTCTCCTCTCCTCTCCTCTCCTCTCCTCTCCTCTCCTCTCCTCTCCTCTCCTCTCCTCTCCTCTCCTCTCTCAGGAGTCTGGAGTCGTCATAGACATGAGTATGAAGCAGCCTTTCTTGGAGTTGAACCGGATCTTGGAGGCTTTGAGAATGCAGGACCTCAGACCAGCATTAGAGTAGGTCTTCTCTTTCACGCTATAGAGCACCTCAGACCAGCATTAGAGTAGGTTTTCTCTTTCACGCTATAGAGCACTATAGCATTGAAATCAGTTGAACCACGTTAACTCTTATTTTATACTTCACCTATAACTGAACCACGGAGAACCACTGCAATAGAGCAATAGAGACTGTTTAGCTTACTTCCGGTGCGGAAGTAAAAAAAAAAGCCTTGTTTTCTGCATAGAATCAAGATTTTATTATCAGTCATAACAATCCGGTGTAGATTTAACCAGGTTGTAAAAACGTGCTTGATGCTCCCGTAGAAGCCACATCTGTATGCAATCAATGTAGTTTTAACCCCTTTTGGTTAGCATTAGGTTATGCTTTAGCTATTGAAAAATAGCAGATCTACAAGCTCATAGCGCGCCACCGAGTGGCGCTCTACGAGCTTGTAGTTCTGCTATTTTTTGAAAAACCGAAGAACGACTGACATAGAAACATAGCTTTTTCAGAAAACTGTCAGGATGTAGAAGACATTTTTAGAATCAGAATCTGATGGGTTAAGGAAAGGAAAACAACTTTAATTTGCGACGTCATGGAAAGAAATAGTCACTACTCCTACGGTAACACCATGAGTGGCATCGTGTTGTCGTTCCTATAGGTGGGCGGTGACGAATCGCCAGCGTCTCCTGGACCTGAACAGCACTCTGGAGTTCAAGCTGCACCGGCTCTACTTCATCAGCCTGCTGAACGGAGGCATCAACAACCAGCTGGAGGCGCTGCAGTACGCCAGACACTTCCAGCCCTTCGCCTCCCAGCACCAGAGAGGTACTGGTACAGTAGGCATGTGGCACCCGTGCTGATTTTGGCAGCACATTTTTGATTTTTACCTTAGTCATTTGAATAAAATTCAATTTAGTTTTACACTAGTCATAGTTTAGTCATCTGAAATGCTATTTCTTTTTTTAAGATGTTTTTTTTGCGGCTTACGCCTTTTATTGGTTTTTTGAGTGGTGCAACCACTCCTACAAGCAGCAATGTCCGTGTACCTGTGTACCTGTTTACCTGTGTGTGTGTGTGTGTGTGTGTGTGTGTGTGCACGTGAGCACGAGTATGTTACGTATTTATACCAGTAGGGGGCACCAGAAACAGAGAGAGGGGTATTGCTGTGGCTGCTAATGAGAGAGAGAGAGAGAGAGGGAGGGGGGTGTGGGGGGGGGGGGATTGCACCACTCAGTTCACACAGGTGTGATTTTTTAAGGGACAGACAGTAGGCTGACAGGAAACGGGAGAGAGATGGGGGAAGACATGCAGTAAAGGCCGTGTCGGGCTCGGGAGTCGAACCCGCGGCACACTGCGACTGGATTACCAGTCGGGTGCCCAGACGGTTACGCCACCGCCTGGGCATCTGAAATGCTTTTGTGTTAGTCTATTTCTAGTCGACTAAATGTCATGCAATTTTAGTCGACTAAATCTATGGTTGGTTTTTGTCGACATTATTTTGCAGGCCTTGACGCCGTCATAATGGCTGGTTTTACTCTTTCTGAAAATGGCCGATCTACAAGCTCACAACGCATCGCATGCTTGTAGATCGGCTATTTTCAGCATGCAACCAAGTGTAAAATGACTTGTCTTTTACTTATATTGGATCTCTTGTCCACTAGTCCCTTCCTAACATTTTAGTCTAGTTTTTATTTGTTGACAAAATAGTCAAAATATTTAGTCTTAGTTTTAGTCATCATAGCTTAGTTTTCGTTTAGTTTCCATTTAGTTTTCAATATTCATCAGTGAAAAAAGATGGTCGCCGAACATCTTTCGTCATTGTTTTTTAGTGCATGATTACAGCTCACATTTCATATCACACACTAGCCCCCCTAAATTTTTTTAATAAATCGATACATATCGTCGGGATATAATATCGATATACAGTATATCGATATATGATATATCATTACATGCCTAATAATGACTAATATCATCTTCCCGTCCGGTTTCTCCCTCTCCCCGAACAAGAGCCAATAATGTTTATATAGATGCTCGACAAAGCCGGGTGCACCTCGGTGGATTGAAACCCGCCTAGACTCTGCGGTAGTGGACAGCTACTTAACCACTGTGCCTCATGACATCTGATTCTACATCTGGCAGCCAACACTTTCAAACTGTTCAAGTGGACCCCGATCAAGAAAATGTTGGGAACCGCTTCCCTAAAGTGTGTCTTCTCTCTCTCTCTCTCTCTCTCTCTCTCTCTCTGTCTCTCTGTCTCTCCAGACATCCAGATTCTAATGGGCAGTCTGGTATATCTGCGCCACGGCATCGATAACTCTCCGTACCGCAGCCTGCTGGAGACCAACCAGTGGGCAGAGATCTGTAACATCTTCACCAGGGACGCCTGTGCACTGCTGGGCCTCTCCGTAGAGTCACCCCTCAGTGTTAGGTGAGATGCACATCAACACACTACAGTACACAGCCTCTCCGTAGAGTCACCCCTCAGTGTTAGGTGAGATGCACATCAACACACTACAGTACACAGCCTCTCCGTAGAGTCACCCCTCAGTGTTAGGTGAGATGCACATCAACACACTACAGTACACAGCCTCTCCGTAGAGTCACCCCTCAGTGTTAGGTGAGATGCACATCAACACACTACAGTACACAGCCTCTCCGTAGAGTCACCCCTCAGTGTTAGGTGAGATGCACATCAACACACTACAGTACACAGCCTCTCCGTAGAGTCACCCCTCAGTGTTAGGTGAGATGCACATCAACACACTACAGTACACAGCCTCTCCGTAGAGTCACCCCTCAGTGTTAGGTGAGATGCACATCAACACACTACAGTAAACACTGCCGGGCCTCTCTGTAGAGTCACCCCTCAGTGTTAGGTGAGATGCACATCAGCACACTACAGTACACAGCAAATATAGTCATTTATACACAGGGCTGCACATAAGCGGTGCGCCGCCGCCACCGCGGATGCGTCGTCAAAATTCAGGATTCCATGCTGCTTTCTGCTGGGTGGAGGTGAGAAAACCTGACACAAATAGTTTCGTCTTCTCCGTTTCAGATAGCAAACTACTGTAGTCCCCGGTGTAAAAGGGCATGCTTTGGATGCTTTGCACTCTTCCCATTTGCCGCTGTGCTTGTGTTTGTTTTCCGGGTGCTGGAGCAGCATGGTTGCTCGTGTGCGATGCCGTCTCTGACAGCCTAGGCACCGGCCACCGACCTTTTACGGGTACTAAGGTTTTAGTTCCGACATAGTGGAGTGGGAAGAGTTTAAAGCATTGCGGACTGGCACTGCTGCTGCCCAACATGAACACCGTGTCTCGACATACTGTCCCTTATTATCGTAAAGTCGGGTAGTGTACACTGTTTATTTTTGCACCGAGGAGCCATGTGTGTCTGACTACGTCGCCTCAGCTAAAAACAAAAGTGAAGCCTGATGTATGCTTCGCCGTACGATGTGTCGCATGTTAAAAAAAATAGCTGATCTGCAAGCTCACAACGTGTGTGTGCAATACAAAATAATAAAAAATCTAAATATTGCTTTGATGCTCATATTATCCTTAGGAACTTATTAAGTTGTTTTTATTAGAATATGCATTCCATATGGCTGGACCACACATGGACCTAGATTTTAGCAAATTTAGATTTTTTTAATAATGGGATGAATCTACAACAAGAGCCATTCTAGGGCTAAATCTGGAGTTTCAATACCCTCCATTGACTCCCCACTCATCCAATAAATATCGTTTTGCTACAAGTTATTCATCCCTCTTTTATCCAGCCGGCGAGACGGGTCGCCGCATTTTAGGAGCACCAAGAAACTCCTCCAGGTGCTCCTCTGAGTACTAGACCAAAAGAGTTGTGTGCAGCCCTGTTTATACAGTCAATTCCTCTCCACACATATTGCTGGTGGACTCCTACACTGCACTAGACTTTGATGTTTTTTTTTTTACATAAAAGTGATAAAAGGCATCTTCAGGCGTATGCAAAGGCTCAACTTATGTAATTTAGATAGCAATTGATGTAGTCATAGCACTGTGCTATGTTATCAAGGAGGGATAACGGATGTTAGGTTCAACTTCCTAGCTTACTTATAATTCTTGATGACCATTTCTTTCTATGTATTTGATGTATTATGTGTTGTTCTTGCTTACCGTAAATCGCTCTGGATTAAAAGTGTCTGCTAAATGCCTAAATTGTTGTATGTGGTTTCTCCTTAGCTTTGCATCAGGCTGCATGGCCTTACCGGTGCTGATGAACATCAAGCAGGTGATAGAACAGAGACAATGCAGTGGCGTGTGGACACACAAGGACGAGCTGCCTGTAAGTTCATGGATGGTTCTCGACCTTTTTTAATTTCAAGGACCCCCATAAATCTGAAAGTGTACAGATGGAGTTGAATTATTATTAATTTCTTTGTTCACACCTTGTCTTTGCGGTGGCGTGTAGATTGAAATTGACCTGGGGAAGAAGTGCTGGTATCACTCGGTGTTCGCCTGCCCCATCCTCCGGCAGCAGACCTCGGAGAGTAACCCGCCGATGAAGCTTATCTGTGGCCACGTCATCTCCAGAGACGCCCTCAACAAACTCACTAATGCTGGGAAGTAAGTGAAGAACACAACATTTCCTGCCTTTTTTATGAACAGTGACAGTGGAGAGAGACAGGAGATGTGGAGCTGGAGAGTAGGTGGATGACCTACTACACCAGCCAATTGATTACTTAACCAGTCCACTTTTCACAGTCAGTTTGCAGCACTCTTCAGACACAGGCAGATACAGACATCTGCATATACAGTATGGGCACAAAAGGGACACAGACAGATAGTTAAAACGGGTGCTATGACAAGTTGACAACGGGTATTATTAGGTTCCCAAGTTGCATCGTTCTCAAGTAGGCCAGTGGCCGGCGGGCACGTACAGGTCTAGTTCGGTAATGGTCCGTCCGTCCGAGAATTGATCCAGGGACTTGCTGATCAGAGCATTGTTTCCAGGTTGCTCAGTCGGTAGACCACTTTCCTTTGGACCACACCCATATGTTGGTTGGCACAGTTTGGTCACCATGCATCACCACCACACCCTGATAGGCAGAGAATGGATCAAAATAAACAAGCTGCATATATGTGACACCCTTACAAGTATGTGACACCCTTACTATATCAGACACCCTTACAAGTAGGCTAGGCCTACATTTGTGATGCAGAGAATGAATCAAAATGTAAAGTGGCATAATAAACAGCAAACAAGCTGTTCCCCCACCCACCATAGTGGAGCCTAACTCCTAACTACTCTCTTCTGCCAGGCGTAGGCTAAAGTATAACCATGATTGATAGTAGGATCACTTTGCACTGCAGATCTTTGCGCGGTGTGGGTGCAGCTTGAGAATGGAGATTGAATATACTTGTTACACCTTCGGGTCGGAGAATAAATTGGTCATTAATAGATTGATTCCGTCCAGCTGCAGTAAACTGTTTATACTACCTGCATGGTCTCGTCAATGCAAAGCGTTTTGAAGCACAAAGGCTTTGCCGTGACGTTTTGGCTGCTTGCTTGCAAAGAATATAATTTTACACGACAAGATCGTGAAGCATGAATATCACCTGATAAAGATGTGTAGTTTCCACCCAAGAAAACAATGACGAAAGCTGAAGAACTTTGATGAGGTGCGCAGCCAGTGTGACCGTGTGCACTGCTGCTGAATACCATGCCTGCTTAATTGTCTGCTCGTGCGCGCTCCGGTTTCTCAACATCAATACAAGTTTAATAAGCATCTGATCCTTCAGGTGGGAATATATTCTCTATTCGGACATTTATAGCCATAAATAATAGCGTACTGTATATGTGGGACTGTCAATCCAATATTGAGAAGGCGGGAAAAAACCTAAAACAAAACGTAATTCTCAGAATAATCTCACGGGCCAGAAATAACTTCCGAGGGGCCAGTTTTGGCCCGCGGGCCGCCTATTGCCGACCTATTGTCGTTTTGGGTATCAGCCGCCACTTTGGAATTAAATAACATGGCTGCCATCGTCTTTGCCTTCATTACCCAAGATTCTCTGTGTCTCTGCTCAGTCATGCAAGTGACGTGACACTCCACAACTATATAGACAAAAAACATCACTTGTTAGTTACACCCCCTTTAATTAAACTCTGAGAGCGTACAAACTACAAATATAACCAAATGGACCCTTGTCTTGCACCAGACGCAGGACACTTGTTCAGCATGTCTGATTGGCTGTTTGTGTTTTCCCTCCTTGATCACACTTGTGAGGGCTTGAAATTGACCATGAAAGGCATCGTTTTATATGGTAGATTCTTACCCATTATCCATTATACACACACTGCCATTATAATAACGTGTCAGTCATCTTACCATTGAAGAAGCATCTTCATGATATGGGGGCTCCGCTGTTGACTCTTTGTTTTCAATAGTTTGTAAAAGTTCCCACAGACTAATTTAGTTTCACTCTAGTCTGTTTACATCTTAACTGGAAGCGAGCGTGTCCGGCGAGGACGCGGTGTGATGTGGCCAGTTCACGCTTCATTGGAACTTCTGCCTTTGTGTGACTAACGTGATTTATTAGGAATTCAGTTCTAGAATTATTATGGGGTCTACCAAGCTCACTTTGCAGCAGTAGGCGTTGTGTGAGCTAGTAGGACTTGCTATTTTCGCTGTGCACATGGTGTGTGACTGACCGAGAATACAACGGTCAAACAGTCCATAAATATTGCTTAGATATTTTTACTTTATAATTTTATGGGACATGATATGCTACTGGTATATAGTTTAAAATGTTTACATGGTGCTGCTTTAAGTACTTCTCACATCCTTCCCTCTTGTCTCTCCTCAGGCTGAAATGCCCGTATTGCCCCATGGAGCAGAACCCGTCAGATGCCAAGCAAATCTACTTTTGATAGCGTTTGCTCTCCTCGTGTGTAAAAAGGCTCAAGTTTCCCTGGAGGCCTCCCTCCCTATCTTCCTCCCTCCCTATGTCCGCTCTTGGCTCTCGTCCCCTGGCCTGTTATTGTGCGCATCCAGGTTGTATCGCAGTGCTCCCCCCTGCCCGGAGAGCCTTTTGGCCCCAAGGCCATTTCTCCTCCACCCTGGACCCCCACCTCACCCCACCCCCCTCCATGTGCTCCTGGTGTACAGAGACGAGTAGGGACGGCTCAGCTCCGACCCGGAGTGAAATGAAGTGAGGAGTCCGTCTTTTAATGAGAGGAGTGCCTCCGAAAAAAAAAGGATTGTTCGTTGAAACTAAATTCTTGCAAATGCCCGGCAAAGGTTCTCTAGGCTTTTTACTTTTAGAGTATATGTACTGCATCATGTTTTTTTTCTTGGTTTTATCAACAGTTTGAGTTGGCTTAAGAACAACCGCGCCTGTCCCCCCCCCCCCCCCCCCCCCCCCCTATTTTCTTTTAAACCCTTTCTGACTGAATGGGCTGAATGATTATGAATGGTATAGAGTGGGTACATGCTATGGGTTAGGCAGTTTCAGGATAGTATTTAACTTTTATTATAACGGAGGAACTAAGTCCAGAGAAGACTCTTGCGAAAGTATATTCAAATATAAATTGTATTGAAGGGTTATTGTTTGCTGGTGGAGGGAACCATTAGGACTCTGAGTTGGTATTGGACACTTTTTGATTGTGAAATGTGAAGCATTTGTCCTCTTGGTGACAATAAAGGCCTCGTGTAGTTTTGAAGTCACGGGTCGGCGCGCTGGCTGGTGTTTGGGGGGTGTAATCGGTCGGACGCTAAACAAGACTGTTGGCGAAAACACAACTCTGCCTTGTGACCGACTGCACCAGCAGCAAGTTGTATCCTCTTCATGGAAGCCATGTGTCTTGTTTCCGTATATGTATTTAACAGAAATACCACAAAAAAAACAAAAAAGACAAACAAAAATATACTACTGTGAAATGTGCTTTGTTTCTATTCTTCATTGCTAGAGCTGAGACGACTTGTAAGATAGTAAGTTAATGTAAACAATGCCCGTAACTGACAATACAGCATAACCTTCAATACTAACAACCTACGACAGGATTCTTTCTTGGTTTTGTTTACCATTTGTCTCGCTAGCTACGCAGTCCTGCCTTGTGTATCCTCGGTTTTGCACACAGTGTGATTTGGAGACGTATAGTTAAATCAAATGTGACGATAGCCATCTAGGTCTATCTTGCGGTGACTGTAGGCTTGTGATTTAGCTTTACTTGTTACGGGTGTGGGGAGGTCTTCTGATCATTGTGGCTCTAATTTTTCAATATATATTCACATAGAAAACGCCTCTGCTGCTTGCTGCTGCTGCGTAATGTTTGGCTTTGATTTCAGGTTTGAGTCAGAATAGAAACATTGAAAAATTCATACATCATCTCCTCAGGGCTCATTGTATACATGGTGACAAATATACTACTTTAATGCAGATTTCATACCAGGGAGTGGTAGGGAGTGGAACCTGCTAAACTAAAGACACATTCTGGTGCTATTGAAAACATGAATCTCACATTTGCACCGAAGCACACTATTTGTCTGCTTTAGTGCATGTGGAGTGTCATTTTTTTAATAGGCAGGCTGAGATGATCAAATTCGGCGTACATTTACGACTGAATGTTAAAGCCAATGGTTAACTAGTTGGGACGTTTTGCCCTCTTGGAATTTGTGTTATTCAACCAAAACACAGTTTCAGATTACACCTGGGGGTCCAAGCCAGGATGTACTATAGTTTGTGTAGATATTCCACACTGAATCAATAACTATGTGTGTATATGTATATCATTGCTGTTGGGTGGAAACCTTATGTTCAAAATTGTTACTTTGATGAATTCAAATAAAATAAATAGACCTACTGTACAAGCTCAAAACATGTCGTGATGTGGCGTGTTTTGAGCTTGTAGATTTTCTATTCTGACACTAGTATGATCAATACAAGTATGGCATTAATTAAAAAACATATATAAAAAACCCTAAAAGAACAAAGTCAAAATATGAAGATAAGAGGTTTGTGCCCAATATCGTTGATATACAGTGTGTGTGTATGTATACATGTGTGTACATATACATACATACACATAACCCCTTGAATATGGTGATGTCACCTCACAAGAATGAGGCTTATTTGTTTGGCAAGCGCTGCACCAGCAAAAACACTCACACTGACCATGCAACACAATGTTGCTGTTGGGTGGGAACCTTGTATGTCCAACACGGTTGCTTTTCAGGGAAAGTGGGGGGGGGGGGGGGGGGGGGGGGGTTGTGGACCACACACACACACACACACCCCAATGGGATCCAATATAGTTAATAATTAATATTTAGTCATACGGTCATTGGTTCTGTATTTATAAAACCTGCAGACTACTTACCCAGTTTTTGCTTATACTTTCGGAATTCTTTAAATATAGCACAATTATTTTCGATACTTTAATGCGACACAGTCGTATAACAAAGTAGGGCATTCATTTATGTGGGGGGGAAAAAGTTGGAATGTGGACAGAGATACGAGGATTCTTCCTGACGGCAACGATATCATCACTGGTTTTATGCTACAATTTAAGATGAACTATAGTGTCTTTTCTCCCCTTTCTTAAGTTTCTGTTTGGTTTGAGGAAAAGCACACATTGTGTGATTTGTTTTTTTCTTACTCTTGTTCACTTGAGTTTGCGTTATTTTATTTCATTTTATTCTCCTTTGGTTGACAATCACTCATCGCTTCATCTTCATCTCTCCACATATAGACTGCTAGCCTCTACTGTTCTTCTGTTGGATATCTTTTGTTCAATGTTTGCATTTTCCTGCTATTGTTTGTTTAATGCAAGTTTAATTGTAAATATTTATCCTCTAACATGTTTCATATACTTGCATCTGAAAATAAAATAATAACTTTATACTCCAAAAGCCAATGGTTTTGAGTGCCATTATAGCTTTCAGTGAATAATATTGTTGGTTGTTAAATTCCTTTTAACACCACTTGGTGGAGCTATTGTTGCATTCCATCAACTATTTTATGACACTACTCCCTCAAAGGGGAAATTAAGCTCATGTTATAGCAGGCAAGTCTGTCAAATCTATTGGATATTAGTGCTTTTGGTTCATCAAGACTTTCAGTGTATGATTAATCTCCACTTATAATAATAATCTGTTTGGTTAGGTAAAGATTGTTTATATGGGGCCTTTCAAAACTGAGAAAACACAGAGTCGGACAACAAAATATACAAATCACAAAACATAATATATACAGTTACAAGGTGATCTTGCTTAGGAAACAAGTGAATTTTTAGCAGATTACTTTTATTCCACCGAGTGGGGGCTATGAATGCAAAGGCACTTTTGTTTTTATTCTAGTTATTATGTTAGTATAATATAACTAGTATATCTATGGTAGCGTATGTTAATACTGATGACCACTACAGACTACATCTATATAGATATGGTAGAGAATACAATAATATTATATAGTACATCTGTATGGCACAACATATTTTCAGATAAGTGTCCAGTGTCCACAGGCCATATGGATTTGGGGGTCCTTGATATGCTGCTCTAGTAGTGGATGGTCCTTGGCTTGATTTGAGCCATGCAGTTGAATATGAAGCTCAGGTTTATGTAACAGATGAGATGGAGAGGTAAAGGACCCGGTGGTGAGTCACACACACATGCTGCTCACAAATATTCATGTTATGACCCTGAATTAAAAATAAACCTGTGCATGCATGGATTCCTAGTTCCTACTTTATAAGTTTATATGCATTCACACACGACACCAATAAAGTGTAGGCCTACAGTTGCAACTGAGGGCTGTTTGACTAAGAACAGATCTGAGGGCTGTTTGACTAAGAACAGATCTGAGGGCTGTTTGACTAAGAACAGAGGGTTGAAGCGGTTACATTCTGGTACTTTCCAGCACTCAACTTGTTTTTTGTTAAATGTGTGGGTCACTTCCTGGTATCTTTTATCTTTGAGGGCGTTTATATTTGTTGTGTTCCTTGAGCAAACAGAGATCCTCTTATGTCTGCATCTTAGTCAACCTTTCACCCCTCCAGACCGGCTATTTTCCAAAAGGCTAAGTGAGTATTGGACTTAAGTGGTTAATAATCAATAATCATAGTCCAATAACATGGTATGGTAATATGATTCTGAAATGGCCATTCTGCATAACGAGCACTTTTACATTTGCTATTTTAAGTATATTATGGTGCTAAAATACCTTTGTACTTTGACTTTAAAGTATTTTGAATGCAGGACATGTAGTGTATTTCTACATTGTAGTATCAATACTTACGTCTAAAATCGGAGTCCTCCTTCCCAACACTGTGTGTAAGGGAGGTGCTATGTGAGCGTTACATTACATACTCAAAGTAAAAGCACCTCAAAATTGTCCTTATGTACGGAAATGTATTTCATTACGTTCCACCACTGGCTACACACAGTGAAAAGGACCCAAGGCCAAGCCTCTAAAAAGCATATTTAATTAGCCCTGCTGCAAGCCACCTCCTCTCTCTGGTTAGTGCTGTCATAAAGCCCCCATCTCATCTCTCATCTCTGGCTGTTTTATTGTTGCGCTCAGGGGCAGCCTGAGTTTATGCCCTGTTGAACTGTAGAATTTATAAACAGCTCTATCAGTTTGCCAATTAGTTTCTCCAGTTGATATTGGCTCGGCCTGGTGTTCAGTTATGATCAGGTGTAGCCTACAGTATGACCCCCTTTCCACCGGTTGGTTCCCAATGGGAACCGGTTCAGTTCTTTTTGGTTCTTAGTCCATGAACCAGAGCTCCAAATTGGTGGGAAAAACTAGACCTATATTAAATTGTTTATAGGATCAATACAAGTAAATTAATACATGATAACCCTTCCACAGTAGTAGTTTTTGTATATTTTCCTACATAATGACTAACTTTTTAAATGTAAAATTTGTAATACAATAAATCATTGTGTTCGTGTAAGTACTCAACTTTGGAAGTTTCATGGTGATAACAATCTAATAGGTATGGTTTTGCACACTCAATTCATAATTAACGTTCCAATTATGGATCCTTTACCACTGCGGCACCTTTAAGCTCCTTATATGTTACATTTCTACAGACCTATAAGAGTGCATTTGGTTCCATTTGTTGACAATCAGTGCATGTATCATATCGTATTGTTCTAGACTAGGCCTATAGGGCATAGGCTATCTGACTGACGATTTTCAACACCACAATAAAATGTTTATTATAAATCCAGAACAAACATAATATAACATCCATACTGCACAGTGTACATAAACAAACTTTCAAAACAATAAAGGTTGAAAGTCAAGGTCAAAACAGAGCTGGTATTTGAATTTTCGTGAATCTTTTTTTATGTATACAATGTACAACGTTAGCTGTTGTGTAGTGGCAGGTCTCCACTATTCGGCACAATTCTAAATGCCAATTGTGACGCAGTAGGCTACTGACTGACGTCCACACTCATAGCACCAACTGGAAGCGCTGCTGCGCTGGGAAAACATCCAATTGAGAACACACACGATATTTATTCAACCGTGCAGCGATGTCTGGAAATAGAGTAGTAGCATTATTGGAACACAGTTCGGACAGCGCACATTGACGGGGTAGTATGCTGTATGTACTATTGTACTAAATATACTCTAAGATTGTACTATATACATAGGACAACAATGGCGGCAAGTGTTCTGATGCGTGCCATTCGCAGCCAGTGTGTAATGAATGGTCTCAACCAGCAGGATCGATCGGATTCAACACTCAGTCCATTTAAATCTGTGGTTCCCAAACTTTTTGCTTGTAGATCTGCTATTCTTAATTATTTTCTAATTCATGGAATTTCTTAGATTTTTCTTTACTTTATTCATGAATGTTTTTTGAAAATGTTTTGAAATAATACAAATTCCAAACGAAATGTAGGAAACCAAAAATAAGGGGACCCATGAAAATGTGTCCGCGACCCACAAATGGGTCCCGGCCCCGGCCCAGTGTTTGGGAAACAGTGACTTAAATGATGTAAAAGGAGGCCTGTTATGTCCATACGAGTGAGTTTGACATACAGTGAAAAAACAAAAACAAAAAAGGCAGTTAATAATATGTACAATTGATCATGTGGCAGAAATTGGAGTAAAAACAAACATCCAAAAATATAAACTTTCCTTTTGTAGTACATATAGTATTCTTAATGGCAAAATATAATTAGTGCCTTGGCATCAGATAATCGAGATAATAAGATAAGATAATCAGATAGCTCTAATCCTAGACACTTAACCCCAGCAGGCCAGCTAGCCTGCCAGATCCAAGGTCGTACCCTGAATCCAAAGAACAATAAGTACAGCAGTGGCTGCCAAACAGTTTCCCTTGGAGTCCCCCTTCTAAAGCTGAGACCACCCACGTGTGTGTGTGTGTGTGTGTGTGTGTGTGTGTGTGTGTGTGTGTGTGTGTGTGTGTGTGTGTGTGTGTGTGTGTGTGTGTGTGCGTGTGTGTGTGTGTGTGTGTACTGTCTGTGTGTGTTTGTACGCACACCCAACATAGTTCTTGTATTATGGAGAGCGAAAATAGCTGATCTACAAGCTCACAGTGCGTCACATGGCAACGCGTTAGAACATTTCTAGGACTATTTTTTGACAAAATGACATGCCCAAAAATAGCGTTGCCAGGTTCAAATGGATGAAAGCGAGTTATGCTTTTTTGTAACATGTTACAGCAACCACCTACAGCTACAAGCAGACAGACAAGGCCTCACGCCACCCCCTCTGATCTTTGGCACCCCCATAACCCTATGGGGTTCCCGGACCCCAAGTGGGACACCACTGGGCCAAACCAAATCTCTTTGCATCCTCGACTTACAGCCCAAACTATACAGCAGTCCCAACCAAGTGTAACTACGGTATCAAACCAAATATAATAGTAATCAACACATTCATGTGTTCATTCATTTATAGTAACAGATTACAGGTTATTTATTGCGACAAAGTCAGAGAGGGTACATTATTGAAGCTTATACAGATGATAGTGTTCTTTTTGTCATAGATGGATAGAATGTTTTGATGCAATTCTGTAGCATTGCTTAGTACCAGTGTGTGTGTGTGTGTGTGTGTGTGTTTGTGTGTCTGTGTGTGTGTGTGTGTGTGAGAGATAAAGGTGCAATAGTTAATCAAATGAATCGATGTAATTGATTATAAAAAATAATACATTTTAATTAAATAATATTTTTTGTGGGAAATGTAATTTTTCCCAAAAACATTTTCCGAAATAGAAATAAAATGCCGATTTACAAGCTCACAACATTTTTTTTTGTTGCATGACATCGTTGTACGACGTTGTACTACAATAGGGCTTCAGTTAATCAGACGAATCGATTTAGTGACGTCGATTATATTAAAAAAAATCTATTAGAAATGTTTTATTGAAATTTGTTGATATATATAATAAATATATTAAGAAAATAATGGATAACCCTAATAGTGTTTAACCCAATAACCCAAAAGTGTGAGAACTAGTGATTTAAAAGGCATCTGTAGAATGGACAAGGGCATGGACCCGTGGATCATGGCATATAGAGGTATGGTTGGTGGATGTCATAGGCCGGTGGTGCCAAATATTTTTGGCATCTGGGGCCCACTTGAAAATCTCTAAAGTGTTTGCAGCCTACCCATACTGTACTTACTGTACATGGATGGGCCACGTGCATTTTCAGAGAATGTTTATTTTTTAATAATTAATCTATTGTGTTCCCGGCTTGGTAAAGTACTATTAAGTCCCTATTTATTGGCAAACTGAAAACACATTTTTCAAGTTTTTTCCTCTCTCTCTCTCACTTTTTTTACGAAACCTTGCATTTTCTTTGGCCCACTTGCAATACCCTCGTGGCCCACCAGTGGGTCCCGTCCCACAGGTTGGAACTCACTGACTGGCAGCTAGTTCATCAGGTCCTTAAAGAGTCATGCACATGGATAGAGTACAGTAGAATGGAATAATGAGCATTAGTGAGGAGCACTCATATGAAGATAAGGTTGACACTGGATGGGTGAAATGCTCCTTCACACTGAAACCATGCCTATTCTGGGGTGAACATTCGCCCCCCCCCCCAAAAAAAAATGGCCGATCTACAAGCTCGAAACGTGTCGAGACACGTTGTGTTCTTGTAGGCCATTTTTCGGGTGAATGTTCTTTGGCGTGTAGATGGAGGAAAGCAGCCAAAGTGCAGTCGCATTAGCTCTAGACCAAGTTCCCCGTTATGATGACAGGGGGGGGGTTATGGGGTCAAAAAGGTTGAGGGTATTATGGGCATGCGCGGTGGCCGTCGTCCACACAGTCAGATCTCAGAGGATTCAATCCTCTCGATCCACGGCAGACCCGAGGAAGGTCTCTCGTCCTCCTCCTCGCCGCCTCCCACGCTCCCCTCCCTCCTCCCCCTCCTCCTCTCTGGAAACTCCCTCTCCAGCGTGCCGTTCCTGCTGTCCACTCCACCTCCTCTTCCCCCTGCTCCTCCTCCTCCTCCTCCTCCTCCTCCTCCTCCTCCTCCTCCTCCTCCTCCTCCTGCAGCTCCTCCTCCTGTTGCTCCTTCTCCGCACTCCCTCCCGGCGCCTCGGAGGAGCTGCAGATCCTGCTCCAGGGCCTCGTTGCGGTGGAACATCTCCAGGTAGCTGGCCTGCAGCTCCCTCTGGTAGCGGATCACCTTGACAAGCCATTTTCGATAATCATGTTTAGATAATCACGTTTCTTTCCAATCTATGTTCTAGAGCTTTTCTTTATACTATGCAATCTGTAAATAATATGTATATTGTTTTCAAATCATGTCTTAGTTTAAATGTTTTGAGGTTGAGGCCTTTGGGCTTAGCACTTTTCCTTTTTTATATTGTACGTACTTTTCCCCTTTGTATTGTTTTTTATCCACACTTTTCCTGGGCTGTGTGTGCTCCAGTTCCTGTCGATTTGATCCAATGAAAGCCAATGAAACTGGTCAGATGACCAATGATATCCAATGAAATCAACAGGAACTGGAGCACACACAGCCCAGGAAAAGTGTGGATACTGTGCTAAATAAAATCAAAGCTAAATCAAACCTTGTCCTTCTCCGTCTGCCACGTGCGGCGCTCGTCCTCGAAGGCCGTGGCGGCGGCCTCGCTCTGCCGCCGCTCCAGCAGGAGCTGCGCGCGCAGCCGCTGCTCCTCCTCCGCGCTGCCGGAGCCTCCGCACCCTCCTGCAAGCCGTCCAAATAAAAGGTAGGGTAAGTCATAGCTTCTTTGTTTTTCCTTGTTGAAGCTCTATATTCTGATAGTAATCATTGCTATATAGTGCTCTCCAGCACTGTCATAACCAGAAACAGTAGGGCCCTGTTTTCGTCACCGCTAAACCCCTTATCCATAAACTTCTTTGCCTTTTTTACTACCGTATTTTGAAAAACTTTTTTGAATAGTTCAACTAGCCAATCTACATTGACACATTGTGAGCTTGTAGACTGGCCATTTTAACTATTCAAAAATGTTTTGCAAAATGGTAAAAAAGGCAAAGAAGTTTAGAGATAAGGGGTTTAGCGGTGACGAAAATGTATCCCCCAATCTCTAAACTTCTTTGCCTTTTTTTACTACTACTACTACTTACTATATACATTTTTTAATAGTTCAACTAGCTGATCTACAACTCGAGTTGATGTAGATCGGCGTGTTAGCTGAACAATTTTTATGTTTTTCAAATAAAGAAAGGCAAAGAAGTTTAGGGATAAGGGGTTTAGCGCTGACAAAAATAGGGCCCATGTTCAGATGCCACCTCTGCCTGGTGGATCAAATTGGTATTCCAACAACGTGTAAATGGCTGAATTGAGCAGGACCATTTTTTTCGTGTCATCCTTTAAGCCTTAATGTCTGACTGTACCACATGCTGTTTACATGTCTGCATAGTGACTAATAATTATTATTATTAGTAGTATTACTAATAACCATCAAACAAACAAACATCAACCCTAGATTCTTACTTCAAAAGAAAGCAATCAGAATTATAAATCACGCCCGATTACTATGCACCAACAAATCTGTAGACTTCACAACAGCAGTCATAATGTACAAATGATCAAATGTAATCAATGCAATGTTCATTCTATGACCAAAATAAACTGAACTGAACTATTCAGTCTCAAGGCTAGAAGGTTATTTAGATAGCATGTTATGTAGACAGACGCCAGGTCATTTGTATAGCTGGCATCCTAATCCTATAGCGTGCAATGCATATTTGCATACTGCATAGTTTCATGTACAGATTATTGTCTTTTTGGATATTCTACTGTTTTCGACTGATGATAGGTTCTTGGTTTACCTATGATCCTAGATTAAGTTTCTATTAATTTGATGTATATTACCTTGTGTTTTCCATCCTCACTGTGAATTGCTCTGGATTTGAACGTCTGCTAAAATGCCTTAAATTGTAAATGAACAACACCAGCTGCTGTTCCTCCCTCCCCGTACCTGCTGTGCTCTCCTGGGCCGCCGCTCTCCCCTCGTCGTGTGCGCTGTTGTGGTTGTGTGCGCCGGGGGTCGTGTGGAGTCTGCTGCGCTGCCGCTGCTGCGTTCCCTGCAGCGCGTCTATGTGGGCGTCGCGGCCGCGCAGCTCGGCGCGCACCTCCCTGAGCTGCGTCTTCACCTGGAACAGCTCGCTGAGCTTCTGGGTCACCTCGGCCTGGGAGTCCCTCAGCTGCTGCTTCAGCAGGGAGATCTCGCCCGACTTCTGGCACACCTGCCGGGAACCAGTGTTGAGCGAGTGAGAAGAATTAGCAACCGGGTCTAGGGGTAATTAACATCGAGTCACCAGACTTTCCACCTCGGAGGAAAGTCTGGTATTCATTCCAAAATGGCCTGTGTGATGAGAAAAAGTCTTGCAAGGACTCTAAGTATACAATACAGTACCTGCCACTGGGTCTCCTCCAGCGTGGGGGAGGTGACCTTCACCCTGACGGCTCCTTCTTCCTCCTCCTCCTCCTCCAGCTCCCGCTGGCGGCTCCTCTCCATCCTCAGAGCGTCCATGTCCTCCTGCAGCCTCCTCTTCTCCTGCTGGGCCTTGTAGAGCTGCAGCTGCATGCTGCGCTGCGAGCGCTGGGCGTGCTGGGAGACCTGCCGCAGCTTGGTGGCGTACAGCCGCTTCAGCTCGTCCACCTCCTGCTCCCACAGACGCTGTTTCCCCTCGAACACCTGCGGGCCGTCAGGGAGCCGTTATAGAGAGAAAACTTTTCAGTGAAACCTCCTAGAGTGAAACGAGGAAGTGAACTGATTTTTTACCCTAGAACACTAAATGTAACTTTTGTCAAACCATCACTAAACCCAGGTATATTTTACCCATGTAATATATTCCATTAAATATTTCTCATCAAAATATGTAGTACAGCAATACAAAACTTGAGGTACACTTCTTTTCATCATGACTTTTCACAAAAAAACTAAAAATAGATATCATTGGGGGCCCTATCATAATCGGTGAAAATGTGGGTATTATTTTGGAAATATTCCTAAAAAACAAATAGTCTACATAATAATAAACAAAAGGGGAGGATGAAGCCTGCAGTGACTCACCTGAGCGATGGCTCCCTCGCTCTCATCCAGGTTCCTCTTCATCTGCTTCAGCTCGTGTTCTTTCTCCACCAGCCGCTCCTCCAGGTCACGCACCTGGACGGGGACAAAGCGCAGTTAGACCTGTAATCAAACGTCTCCATCCACCCGACTGTCATCACATAATATTTGTAAGAGATGGTGGCTGTCTTTGTTCATGTCGGTATATACGAACCATTTCCTCCACAGAGACGGAGAGGGCCAGCTCGTAAGGGGGCGGAGCCTCTCCGCCGTAGGGCGCCAGGCGCGTCAGTGTGGCCATGCTCCGACACGTCATGTGGGCCATGTCCGCCATGACCACGCCCACAGAGCCCCCCGCCACCTTCTGGGACAGACACGCCCGGTCCAGGGAGCCGATGGTGTTGATGTGACCCATGGAGGCGCTGGAGGAGAGGAGAGGAGAGGAGAGGAGAGGAGAGGAGAGGAGAGGAGAGGAGAGGAGAGGAGGGGAGGGGAGGGGAGGGGTTTTGTGAATAAAACCTTTGTGAATAAAACCTCCCCTCTGCAGTGCTCTAGTCTAAAGTGACCGGAGTCTGTCTCATTTCTCCCCAAAGGCCCTTGATTATGATGGACACACACACCATACCTGTAACTTTCATTGGAAAATTGTTCCAGGGCCCGCGGGCCCCATTTCGCTATAGTTGAATACCCCTGCTTTACAGCATTGGTTCTCAAAAGTGGATTCCAGGGAGTGTGGGTTCCTTTCATGTGGGTCTAAATTAACCCACACAAGTCTGCAGCTCTCTGACAGTATAGAAATTAAACCCAGTGAACCCTAACGGGTCCATTTGGTTTAATTTGTTTATACCGTCAGAGTTTGAGAAACACTGCTTTACCTCACCACGTACACCAGCTGAATAATAATAAGTGTGTACCTGATGTGAGCGAGGTGTGGGCGGAAGGGCGGTCGGTACGGAGGCAGGCTGTTCATGGAGTTATGACCTGAATCAGACAGGTTGTCATCGTCCTGGGTCGTCCCACGCACTGATGACAGGGCCTGCAACGGACGCTCACAGTTAAGGCAGCCGTTCGTCATCGCGTCAATAACATGCTTAATAGTAGCAACGCTACTCAACGACTCAAAAAAACACTGGCCATGGTGGAGCTATGCCACCTATGCATTGATGGAAAATGTACTTTGTACTTCAATGTAGAAATACAAGTTTACTTGAGTGAAAGTACAAAAGTATTGGTATCAAAATGTACTTAAAAGTGCCAAAAGTAGAAAGTCCCCATTATGTGTTTTGTGTGCAAATCTTCTACGACTTAAAACAAAATAATGTAATATGTTTTTTGCTCGACAGCACACGGATTCAGTGTCACAGTCTAAACCAGTGGTTTTCAACCAGTGATTGAAGGGATTCTAGGTGGTCCCCAGATAAATGATGGAGAGTTGGTAACCAAATGGAGCCTTATCTTTAACTCTTGGACCCGTACGGGTCCATTGTTAAACATCTGATCAACGTTTGCCTGTTATCTCTCCTACTACAAACACATCATGGAATTGTGAACAAAATATTATCCAACGACAACAAAATATTCTACGTTTTGGTGTCTGAGAGGCTTATAAATCTCATCACACGGTGATCCGTGGCTTAAATGCCCAATACATAATGATATGAAAAGGGTTGAAAACCACTGCTCTAAACATTGGGAAGCAGGCCCGGGGCAATAGAGAAATCAGACGCGTAAGAAAGCGCCTGCAGGCACATGTTAGGGCACCTTGTTGCCTGCGGTTGCGGGTCCTCCATGGCGGGAGGGCGAGGGCGAGGACGAGGAGGTGGAGACGGCCGTGGGGGCGTGGGCGTACGCCCGGTGCAGCCCGTTGGACACGCCGTGGTCAGCGTCCTCCATCTTGGACGAAGGGTACAGGTTCTGCATGGAGCTGAAGTTTTTGGGAGTGACGGGCTTGAAGGCCGACGGCCTCAAGCGAGACTGGAAGGAGACGAGGGAACAAAGGGCGACCGTTGACAAGTGCTTGAAAGTGACTAAGTGCATTTATCATTAATTTGTACTCTACTGGAGTATTTCCAAATTTCCACTACTAAATGGTGCATTTATATAGCGCCTTTATCCAAGGTGCTTTACATAGATTGTGCATTACATTCACCCATTCACTTCACAGACCGATGGCGGCGGAACCATGCAAGGCACCAACCAGCACATCAGGAGCAATTAGGGGTTCAGTGTCTTGCTCAAGGACACTTCGACACTAACTCTGGGGGAGCCCGGGTTCGAGCTGGCAACCTTGCGGTTACCATCCAGCCACTCTACCCCTGAGCCACCGCCGCCCCTTTGTAGATTTAGATTATTATTACAAAACATACAGTAACCACTTCAGCCCTTACTCTATACATTTCGGAAAATAGCCGATCTACGAGCTTACAATGCAAAATATTATATTTCATAATGCTGGTCAAGCATGTGCATTTGCGAGTGTGCATGCACCGTGCACGTGATGTCATGAAAAATGGCATCCCTCCAGTTAAAGGATCACCAGTACACCACTGGGCATAGCCCATATATGTCAAATTATTATTTATCATTAAAAATAGAGACCGCACACTTGATGAAACTCCCAGATAATGTTTTTTTAAATTAAAACCATTATCTGGGAGCTTCATCAAGTTTTAATGAGTAACCACTACAGTGATGTTTTTTAATTGTTCTATTTTTGTGCTCATCTTGGATCAATGGAACTGGTAGTATACTGTACCTTAAGTTCCTATTTATCCGTGTCACAATGAAAACTCATTTTCAAAGTTTTAAACAAAAATAAAACATATTTTTTGCTATTTACAGTGTTCCCTAAATGCATACTATTGTAGACGCTCCCTGAGCGCAGCATAGACGCTCCCTAGGCCTAGAAGCAGGAAGGAACTCGTTTACTGCTTTGTTTACACCTGTGTTTTGCACCCAAGCTGCAGGAGCAGCAGGAGCTCAGAGAGATTTAGAACAGAAATGCTGAAAAGAGTGTGAAGGGAATAACTTCTGGGTATAACAACCCTTAAAGGGACGTTTGAAAGGAGAGACACAGCAGAGACATAGTTTGGATTACTTTTTCTGGTGAGTTGGCTGCTCAACATTGACATTGTTATGCTGCATCTGCAGTTGTTATTTTAGTTCTAATGCTGCTGCTGGAGTGAAACATAACAAGAAACAATCAAAAATTGCGAGGCGCTGTGAGCTTGTAGATCGCTAATGCTCCCCTCAGATTTGGGATTCTATATTTTTAGAATTCTATATTTTTCTTTTGCATTAAACACTTGAACCCTATGGTTCAAGTGTTTAATGCAAAAGAAAAACGTTCCTATCGCACAAATATTGGGCAGCCCCCATATAGTAACTCTGAGGATCCCTAGGGGTCCCGGACCCCCTATTGATGAAGACCCCACGTGTTATCAGATGAGAGATGGATGGGGAACAGCTCACTTAAAGAGGAAAAGGGGCGAAGAGAGATGATGAAGTTCGAGACAGCTAGAGCTGAGTCAGGGGGAAGCTCCACGCCGGCTCACATAAATCACACTGTTTCTGTTTGAATCGATATGCTTGTTCCAGCCTGTGTGCTGCGTTCTGTGTTCTTTACTGTAGCTCTGATCAATTCAGCCGAGACCGCCTGAGACTTAGTTCCACTGCTGTGATAAAGACACAACATACCATGGTATTAAAGCGCTAGATTTTTAGTCAACATTGCTTAGTTTTTATTCCGTTTTTTCGTCTGTGAAAAAGGTAGTCGGCGGAGTATGATTTCTCATCATTGTTTTTAGTGGACAAAGCGTGGCTCACCTTCTCGTACTTTCCACCAATGGGCAGTGAGTTGTTCTCTGTGCCGTCTTTGTGGTAGACCTGGGCCAAGATGTCCTCGTCCTCGTCGGCACGCTCCCTCTTCGCAGAGGTCACGCCAGAGGTCACGCCAGGGACACGGTCCTTGGCTTTGGGCTCCTTCCTGATTGGTGAAAAGCACAGCAGAGCTACAGAGAACCGTGTCACCTTTTTACCTCTTTAAGCCCTGGCCAGTGTACTTACTTTAAGTTGGGACTTAAGGTGTTCCATTCCTCCAGTAGAGACTCTACTGGATAAAATGCCATCTATCAAAACATTACTTTTAGGATAAATGTTCTAAAAATAGAAACTCTACTCAAATAGAAACTCAAAAGTAAAAAGAATTGCACATACAAGCTATCTCATAGCACGGCACAAAGTGCCTATTTTTGAAAAATCTTGAACATTTGTGCAAATCTTTGCTTCTGAGGGTCCCTGAAGCATAACAGCATATTTTCAGATGGGGGTCCGTAGCCGAATGCATATCATTGCCGGGTCCAGTGGTCTAGGACCGGACAGATGGTTTGTGTTGTAGTTGGTGTTGTAGTCTACATGTGAGACCCCCCGGACCCCCAGCCCAGTATACCTACATGTGAGACCCCCAGGACCCCCAGCCCAGTATATACCTACATGTGAGACCCCCAGGACCCCCAGCCCAGTATATACCTACATGTGAGACCCCCAGGACCCCCAGCCCAGTATATACCTACATGTGAGACCCCCAGGACCCCCAGCCCAGTATATACCTACATGTGAGACCCCCAGGACCCCCAGCCCAGTATATACCTACATGTGAGACCCCCAGGACCCCCAGCCCAGTATATACCTACATGTGAGACCCCCAGGACCCCCAGCCCAGTATATACCTACATGTGAGACCCCCAGGACCCCCAGCCCAGTATATATACCTGCTGATGTTGAGGTAGTTAAGCAGCTCTCTCTGGTTGAAGCCTTTCTTCAGGAGGCTGTGGTTCTGCTGCTGTTGCTGCTGCTGCTGCAGCTGCTGCTGCCGGGGTCTCACCTGGGATGGGACCCCATAATCCTTATTATCGTTTATCGTGATTAAAAAAAGGAAGAATGATAAGCTCAGAATTAATCATATCGCAGAGATTCTAATTTATCGTGAAATTGTCCTCCGTCATACAATACTAATTAGCTTCTGTTGAGCTGCAAATTCAGTACAACTTAAACCCCTCTGTACTTGATCAAACAGACCGTGAAGAGCACATTTGCGCAAATTGATTTTCCAAAAATATCGGATCTACAAGTTTGTAGATCGGCTATTTTTGGCAAATGTGAGGGGGGAAGGGGGGGCTTTCAAGTTGTTAAGAAAAGTGCAGTAATCACGACGTGTCATTTTCCTACGGTCACGTAGGAAAATATAAAATATAAAATAGAGAGACTCACCTGGGGCACGGCGCGGTTGGCTCTGCTGGGAGACACGATGTCTGGCCGGTCCACCAGGCTGCCGACGCTGCCCATGCCGCAGCGGGACGACAGGGGCGGCGCGCCCGCCGGGAAGGCGGCGGCGCGGAACTTCTTGCCGGGGTCACGCGTCAGAGGGAGAGTCTGGACCGACGTTGCCATTGGTCAGAAGACGGGGCGGGCGCGAGACGAGCTCTGTGGCAGGTTGGAGAGACAAAAGGAGAGGCCGTTGAACACTTGGTGCAGACATAACACAGGCGAGGCGGTGTGAGCTTGTAGAACGGAGGGAAGATTTAATTTTATACTTTAATAAATAAATGCATATATATATATAATTTTAAAAATAGACAATCTACAAGCTCAAAATGAGTTGCGATTAGAGGTCTACTTCTAACAGGATGTGTCATTGCTGCAGTGTGTGTGCGTGCGTGTGTGTGTGTGTGTGTGTCTGTCTGTGTGAGCTGACAGATGTGTCTGTGCACGTGGGTTCAGACAGCTGTCTCCCAGCATGCACCACTGACATGCCAACACGTTCAGATCACAGCAAGGTCAACCGCAAAACTCTCTGCTCCAAGATCCTTGTACATGCAATCATACACACAGTCACACACACACACACACACACACACACACACACACACACACACACACACCTATATATCAGCAGAGCAGCACTGTATATGAAATGACACTTTTCTGTTAATTAAAGCCATAAAGGTCGTGATATACTCTGAATGCAACACACACACACACACACACACACACACACACACATTCAGTTTGAATGATGCAGTCTTCTCTTCACAGAAGCAGCAGCAACAACCCAATATGATTGTGAGGAGGATGCATTGCTCATAAGCGAATGCACGCCAGCCCACATCCCATCCCATCTCATTCTGGAGAAAGAGAGAGCCCAAAACACAGCCTGAAGCATCACAAAACCCTGGGAGGCCGTCGCTGCTGTTCTGCTCTGGGGAGAGAGAGGTATGAGGCAGCATAATGCCACTGTCGGCTTGGAAAACCTGGTATATATGCCAGAACGACATCGTTGCTTTTCAGTAAATGGAAAAAAGAAGAACATTAAGTGTTCCAATGCAGTAGATTCTCAAACTTTGTCATGTCAAGGATCCCCAAATTGATATGAATTTGGCCGCGGTCCCCCATTTGAAAATGTCTTGTGCCAGCGACCCCCCCCCCCCCCAGAAGAGTAGATTTGTGTCAAAATAATTCAGTATTTCCAATACTTACATACAAAAATAACACAAAGTGACGCACTGTGAGCTTTTATATCTGCTATTTTGTAATTGCCAACATATAAAGGGATCAAGCGATTACAATTATTGAGATACTATATTAACTACTTTTGCTGGGGACCCCCTGAACCCCCCACCCCCCCAATAATTTAGCCACAACCTCTTGTTAATACTTTTCATTTTGATTCAACATTTATAAAACCCACAGACACACTTACGGTAATCACTTTCTCTTTCCCTTTCGAAATTTCCCACCAAAATAGCAAAAATGGCTGATCTCCAGGCTCACATCTGTGACACGAGGCATCGTGAGCTTGAAGATCGGCTAATCTCGCTGCTTCTTTTTGCGTGACACTTTCCCATTCGTCCCATTCATTTACGGGATGAAAAAACAAAAGAAAAAAAACATACGGAGATACGAGGTTTTTTCTATAACCAACAGTAAAGATATGCAACATCCCAAGCCTCTTGCATAACGTGCACCCAACAACTAGGTTACAACAGCCCCCCACTCAGTTCCCGGAAACAAAAAACAACGAAATACAATATAGTGGCAGAAGTGCTTTTGGCAAACATCACACACACGATTCTAATCAAGTGCAGCGCTTTGCTTTGTTTTTATATCGGTTATTTCCCGCGTCTCCTGAATGTCATGTGTATCCAATTTACACACAATTTACACACGGCACGCCTCGTGCAACAATATGCATGCCCCTCTTCGAGTGGAAATAATACAAACGTTATGTAAGGACACTGTTTTTTCTTTAGTTTTTTCCTACAAACATTATAAGACGTCAAACTCAGCTGCTCTCTGTATCTTTGCGCCTCCACCTACTCTGTTGTGGTGGTTGTATTGTATTGTATTAACCTACTCTGTTGTGGTGGTTGTATTGTATTGTATTAACCTACTCTACCACAGCGATTGGTCGAAATACATTTGTATTCAGTAACAAAAAAAGTTAAGCACTCAAACGCGCCATCATCCATATTATGGGGTTGGAACATAACCCAAAATAGGCGATCTACTAAGCTTACAACGTGTCGCGCTGCGATACGTTGTAAGCTTGTAGATCGCCTATTTTTGGTGAAGAGATTCGGTGTTGATGGAAAGAAGCAGTCCTCCTAGCACAGAGCCAAATCAGGCGCTATACTCTCCGTCTGCCAACCTGGGGAGAGCCCCGAACTGAGCTCAACATGCTTCCTCCAATGCATGGGGAGTGAGCTTCTTATCAGGCTCTGTTTACTAAGTGCAGAGGGTCTGAGTGGTTAAGTAATGCGTTGGTTGTTCTTCATGTTCTTGAGTGCTGAACTGAACTCCACAGTCTCCACTGTGTGGACAGCTCCTGAATGCAGAGTATCAGTTTATTGGCCCATTCATCTTCCAGCACTCCATTCTCGACCTTGGCAGGTGGTCCAAGAAAGGGCACAACGTTTCCGAGTGGTGGGCATGGACATCTCCACTATCTCCATAGCCAGAATGATATTTCGCGTTTATTCCTCTTTTTTTTAAATATATTTTTGGATGACATATAGTCCATTCATCCATCCATCCATCTCATGAATGGTCTATAATGGTATATTGACCCCTCTCCCACACACACACACACACACACACACGTCTTGCGTTTTTCCAGCCATAAACTGGCTAGGGGGGGAAGAAGAGAGCATGCAGCCATGCACACACATACTGTACGTACACACACAGAGCGACTTTGTAACCACCAGTTAACTAGCAGGCAGAGGCTATTTGGAGCATCTATTCTATAGGCTACCGCTACATGTTAGTGTGAGCCGCCTTCCTTCCAAGTTCCAACCCTCTGATTTAGAGAGTAGCTATAAGAATATCCTTGTCAAAAGAATTACCATAGAAATGGCAACATCCATACCCCTCTTGTATTCCATTACATTCTGTTTTGAAATGCAATGCTGTTCTGTATCTCCTGTGTCTATCATAATTAAGGGCCAATGTCAGATGCCTTAATGCAGAGTGGTGCAATGTCAAGGACCGCCTAAATTGATAGGCATTTGGCCGACTGAAATACTGTGGGCTGTATTTTGCGTGTCTTAAGTACCAGGTCTTATTACCTAACTTGAGTAAACTAAAGACCTGGAGGCGTGATCAATGCTCTTTGGCCACTCAGAATAGCCAAATGGCATTGATCACGCCTCCAGGTCTTTAGTTTACTCAAGTTAGGTAATAAGACCTGGTACTTAAGAGACGCAAAATACAGCCCTGTGTATTCTAAAAAATGTACAAGTCTTCAACATTATTTTCAAAAACAGCGGACCTACAAGCCTTGAGAGGCCCATACCCTATCTCCTGATTCTGTAGTGTGAGGAAGCTTGATGTATACAATTCCACTCCTTGGACATGATGTTAGTATGTCGCATTGAGTCTTTGGTATGACCCGGGCCAGGGATCGAATCCCGACCTCCCAGTCTCAGGGCGGACACTCTAACCACAAGGCCGCTGAGCTTCTATTTTTGAACCCCCTCAAATACCCCTGGGGGGAGAGACGAGTTCCACCCGGGCAACCCAGCTGAAGAGGCTTGAGTTATTATGGTGTTCTAGTATTTAAAGGACTGCCCGTCCATATTGTGGGGAAAGCTTTTGCAGAAAATGGCAGATCGACAAGCATGTCGATCGGCTATTTTCAGCCCACAATAACATAAAACTGTTATACCCTGAGGGAGGGGGTCAACTATATATAGGGTTTATACTGTTATACCCTGAGGGAGGGGGTCAACTATATATAGGGTTTACGTGGTTAAATTGAAAAAGCCTGAGAATCAATCAATCAATGTCCGTAGTCCACATTTATCAAGTGCTTTGCACGGCTGCCCTTGCCTTGACGGAGCTGCAGCAATCGTGTAAATGGATCAAATGGGATAGAACTCTAGAGGACTGTGTGTGACAGGGCTGTCAGCCATCCAGAGAACACAGACCACTCCATCCATGGTTTTATTCATGAAGAAGAAAGACAGTGTCAAACTTTACACTAAAGCAATACAGCAAATAATAACCTCTATGCATTGTCAGTGCTTTTTCAAAGTGGGGTATGCGGACCCCGCCGGGGTCCTTGCGGGGCGGTTCCAGGGACGTGCCCAGATGAATGATTGATGGTTACCAAATAGATCAGTAGTACAGGTCTGTAACTCTGAGAGTGTATATTTGGTTCTATTTGTACGTTCTCACACTTAAAGGAATGGAATTTATGCGCTGCGGTAATGGCGAATACTCAAGTAAGGTAAAAGTGCCTTGAAGTTGTACTTAAGTACTGTACAATACTTGAGAAAATGTACTTAGTTGATTTCCATCACTGGTAATGGAGGTCACTCTGCTGTGGTTTGAAACGTGACCTTTGTCAAGGTGTTTCCATCAGCTGGTCAGGGCCCTCCGTCTGTCGGGCAGAAACCTTGTATCTCCATATTTCGACATTATATATTAATGCAAAAATAGCAGACATTCATGCTCTATAGACCTCTATAGTAGATTAGCAATTCTTGCCATTTCAGAAATATTCTGAAAGTGATAAATGTCTGTGGGTTTTATAAATATTGAACCAGTATAAATAGTATTAACAAGCGCTTAAAATACATTGGATAAAGTACATTGGGTCCATTGGAACATAGGTTCGAACCCCCCTCCCCATTTCCTGAAAAGTAACAGCTTTGGACATACAAGGTTTCCACCCGTCAGTGACGTTATGTGATTGCTATATGACTCACGGCTCGTGAATGTGTTGCGTTTGTGTACGTACGCGCCTCAAACCGGATGAATAAATCATGAGCGTGTCAAACCTCAGGGCCGTGGGTCATGTTCTTTCTGATGTTTGTTTTGCTATCTGTCAAAGACGAGGATCAATAAGCAACAGGAAGCGCAGAGAGAGAACATTGCTCAGGAACTATCGGAAAGGCAGCTCGCTGAAAACGTCAATAATTCCATGCTGTGTCGGCTGGAGACCTTTTGTATTATGATTTTAAAAGCGTTTTTAGTAAAGTACTGAACTTTTGCTTTGACAAATGCCCTATGACAAACAAATCACACCTGTGTGAACTGAGCGGTGCAACTATACATTTATTGTTATAGTTACTGAAGTGTACTGTGCTTTGTAGTGTACTGTGCTGTACTGTGTACTGGACCCTGGGGGGTACCCGGAACATGGGGTCCGGGCCGGTTCCGGCGAGCCTTCCCGAGTCCGAAACGGTCAAGAAATGACAGAGTTGTTTCAGCTTTCCGTGCTCGGACAGACATAGACTACACATAGAGACACGCATAGGGACACACAGCTGCATGATGGAGTGGAGGCACCGCTCAAAAACATAAACCCTTCAAACTTTAACTAGCGCTCCAAAGTAAGCAAAAGTACCTCAATATTTTCCAAATTAGTCAAAATCGTTCAAATATAGCAGCTCTAAACGGTCAAATAACAGTACAGTAGTGGAGTAACAAGTGCAATATTTGCCTCCGAGATGTAGTGGAGTAGAAGCATCAAGTATTGCAAAATGGACATGCCTCAAAATTGTACTTAAATCCAGCACTTGAGAAAATGTACCTATTTACGTTCCACCACTGGTTGCCAGAGAGCCTGTCTGTGTGTGTGTGGGGGGGGGGGGGGGGGGGGGTGTTACTGGCTGGAGGTTGAAGGATAAAAACCCTTTTAAGCTGCGACCGCAAATCTTACGGGACTGAAAAAATCTTGCGTCCAGTTGTTTTCCATAATTGCCTTGTGGTTTATGGGCCCCGGGTAAGGAGAGAGAGATTTACAACTCAGCCCTGACTAGCCAAGGCAGGGTTGCTGACACACACACACACACACACACACACACACACGCACGCACGCACGCACGCAGGTCAAAGCAGGTCTTTCTACCATCCTCAGAAAGGTGGACTAATTGAAACTGTCACTGTGTTGGTGTGTTGTGTTGAAACATTGTATACACCCACATAGTAATGAAGCATATTAACCCCTCGAATACATTTATGTCCCTTGAGCATAGTATGAAGCCGCTCGAGTATATCTGACTGAACTAACGTACTGTATCATTAAGTTACTAACTTACTAAAGTCACCTGCCCTGGTCCTCAGATTAGATTATTTTCCACATAAATATGTTTCAAATATCTTTGAGTTTTATAAATATTGGACCAATTGAATCAAGAAGATCTTGTGTGACATTGGATGCAACGGACCACGGGTTCTTTTTGTCCACGTCCTGGAAAGTGAAGTGGTCTTGGACATATGAGGTTTCCACGCGGCAGAGACGACATAACGGTTGCTTGACAACTGTCACGGAGAAGACAAAACGCTATGGTCTGAGAGAGACTCGGCTCTCCAAGGACACTCTCTTAAAATATTCTGCTCAGCTCTCCAGTGGGAAAACAATGCATTCACTGGAGTCCTTGAAGCCCTGAGAGGGAGGTGGGGAGGGGTGGGGGGGGGGGCATTTCAACCTCCACAAGCCCCCCACCCACCCACACACAGCCAGAGACAAATGGATGACCGCTCTGTGTGTGTGTGTGTGTGTGTGTGTGTGTGTGTGTGTGTGTGTGTGTGTGTGTGTTTGTGTGAGGCCGAGAGGGAAGCCACATTCCACAGATGCTTTTCAAAAGACACAAGCTTGAGCTCGTCCCCTTTTTATTTATTTATTTGATCCGCAAAACGCTCACTCCCATGAATGCACACGCACAGTTGGATGTGTGGGCAGTGCCCTGAAACCCCCTCCCGCAATAAAAAGCACAGATGAGCTATAGGGCACCGAATCTAACCGAAAATATACTGAAACCCATGTTTAGAGCCAATAATTGACTTAATCTGGCTCGTGTAGGTTAATTAATCTAGAAGCAGGCTTTGTTTGCTTAATAAAACAATAATAAAATATATTATGTATTAACATAACGAAGAAAATCAAAAATGCTTTATAATCGATGTCCGATGAACAATGTAGAGGCTTTGTCCTGGCCTAGCATTAAAGCAGATGACACCAATGCACTTGAATCATTTGCTCTCTTCTTAACAAGTTGCAGTAATGCAATGGCAGATCTGGACTATTTGGATGAAATGGAAAGTGCTGCCAGCATGCACACGATCATCACAAAGCTGCCATACAGGATGAGAGAGAAATTCAGAAGTGTTGCTTTACCTCTACAAACTACTTAACCCTTTATTATGTTGTCCAATGGCTGCGGCATACAAAAACAGTAAAAGTGGCCGATCTATCTACGTATACGAGCCATGCTGTACAGATAAGCACATACCTGCAGCAGAGCTCAAGTACCCTGACCTTTGCCCCTGGAGAGAGCATCCTCTTCTCTGCCGCGCTGCGATCAAAGTTTGTTTACGTTGACAGGGCTCACGCTGAAACTCCCACGCAGCGCGATGCACCTCTAGATAGAGCCGTTATGTAATACGCTGCAGCGATGTTAGTACCGCAGTTTAGTATGCATGGAACTCAGCTTGAGCTAAGTAGGCTATACTGTAATTTATTCTATTTGGCAGAGAGCCACTGTAATGTATTCAACCTCTAGTGCAGTGGTGGAAAGTAACTAAGTACATATACTTAGGTACTCTACTTTTATTTTGGAGGTATTTGTACCTTACTTGAGTTTTTCCAATACTTTTACTTCTACTCTCACTTCATCTCGGATCCAAATATTGGACTTTTACTCCACTACATTTATTTGAAAACTTTAGTTACTAGTTACTTTGTAGATTTCGATTATTATTACAATACATGCATTAACCACTTCTGTATTTCAGGCATTTGAAAATAGCTGATCTATAAGCTCACAATTGTTTGTTGATTTTAAAAAGATGTTCACTTTTGTAAATTTGAAATGGGACATTCTGCATAATGAGTACTTTAACTTTTCGATCTTTTAGTACATTATGATGACATTCCTTTTAAACTTTTACTCAAGTACATTTTGAATTCCAGACTTACGAGTAGTTCTATATTCCACCACTGTTCTAGTGTCCCTCTCTCTCCCTCTTTCTCTCTCCCTCCTTTTCTCTCCCTCCATCTCTTCTATCTCCCTCCCTCTCTCCCTCTCTCCCTCTCTCTCTCTCTCTCTCTCTCTCTCTGTCTATGTCTCTCTCCCTCCTTTTCTCTCCCTCTATCTCTTCTATCTCCCTCCCACTCTCTCTCTCTCTCTCTCTCTCTCTCTCTCTCTCTCTCTCTCTCTCTCTCTCTCTCTCTCTCTCTCTGTGTCTATGTCTCTCTCCCTCCCCACATGTCTCTCTGACAGCCTGTGTTAGTAGCCGCCCGTCAGCAGCTGTCCCGGCGCTGTGGCGGAGGGAGGGACGTCCTCAGCATCATGAGACACCAACGCAGTTGTCGGCTGACACTTTTCAGCCAGACCAATTTTTACCAGAGGAGAGACTGTGTGATTAATGTCAAGCGTTGACGGGTTTGGGTCGGTCAGCACTACAGGAGGGCACCCGGGGGGGGGGGGGGGGGGGGCACAGAACCACTTTGAACCATCCGGAAGAGCCAGGACTAAGTAGGCCCCACCAGACTCTGTATAGCAGTGGATGTATAAGACGATCAATAGCTCCACTATTGCGTCTCCATCCACTGCATTAGCGCAGCTCCATGCGTACATTAGTGCAGTACGTGGTTCTTCTCTCAAGCTTTTCTGGATCCAGGCCCACTCGAAGAAACTCTATTAAGTGTTATAGAGGTGCATGGCCCACCCATCTGACCACTTAAGTTAAGTGGGCCGAGTGCATTCCCAGAGCATGTATATTTGAATCATCCATCAGTCGATTGTGTTCCGGCTTGGATCAATGGAAGTTATGGAACTAACTTTAGTATACTATTTATGTATAGATATGACAAATGCAGGTTTTAAAGAAAAAATAACATGACATATTTCCAATTATTTGCATATCAAACACAAAAGCTTCAGAATCAGTGCACTACAGCATTGGTTCTCAAAGTGGGGTCCGGGGACCCTCAGTAGTCCTTCCAGGGGGTCCCCATCTTAATGATTGATAGTTTACCAAAATGTATACACTTAAAGGTCTGTAACTCTGACAAGTGTGCAAATGGAATCAAATGGACCTGCAGTGGCCTAATTCATTACCAAATGGGGGTTATTCTTGGGCCGCGGCACCAGCCGGGAAGAGAACCGAGCTAGAGGAGAAACGCGGCACACTGAAAACACAGCTAGACCGTTTGATGCTGCGCCGTAATGAGGGAGCGAGGGAGGCGAGCGAGCCGCTCTTGCTCGGGGGCACGTCGGCAGCGCAGCGCTAGCCCTCTAATTGTCAGCAGGTTATTCATTATGGATGCCAGACAGACCCAACGGAGGGACGGACGGACCGCCTTCCTGCCCCGCGGACCCCGAGGCCACTCCGAGGAGAGAGCGTGTTGAACAAGAACAAGGCCATCAATTATCCCTTTGCAGAAACACTTGGAAGAAAGCTGTGTGATGTCATAGGGTCATGTAGTACTATAGTAGGCCCGTCACCCGAGTGTCACGTATCTGTGACATCTGCCAGGTGTCAGTGATGGACTGTGGTGACAGTGGTGGACTGTAACATGTACGCAAGTGCTGTACTTGTACAATTTTGAGGTGCTTTTACTTTACTGAGTATTTCCAGTGTTCCACTTTTACAGAACTACTCCACTGATCGGGGACAAATGTTGTATTCTTTACTCCACTACATTCATTAGAAAACTAAAGTTAGTGTAGTTACTTTGTAATTTTAATTATTATTACAAAATATACAGTAACCACTTTGGCCCATTTTGGCCATTTGAAAATAGCCGATCTACTAGCTCACAATGCGTCGCAATGTGACACACATTGTGAGCTTGTAGATCTGCTATTTTCAAATGACTATGACACATTTGATAACATATAATGGGACATTCTGCATAATGAGTACTTTTACTTTCGGTACTTTAATTACATTTTGAAGCCAAATTAGCCAATACTTTTGTACTTTTACTCAAGCACATACACATATTGAATTCTGGACTTTTACTTAATGTATTGAGTATTTCTATGTTGCAGTATTGAAACTTTTACTTAAGTAAAACAATGTGAGTACTTTTTCCACCACTGCAAACGTGTGACACACTTACACGCTACATTACATACAGTCACAGACGCAGAATACAGACTAAGACGTTTGGTCAAAGCTGGCGTCTGGCTGTACAGCCGCGAGGCGGTTACCGTAATGGTTTCTCTTTCTCCTCTGAGTGACAGCCTGTGTATTTTAGTTTTTGTCACACGCTCCATCACAGCAGCACAGACATGTTTACGGCTCTTTCCGTGAGACGTGATGCACAGCCTTGCTCTGTTAGCGGTCAGACATGAGTGACCCCCAAAAGCTGAAGGCCCCCAGTGTTTTCCCCTCTCCGTCTCACACTGTCTCCATTGATGACCACTGCTGGAGCCTTGGAGGGGGCCATGTAGGTCCCATTGGATCATAGTTATTAGGATACAGGGCCCTTATTGAGAATGACACGCGGACATTCGAGGGAACGGGCGAGCCGACAACACTGGCTTTATTCCAACGGTCTTGATGAGGTGGCCCTGCCCAATCAGGGAAAATGCCTCCAATTTGGGGCAGCTCTTGCTGCATATACTGTGTTAATCTGTACCGAAATGCACAAAAGCACACCACGCTGCCTCCCACTGTAGCTCCAATTCTCATAGGTTAGTATTAACCCACTGTTTAACCCCCTAAGGTTGCACACACTTTTCTCCGACTCAGCAAAGAAGGTTTTGCAGCAGTGGAAGAACATCCAATACTAGTGTGCAGCTTCAGGCCCCCTGGTACTCTAAGGATGCTGTGATGTCGGTCCGTCTGTCTCTCTGTCCTTCCCTCAGCTTTGCCTTGTGGCTCAGCTCTCTCTTTCCATCACAACGGTGCAATACGGCGACCACAATACCGCTCCGATTCTCCAGCTGATTCTGACAGTTTTCCTGTAGAGCATTTTGACTGATTAAACCAGTGGACGTGGTTCCCAAATGTTTTAGCTCAAGACTGAAAAGAGAAATTAGATGTCTCCCTGAGACCCAAACGAATCTACAAGCACACAACACGTTGCGATGCAACGTTTTGTGAGCTTGTATATTTACTATTTTCAATACTTAAAATATATATATATTCCTTTGAATATTATATTTTATTTGTAATAGTAACAGTTGAATTTGTATTTATTTCAGAATTCTTCGTTTTTGTTCATGGTGTTTGTTTTTTCAAAATGGTTGGAAACAAGACCCACAAAAATGTGTCCACGGCTCACAAAAGGGTCCCGACCCAGTGCTTGGGAAACAGTGGATTAAACAATCCGTCTGCCCTGTCTGTCTGGATGGCACATTCTGGCCTTTATATTGACATTGCTGACCGTTCAGTATTGTTGCATCTCTGCAACAGAATTGAATTACCGTGCCGTCAACCACAGTGGCAGCGCTGAGGTTATCCTGGGTGAGTGCTTCCATTGGTCCGTATTGATTCGGGTCTGAATGATGTTACATAAACCACGTTTCGAGAGCGAGAGAGAGACAACACACAGGGGAACAGCAGGTTAAAGGTCGCATTACTGTCTTCCATTTACAGTGGAAATCATCGTATGTAATATAGTACAATACCATGGTCCGGAGTTTTCAGCTGTTTACAGAGGTTTTCTTGTTTGTCTACTTCTATATATTCAGGTTTTTGATTTGTTTTTTCCATCAATCAATGCTATTGAACACCCTTTACGTGTTGGTTAAACAAATATTGAACCAATGGAAAGTATTAAAAAGTGCTTCGGACAAAACCTCTTAACTGCATTAGACCCTCAAGCTAACTCCACCACCTCTCCCCCTCTCATGCAAGTAATTGACAATATATAAAGTCACAACTCCAACTTTGATGAGGCTGTATTGCTTTGTTTTTAAATATAGGGTTTTCTTAATTTCCTGAAAATGTACATTTCTCATGTAAAGTTAGAGTTAGGTGGTTTCTTCCCGACAGCAGAGATATGCAACTTTGGATGTGTTTATCTCTAATTTGCTTTGCGATAAAGTGTCAACTTAACGATCTTCTAATTTGTTCAGATTTGGCCTCCGTGAACTGCAATCTATTGATCCTACAGTGAGGTCATGACTGTATGCAATGAGTGAGCGCATGAGAGCAGCAGAGAGAGACAGAGAGAGAGGGGAGAGAGAGAGAGAGAGAGTAAGGGGGAGAGAGGGAGATAAGACAGGGAGATTAGCACTAATGCCATATGGGGTGTGTAGACCTCAAAGAGTGAAGAGATGAGGGCTGATGCACATGTGCACAAGCACACGCACAACACGTGCACAGGCGCGCGCACAGGGTGGACATGGGCGTGTTTGTGTGGGGCTTTGTTATTCTGAGTGGACAGTTTTGCGACAGCAGTTCTTCTGATTCGATGGCTTTGCAACTACACTTCTGAGTTCAGTGACAGATTTGTTGGGTTTACGGGTAACGGGTATACGACAAAGCATATACATATAGGGCTTAAGTTGTTCAAACAAAACAAACAAGCAGCTCTTTCAAGTCGATATATGGACGTTTCTAAACGTGAGCTTCGGTTAAACAAGGTTCCCCATTCTGTTCAGCAGAACAGCAGGTCTTTCTTAAACATTACCTGCATTCTGTTCAGCTCGGTCACAACAGGTCTGAGGTCTGTTCTTAAACATTACCTGCATTCCCAAAACGAAAAGTATACTATAGTATGAATGACAGCGGTAATGCCGGGCAGCAATTTGTTCTCACACAGCTGGCTTTGAATTTTTGTGAGAAAGCAAACATATGATTTATTTACCCCTAATCCTGGATCTGGTCCAAGTTCTCTATTTATGTCTCCTCCAGCTGATAAGCAAGCAGCACTCAGATTAAGTTGGATAGACCATGCGCACATTTGCCTGGTATTTGCTTTAGCTATGATCAGCGGTGGAAAGTACATTTACTCAAGTACTGTAGTTGAGTAAAATTGTGAGGTATTTCAATTATTTTGCAGGGACATATCCACAGCAGTTATTTGAAAAGTTCATAGTTACTATAGTTACTTTGCAGATGCAGATTATTATTACAAAACGAATTAGGTCCTATTTTAATTAATTCCAAAATAGCTCACAATGTGTGACATTGTGAACCCCACGGAAAAAACACAAAAAATATGGAGATAGGACTGGTTACCTATGAGCTATGACCTATGAGCTATCAGCACAAACAGAGAGAGGAGGTAGAGAGAGCAGAGGTCCAGGGAACAGAATGTGTGAGGCAGGGGAGAGAGAGAGACGAGGAGGAATGTGGAGGCAAAGGCACATTCCGCGCGTTTCTTGCCGGGTAATTATTAATGTGCCGTCACAAAACTGGTGCAGAGCCAAGGTGGGCGATGTGTGATGGATCCATACCTACCGACCGCTGCGAGGAGGCATGCAGCGCAGCGCCAAGGCAAACATGAGCAGCCTTCCGCTGCGCCTGACCTCAATTCACTCTTCTCTTTACCTGGCCTGTTATTTCTGCAGAGAAGAGACACTACGGCATGCAGCAGTCACGTAGTTTCGGCTACTCGCGGGGCCTCCGTCGGCCATACGACGACTTCAGTACTCAAAACCCTGATTTAATTCAGACATTTGCAAAAACATTACATCTACAAGCTCAAATTGTGACATGTTGTGAGCTTGTAGATCTGCTATTTTCGCTATTTTCGGATGTTACCATTGTGCAACCATGTATAATACAGGCTTAAGTTGTTAATAATGCTTTTTCGGGTCGATTCGTTGATGTATTAGAAAACATTTATATATTTCAAATGCCTCGCTTCTCAATTATTCGGTTATAAGTCGGTTACTGGCTCCAAATATTGGTTTCGATATATTTTCTTAGCAAGAGGCAGACATGATAGACCTTCTACTGTATACCTGACCTGGATTTCTTTACCTGGGCGGTTATTTCTGCAGCCCCCCCGCCCGCCCCACACACTCCCCTCCCTGCAGCCTGTACCCTAAAATTACAGCCTCCATGGAGAAGCCATGGGTAATATTGGACACATAATGACTGATGATTCTGGGACATAATAATACTCTGGATAGAAGGGGAGAGCAGACCTGTATTAGGCCTGGGTCGGGCTAATCAAGACAGAAAGCATGACGGAGCAAGCTTCTAATTAATTTCATTACATAAAGAGCCGAGGGAAGATTAACTTGAACAGAGGTACAGTACCCCCCCCTCTCTCTGTCTCTCTCTCGCCCTCCATATACAGTATATCTCTCTCCCTCTCGCTCAGTCTCAGTTTCTAAAAAAGGCTCCATTGTTCCTGGAACAGTTCACACAGGAGTCACTATTCTGTGATTACAGGCGGCGATAGAAATCAAGAGTGGTTGTGGTTCCCACGTTAGCAGCAGCCCACACCTGAGCTGCTTTCTCTTAACAGCTAGTAGTACACGTAGTGTGTGTGTGTGTGTGTGTGTGTGTGTGTGTGTGTCTGTGTACACACACTCCGTTTTGGTAAATATGGACTGCACAGCACTGAGCTAATCTCATCTAAATCACTTAAGCCCTATTCCGTACTTCGCCGTATGGTCGTGCCACGCGGCGAAAAGCTTACAGATTCTATCCACCCGGCTATTTTCAAAATGCCATGGCCCAAAAAACAGGGACGCCAGATTGAAAGTTGTTATGTAATAGCACTGCACCCTGCAGTGCAATGTTGAACCTCTTGAATCCCAGCATGCTTATTCCGGGGTCGAACATTAGCCAAAAAATAACTGATCTACAAGCTGAATGTGAATGTGTTGCCATTTAGGTATAAATACCCACATAAACACTACATATATACAGTCTACTAGTTTGTCCAGTATTGTGGCACCTGCATTGCAACAGCAGGTTGATGACTGACGAGGCACCGTGTGGGCAGGTAGTAAACACACAGAGGCTGATGAGGTGGCCTGATGCCAAGTCCAGATCCCTTTGCATCAGCACTTTTTGGTTTCTCACTCAGTTTGGGTGTAAATAAAAGAGACGCCGAGCTTTGCAGAGAAACAAAGGGGGAAGACGGGCCCCCGTGTGTATTGAAACGTTGTACAGGGAGAGATAGGGAGAGAACACACACACACACACACACACACACACACACACACACACACACAGAGAATATGATGCTAAAAATATAGTGCTGCAGAATATTGTTGACGACAACGTAATGGAGAACATTTCTGCAGCACGTGGTTGTTGTGGTTCCGTTGCTCGGGGGAACAAAGTCGATGCTGGAGGAAAACTAAACTGTGTTTTCTTCACTGTCAGATAAAGGTAAAGGCTGCAGAAATGTAGCTGCGAGCGTGGCTGAAACAGCCAGCCCAGCACAGCAAGTGAAGGATAGCTGGGGATTTCCAAAGCAGAGAATAAAGCCCCTATCACCGCTGGCTGTAAACAAACAAAGGCTGCAATAGAAGGAAGGGTTGTAATGGAATCTTTCCTTTACAAACTTTATTTGCTTGCTTTACATTTCACAACACCACAGAGAGCACTTTATATTGTTGTCTATTGCCCGTGGAGCCCAACCCGCATGCCAAAATATTGGGTCCGATGCTGATCCCAATTTTGGAGAGTCAGACCACTGATTACCGACCGTATAACCAATATTATGCCATTAAGTGCAATATTTTTGCGGCCCGTAGTATCAGCCTGGCTCTAGTCTCTAACCCGTAGTATCAGCCTGGCTCTAGTCTCTAACCCGTAGTATCAGCCTGGCTCTAGTCTCTCGAGACAGACGGTTGACTCGCGTCAAGAGGGCTCTGTTTCTCCTTTATGTGCCGATGGGTTCTCAGATTGGCTTGGCTGGCTCTGCTGAGAGACACTGACACATGTCTGCCATCTATTCATCTATACCTATCTGCTCCAACCTGTTAGTCAATGTGGATGCTTGCTGGGACTGGACTGGCAGTCCAACCAGGGATGAAAGCTTTAAAAGTGAGCTTGTTTCAATTAATCTCCATTGCAAATGAGTTTCACTTCCAGCCAAAGTCATTAACTCCACTTCCCTTCCTACAAACGAAGGAGACTTTCTTTAGACTGGCTTTAGCGTGCAGGGAGATCTGAGGGAATTCTGAGCTTGTCGGTGGCTTGGGAAACAAGTAAAACTAAAGGCATTCATATGCAATGCTGATTCACCCCCTTTGATCTGAATGTCATTATCATACAGTATGCTGCATAGCTTAAATGCTTTAGGTAAAACATTACTTCAGAAAAGTTACTGAAAACGGAGAATAGCCCAAAACCATTGCTGAAAAAGAGTGAACTTCTAGATTCTGAGTTAACCTCTTAATTTGCACGATCAATACAGAAGCATCTAGTTAACCACCTTCAACCTAGCACCCCAATTTCTGTCACGTTATTTTGAGTGTAAATGATTAAAAAAAAACTGTATATCTTCACAATGCTATCAAGATGTGACACGTTGGGACTTGTGAGCTAATAGATAGATGGCCTATTATCACTATATCCACCGTACAAAGTATACACAGCAAGGCTTAAGTGTTTTAAGCAAGGGGTAATTTATGCTGTGCAGGTCGTTGAGAAATAACACATGGCAGGATGTGTTTAATCATCCTGTTTTATCCTGCTTATTACACAGCTACATAATAAATAATTCCCACAAGTTATATTCCATAAGTGTTGCGCTGGGCGGACACAGTCACCTTGGAACAGTAGACACAGTCGCCTCATAAAAGTTAGTGTTGGTGAAATAGAATAAATTTTCGGTTAATACTGCATCGTGTATTTCTCGCTTCAAATGTTTTCAAAAACATTGAGAGCAAATGTTAGTTGTCAATGACATGGTGTGTTTGTTTACATGGCTGTCGCGTTGGATATATACGGCACAAAATCAAGCAGCGCACATTGATATGAGCAGGTGCTCTGAGCCTTTGATTATATGTCATTATCCAGAAATAACACACAAGCTGAATTCAGTGATTGGCCAATCAGAATCAAGCATTCAACCAAGCCGTGTAATATCAAGTGGCATTATTGATATGAAGAAACAAATCACAGAGAAATAATTACCTGCCTGTTTGTTGTTAATCCAATTATTCTACTTAGCTCTCCTCTTAATCCCACACACACAAACTCTCTCTCTATCTTGTCCTTTGCCACCTGACTTCCAGCTGGTCTAGAGAGCTCAGACTCTGGTGGCAGGTTACAGGTTGCAGATAGAGGTGTGTGGATGGGAGGAGGCAGCTGTTAACTATTCTGTCAATCTTCAAACTATAGTTTTCCCTCCTGTGAAGCCGCAGGGTGACGTCATACTGGACTAGGAGCTAATAGCTATAGTGTAGATTCACAGTGGTTACCAAATTTCTCAGCTCGTGACCCAAAACAGAAAGTACAGTAGATATTCTCCAAACTAGTGAGAATAAATAACCGACCTACAAGCTAGCTCACAACGTTTCACTTCGTGCCACATTGTGAGCTTGTAGATCGACTATTTTCACTACTTCTTAAATATTTGTACTAATTTATGGAAGATCTTTCTTTCATTTCTCATTAAAAGACCAAATGTAGGAAACCAAAAACGAAGGGTAGATCTGATCCCAGGCCTGTGCCTGTAGGCCAGGCAAGGATGGCGTTGGGTTAGAGCTTAGAGCTGATCCCAGGCCTGTGCCTGTAGGCCAGGCGAGGATGGCGTTGGGTTAGAACTGATCCCAGGCCTGTGCCTGTAGGCCAGGCCAGGATGGCGTTACACTGATCTATATAGGGCGGTACCATGGAAAAGGTTAAGCTTAGCTCATCCCTGGCCTGTTCCCGTCAGGGGTCAGTTTCCACTGGTGGACAAAGTACTACTTAAGTAAAAGTATCAATACTGCAATGTATTGTAGAACTGCTATGTTAGTACAATAAAAGTCCAGATTTTTTAATTTTATTTACAAAAAGTAGAAAGTACACATTATGCATGTCCTGTTTCACAAATTCCAAATGTGTAAAAAATCTTTAGAAAATAGCCGATCTACAAGCTCGTATTGTGAGCTTGTAGATCGGCCATTTTCAAATGGCCAAAATGTATATACAGTAGGGCTGATGTGTTTAATGTATGTTTTGAAATAATAATCAAAATCTACAAAGTCACCACCAGTAACAAAACATTTCAAATCATTGTAGTGGAGTAATAGCATAAGATTTGCCTCTGAGGGGTGTAGAAGTAAAAGTACAGAAATGTTTAAATATTTAAGCAAAAGTAGCCTACCTCAAAATTGTACTTAAGTAAATGTACTTAGTTACTTTCCACCACTGTCCATTTCCAGTGACAAAGCTATACCTGACCGGATGACATCACCAGTGGAGCATCTATGACTGTGTGTGAACAACAGATCTGAGAACAGCTCTTAACCTCCTCTGTCCTGCTGTGGAAGCCTCGTGGTGATTCCTAGAGAACCCCGTGCTTCATTCAACATTCAAACTCCAGTTTTCACCGCTCTTCTCAGCACTTTTCTCAATTCCCTTCCTCCACGACCGACATATGGGTCCCGACCCACTGCTTGGGAAACCGGGGGGGGGGGGGGGGGGGGGGGGGGGGGGGGGGGGCAGTGCGGTTGGACCAGTTCCCCTGGTTCCCGCGACACAAAGGAAGGGGACCCGGACGTGAAGCAGGTCTGAGGCAGGTCAGTCCTCTCTGACACCCGAGAGCCAGTTTCAGCCACATCAACCATGCCATGGTTCAGTGCAGTGTGCTGTTTGTTCAGGGATTAATCACACAAAAACGAGGAGGATTGGACCTGCGTCGCCTCGAGAGTCAGACGGCAGGGAAACAAAAAGGGGGATAGAGAGAGAGAGGGAGAAAGGTCAGAGGAATGACAAACTAAAGATGGAAGACACAGAGGAGTAATGAGGAAATAATGACTGCGTGGGTCTGTCTGTCTGTCTGTCTGTCTGTCTGTTTGGACAATGGACGGAGTGTTTCTCTCAGGCTGTTGGACGGGTTCCGCCAGGCTGCTATCGGGTTACAAAGCGCCAGAGACGCTCACATCAGAGCCAGGGACAAAATAGAGATCATTGTTCTGCCTTTCTTCTCCCACACAGGAAAAACTTAAAGAGTGACTCCTTCCTTTCTCCCTTCTTCCCCCGTTTAAACACGTGATCAGGGGCCCGGCAGCTAGATTTGGGTGCCAGGCAGAGAGGGGAAGGTGATCTAGAACACCGGTATCCAGAACAGTGGAATAATAAGTAATGATATTAGTTATAGGACTGTATAACTTCCACAGAGTACCCAGAATCAAGCGGTTAGTTAGAGGCCTTCCAGAAACAACAATGGAATGTCAGTGTCTGACCAAACAAGAACATCCTCATTAGAGCTGTGTATTCCACTGCTTCTTAAAGTCTTTGAAGTCAGGGGCCCCCATAACGATATGTGATTGGCCACAGACACCCATCTGAAAATGATTTGTGCCAGGGACCCCCAGAAGAGGAAAGAAAATGCAAACCACAATTCTTTCCAAATCTTTCCAACATTTTCGATGTTAAAAAAATAAATAGCACATGTACAAGCTTGCAGTGTGTCATATAAGTGGTTAAAATTACTGTGATGCTGTATTAACAACTTTTGCTGGGGACCGCCTGGAACGTCGCCAAGGACCCCACTTTGAGAACCACTGGTGTAATGAATGAACACAGCTGAGCAGGTGCTACTGTATATCCTTGTCATTAGACCCCCCCCCCCCCCCCCCCCCCCCCCCTCCCGGCCCGGCCCGGCCCCTCAGGCATATCCAATCACACATAGATTCCACAGATTCTAAGTAGTGACTCTCCCAGCTGGCCTACGGAGTTCTCTCACCACCAAAGGAAGTCTGTATCCCTGTGTGTACGCGCGCGTGCGTGTGACTGTGTGTGTGTGTGTGTGTGTGTGTGTGTGTGTGTGTGTGTGTGTGTGTGTGTGTGTGTGTGTGTGTGTGTGTGTGTGTGTGTGTGTGCGTGGTAGGAGATGGATATAAAAATAGTATGATGGTGTACGAGAAGAACAGAATGAGAGAGAACCAGTGTTTGTGTGTGTATATCAGTGTGTGTGCGCATCAGTGTGGGTGTCAGTCTGTGTGTGTGTGTGTGTGTGTGTGTGTGTGTGTGTGTGTGTGTGTGTGTGTGTGTGTGTGTGTGTGTGTGTGTGTGTGTGTGTGTGTGTGTGTGCGTGTGCGTGTGCGTGTGCGTGTGCGTGTGTGTGTGTGTCAGTGTGTCTATTTGTGAATGTCTATGTGTGCGCGTGCAGTAATATGCAGTAATACGAGAAAGTAACGTTGACAGAGACAGAAAACCGGGGAGAGTGAGATGCGTCAGGGCCTGGTTACAGTTACCTGTCTGTCAGACCAGACTGAGAGAGACAGACAGGGCCTGGTTACAGTTACCTGTCTGTCAGACCAGACTGAGAGAGACAGACAGGGCCTGGTTACAGTTACCTGTCTGTCAGACCAGACTGAGAGAGACAGACAGGGCCTGGTTACAGTTACCTGTCTGTCAGACCAGACTGAGAGAGACAGACAGGGCCTGGTTACAGTTACCTGTCTGTCAGACCAGACTGAGAGAGACAGACAGGGCCTGGTTACAGTTACCTGTCTGTCAGACCAGACTGAGAGAGACAGACAACGGGGGACAGTGAGACTGTGTACCTCAGTGGTTCCCAAACCTTTTAGCTCAAGGCCCAAGAGAGAAATGTGATTGTCTCCCAGCCTGCAGGACCCACGCTAGTGAAAACAGCCGATCTACAAGCTCATAACGCGTTGCTTTACGCTGCGCTGTGAGCTTCTAGATTGGCCGTTTTCACTATACCTCTTAAACATTTGTTTTCTAATTTATGGAATTTATTTTATTTATTCATTCAATCATTGAATTAGTTTTTTAACTAATTTAATTGTTTTATGTTTTGAAATAGTAATTAGGGACAAAATGTAAGAATGATAAAGGGATATTTACTTGTGACACATAAAAATGTGTCCGCGACCCTCAAATGGGTCCCGACCCAGTGTTTGGGAAACAGCGGCGTACCTGTCTGGCCGCTGAACTCCACCAGACCAGACAACAATTTAGACCCAGACTCATTTCCTCCTCCTAAGCTCCACAGGACCATAACATGACCATAGAATGCTCATAAAACCACCTGGCTGCACGGGGCCAACATCAGACTAGAAACCTCTTGTCTACATTCATTCTAACTTGAACTTTTTGTGTTTTTTTTCCCTAAATTAATGGTCTACTTGATAGTATCAAAAGTAGCAGATCACTTTCTTTTTTAAGTTTTCTTTGAAAATAGCCGAGGTATATAGGGTTAAAGCGGTTTAACCCATTTTGACCTGAGATCAGATTAAAAAAATGTCTATGTTTAAAAAATAGCAGACCTACAAGCTCGTAGCACGCCACTCGGTGGCGCGCTATGAGCTTGTAGATCTGCTATTTTTCAATAGCTAAAGTCCCCGCCCAAAATGGGTCAAGTATTTAACGTGATTCTGATGCTATATTAACTGATACTGTGATGTGAGACTAGATATCGTTATAGGGTTGTCACGATTATGACATTTTATTTGCTGATTAATAGTCAGCGATTGAATTATGTTTTATGAATAAAATGTTAATTTCTATGTGCAAAAGATTATTGCGATTAAGTAAAATAATTGCGATTGGGTAACAATTGTGACAGGCCTAGAAGATATCGTCTGCGGACTTGCGCGAGTAGTATACTAACAGACCTGTGCGATTCGTGTCGATTCAGATACAATTAAGTTTACGATTTAGGCATTTACAGACATTCTGATCCAGAGCGACTAACACGTCTGAGAATGGAATACGCAGAGTAAGCATGCGCTCTAACCGCTAGTCCATGAACAACAAGGTACATACTCCCACAAAGAGACCAACAGGGCCAGTAAATTAGGGATATGTACTGCTAGTAGTGAGGCATACTAGGCACTTCCTCCATGCTAACTCTGATCTCATCTGATGGAGGAGGAACAATTGGGTTGTGGTCGGTGACTGTAACGTGTAAACTGTAAACCTTTAAATCCACATTATTGATTTCATGTAAAAGAACAGAACCCAGGCAGCCTGCCAAAAGACCTGTTATAGGAAGCAACGGTGCTCTGGCAGTGAGGTGGGGGCGGTGCACTTAAGCCAGGCGATTATAAATAAACGGTATACGCAGTTATAGAGACGAGGGCCATGGCCTTTTGTTCTACAACTCACACACTAAACAGCTAAAAGTGTTCTCTGAACATTATGCCTTATGCAAACAATCAACACAGAGTAGAGCCCGACTCAGGACAGAGTTTTGGGTCTGCGGTGCCGATCCTGATTTTGGTGAGTCCTAGACCACTGATTATTGATGTTTTGACTGTTCAAACGTTCCTGATCAATTTGAAAAACTTTGATTTGATTAAGGTTCCATTTGAGAACATTTAACTAGAATGTATGTTATTTACATTGGCACTATATAACCTTTTTCATGAATATAATGTCATTTTGTCTAATTTGTACGGTAGGGTATGCTAATACTTAACTTCTACAATTAGCCCTTCGCTAAGTCCCTCTCCAACCCGTCCTTGTCCAATAGGCACGTTTGCAGCGAGGAGACAGGTCAAGCTATCCTTCTCCCCCATAGAGATGCATGTTAAATGATGGTATTTCTCTGTATACTGTAAATAACCGATCATTTCAGTAGCAAGAGCATCAAAATGTCTTCTAAATCTAGCCAACAAGGCCTGCAGTAGGCTATGTACTGGACAAAATGTGCATGACATTATTTAAATGAACTAGAAATACGAGGAAATGACTTTTATCAACTTTTATCGACTGTCCGACGGGAGTTTTCATGTTGCACTAGCAGCACTATGAGGTGGCGAAAGCTTGACCTGCTTAGCAACAGTTGCTAAACTATTTGGATTGGACAATCGCTTTTTGGGGTGGGATTTAGCAAAGGGCTAATTGGGGTGGTTGTATTTTGTCTCCCCTGCTCTTCTATTGATCCTGTGTCTACTGTCTAGGTGAGACATGACCTTTGACACGATCCCGATTTAGGTTTGACACAAGTTCTGACAAAGTTCAAGAATCAATGTATCTCCTGAGCAAGCAGTTAGGCTCTATTAGCTCAATGGTAAATATTTCAGCACCTTCGCAGGAGATCCGGGTATAACTATGAGGTAGAAGAAGAAAGTTACATAGTGCAGCTTGAACCACTTAAGCCCAAAAGAGCCGACCTACAAGCTCAAAACGTGTCAAGTTGTGACGCATTGTGAGCTAGTAGATCATTAGAAAATAGAAACACACAAAAACGTATTAAAAGAAAATGGCTTGTATGCTCAACAAGGGATCGCAAGGTTGAAAGTGGTAAAAAAACATCCAGACACATTGGCTGCATAATTGCTGATAGCGAAGCTGTTGAAAAAGGTCAAATAATGGCCGATATATCTGACAAGCCCATTATTATCTTTCTCTAAAACATACAACACAGAGAATCCATTTGTGCTGGTATCTAAACGGAGGTTGGTGGCGGGGGAGCCGGAGATAAGCACCATGATCAATGAAAGCACAGGGAAACCATAACGCTGAGGTGAAGGCATGCTGGATGAGAGCAACTCTATCACAGGGAAACAGCAGCTAGTATACAGTATATAGATCGGTGGTTGTCAAACCTTTTCATATCATGGACCCCCAACATGATATGTATTTGGCCACGAACCCCCATCTGAAACCAAATATCACACAGTGGGGGATGAGGCCATGTACAAATACATTAAGAAGTCACACAATCACAAGTAAGTCCCACATGTGTCATGTCATTGTGGAGCACACTAACATTTTTATAGAAAATGTTTCAAAAAGGTTAAAAAAGAAAACTGATCTAGGAGGGCTGTGAGCTTATTAGATCTGCTATTTTTGTTATTCATCATACGAATATATAGTGCTTAAGTGGTTAAAATGTCAAGTGCGTATGCACACGTGTGTGTGTGTGTGTGTGTGTGTGTGTGTGTGTGTGGGGGGGGTGTCTCAGCTTTGTCAGATAAGAAGGGGGGAGAAAAGGCTCTGTTCTCTGGACAATAGTTCCAGGACAAGGCGTTGTCACTCTACATCCGTCCTCCCGCTGAGTCTGAGCGGGTGACATTTACAGACAAAGGCCTCGGTACGGGGTCTATAGTACGACCTTTACCAAGCGAAGGTCACAGGGTCCTGCTTGGCCCCGCGAGGATAAAACCACTGTTTGTCTGAGGACCACCACGTGGCTTCTCTGGTCATACAATGGCAGGTTTGAGAGCCAGAGAGACGGGAAGAAATGACTTGGACTCTTCTAAGCTGTAAATATCGTCGCTGTCGGGTATAAACCTTATATATTCAAAACAGTTACTTTTCATGAAATGGAAAAAGGAACCTGCGTTCCAATGGAAACTATATGTAGTTATTATTTAGTCACAAGCTCTTAATACGTTTAATATTTATAAAACCCACAGACAGACTTACTGTAACCACACATTTCATTGTGACACATTGTGAGCTAATAGATCGGCTACGTTTCTCCTTTTTCGTAACAAAAAAAAGGGAAAAAAAGAGAAACGGATGGGAACCACAAGTCATCCTACCTTGACTGGCAAAAGTCTCTCAGCACAATAAATTAAACAAACCACAAGTAGTAGGATAGTTTAAATGAAAATCCACATTATTTAGGTCAGTGGGCTACTATATGTTTGATTCATTCTACCATTGCCGCTCTGCACACTCAATACACTTTAAGACATTTGCCTTTTTAAACAGTTGGACCTAATGATTAACTAGGGCGTGTTCTGTGCTGAGAGGCGAAACAGCCAGGAATCAGGATACAAATCTGTTCAAACCTACTGAACTGGCAGTTGTTGGGTTATTTTAAATTAATCAATGCAAGGAAACGTGCAGACAAAACAAAATCCTGCACACTGTCTTAACTTGTATGTTTATTGTGAGGGCCAGTAGTTTGTGACAATGATTGAAAAGCCCTCTTAAACAGGGAGTGACTGCAAGCCTGCAATCAGTTACAATCCCCATGTGTGCAATATACCATAAAAACATAAATACCAAACGTCAATCTGCTGCACTGCTTCTCAAACCATTTCATGTATTTGTTTGCAGATCCCCATTTGAAAATATTTCTGCCAGGACCCCGTACAAGATACGTTTTAATGCACGTGTTTGGGGGGTACGCTTATGATTGTCAATATGTTTAACTTTTCTTGCTCCATGCATGAGCAAGAAAAGCAAGAACATTTTACTGCATATTGCACAAGGAGATTTTAATTCATTACAGGCTTGAAGTTGATGCCACTCCCTATTTTATTGTCACAAACTATTCGTCTGATGAAATTCTAGCGCTGAAATGTATTGGCATTATTCGCAGTAAATATTGCACAGGTGTGTGCAGGATTTAATATTGTATTAGAATTTGTCTCTGCTATATACACCTGATTCAAGAAATTGTTATTTTGTTCTAAACGCAACTTTGAGTCTTGAGTGACTGGAGCTTTCCTCAGTGGCAAAGACAGCACATATAATTACACATTCAGCGCAGAGAGGACTCCTAATTAATTCCTTCTGTCAGATCCAGGAACTGATCATGGGTTACATTGATGAAAACTTGTGATCTTTCTGTTTAAACTGCTTTCAATATTTTGGAAGGACAAATTATAATATAACTGTATCTTAACTCCTGTGCTGCCTTTAGTGACTGAATGTCCCATGCGAGATCAATATAAAGGTCTTATCTTATCTTATGTTATTTCCAGCCATTACCATGTGATGATGAAACGGTCAGCTCTGTGGCTTCTTTGACCTTTGACTGGATGACCTTACAGTATGTCCAGTGATGTTGCCAATGCTAGGCTTTAATAATGGCAGGGCCAGAAGGCTCAGAGATTAGATTGAGCCAGCCACAGCAGACAGAGAAAGCTCTACTATAATCCCAACTAGAGCATGACACTTTCCCCTCCGAGCAACAATCAGATTGTAGTACAGAGATTCTCAAACTTTTTACCTAAAGACCCAAAAGAGAAAGAGAAAAGTGGGGGAGAGGGTGGGAGAGCAGAGAGCGAGCAAACAGGACACTTCCTTGACAGCCTTGAGTTAAGGAATAAACATTGGAGAGATGGGGGGAGAGAGGGGGGCATAGTAGAGGAGAGAAGAGACAAACGGAGGTGAGGACCAAAGGTTGGGCCAGAACCCAGTCAGTGGAAGACAGGGGTGATTAGTGCTTGATTAGCTGGCTGGCTGGCTGGCTGGCCTCAGGCGAACCTCGCTGAGTCGCCACGCAACACACAGACACCACAATAACAGACTGTACTCTACGCTGTACCATCTGTGCTATGCCTGACTGACCTCCAATCCACTCATAGGGCATGCACTCCTACAGGGAGAAATATGAATTATTTAATTGCGTGGTTTATGCTTCGTTTTGAACGTGCAACTCCATTATTTCTTCTGCAGCGCGTCACAAGAGTTTGTAGATCTGCTATTTTCAAAGAATTGTGCGAATTTAAAGTGAACCTTTTTAACTCAAATCTTTGCTTCTGGGGGTCCCTGGGACAAAGTATTTTGAGATGGGGGTCCGCGGCCAAATACATAGGCCTACAATTTTGAGGGTCCTTGATATGAAAAGGTTTTGAGCACCACTACTATACAGTAGCAACATATGTTTTTCCAGAAAACTGTTGGGTTAGGGAAATCTTTCTACCTTTTCTTCCATGGCTCTTGTTTATTCAGCTATTACCTATTTGTCACAGATACATTCCACAGCTAAATATATTCTGTCAAGATGCTGTGATTCTGATCCTCGCCTTTAAAATGACTTATTTCTGATGTTTGTACATACACAAGTCTATACTAGTCTATGTATGCTAGTATATAAGTGAAAGGGGAATCTGGCTGTGTGATTTTGTGGCATTTTGTTCGTGGGAGGGTGAGAGTGATTCACATGAAGTGTAAGTAAATTACTTGTAACGTAGCTTGACATATGGATGTCATTCTATACGGGCGGCTGTGCCCCGGTCCAGAAGATATGGGACAACACATACGTTTCTAAGTAACTCTGCGCTTACACTGCTGGGCTAAGCGGAGCTGAGCAAATGGCCGGCCGGCCGGCAGACATCTAATGGTCAGCACAATTACTGTTTCATCAGCTGCCAGCGCTTTCAAGTGCCACACATATGCGCACACACAAATGCGGGCAGGCGTGCGTACACACACACACACACACACACACACACACACACACACACACACACACACGCTGCCAGGGGAGAAGCCAACCCCCTGGGAACTTAGTTAGACAGCTGAATGAAGACATCACTACATCAGCTGTCTGGCAGTCACATTGTGCTGAGAGCAGAGGAGAGGAGACAGAGAATGAGGCAGCACTGCTAATAGGCCGGGCTCAGAGAATCCCAGTTATAATGAAGAATAGGGGTGCAACAGTTAAACTAATTGATTTGATCAATTATTAAAGGCATACTATGTAACGTTGTTCTGTGTTTACGCTACATAACAAAATAATACATATATTCTCCACTGGAATAGATTTACCTGTTTTGGTAGACGGGATGTTTTCGGGTTACCAAAACAAACCAAAAGACCAAAATGTATATTTATTTAGACTAGAGTGGTGCCCGTTGGGCATTGGCCTACTTGAAACGATGGAAGTTGGACATGCATGACCCACCCATGGAGTTATTTGTCAGGCATGCCCAAATATGGAGTCTATGCAGATGTCATCATTGTGATGTCAGAACAGGCCATTTTCATGGAGATCTAGGGGTGATCAATGGTCGCAGCCCTAATTTGAGTCAGTAAGGAAAAAGATGCTCAGAATGGTATTGGCCCGGTTTCCCAAAGGACACCTCTTACACCATGGTGTACACCATGGTGTACACCATGGTGTACACCATGGTGTAAGAAGTGGTGTTGCACATGCTCATTGCACATGCTCAGTTGCTCCTCTAGGCCGCACACAAAAGCCTGTGAACATAGACATTCCGTGCATAGATGTGCCACGAAATGTTAGGCCTCAGGCCTGGTATGGTAGGTCTACCATTCTGAAATTTAATTTAATAATATTTGGACTGCTGGACAGCTGACAGTGGGCTCTCTTTACTCTTAAAAAACATAATAATAATTAAAAAAATATATATTAAAAATAATTAAAAAAATTATGTAAAGGTCATTACACACTGGCGAATTGGCGACGCAATATATTTGTGCTGTGTACATACATCTACTGATGCCTAGTCTGGACACATGAGGCCTACCATACCATTGCGTGGCACATCTATGCACGGAATGTCTATGTTCACAGGCTTCTGTGTGTGGCCTAGAGGAGCAACTGAGCATGTGCAACACCACTTCTTACACCATGGTGTAAGAGGTGTCCTTTGGGAAACCGGGCCATTATCTGTTAGCCAGAGATCTCACTTCATTCAAAGCATGCCTCCCTCTGACAGATTGAAGGAAGGAAGGAGGAGGCCGGAATGAGATAACAAACACCTCTCCTCTCACTCCTGAAGATGCATTTTTGCGCGGTGATGATAACCTGGAACAAGGATCTGTCATGTTGAGCTCCCAACGTCGCTGATGACAGTGAGCGTTTGCAGCAGTCAAACTCAACACCCTCAGCCAGCAGTGGTGGAAAGTAACTAAGTACATTTACTCAAGTACTGTACTTTACTTAGATTGTATTTATTATATTTTTTTTACACATTTGAAAACGTGTGAAATGGGACTCTCTGCATAATGTGTATAGGCTACTTTTACTTTTAGTACTTTAAGTGCATTTTGACGTATGGAATACCTTTGTACTTTTACTCAAGTACATTTTGAATACCCGTACTTGTACTTGTAAGAGACTATTTCTACAATAGGGTATATTATTGATGCTTTTACTTAAGTAAAACAAGTATGTCTAGTCTACTTAAGGACACATGTAGCAGTGCTGGCTCTACTTAAAGGGGCATTCCACGCATTTTCAACATTTTACTATGTCTCATCTGTCCGAGAGGATATGATGTAGAATTTCAGAATGTATTGAAAGGATTGAAAAGACCCTACTTGTACCTTAAAGGAGTATAAACAACAGTATATGAAGATCATGACACTGACCTCATCAAACCCTAGCCATACATGGAGAAGACTAGATCATCACCTACAGTAGATCTGCATATATATGGAGCCGAAAATGAATGACCGGCCCTCATCAAACCCTGTACACTCAAGACACTGCCCCCGCTGCCACCCTTATAGGTCTCCATATATGGAGCTGACCTGTTCTGACATTTTATATGTTGACCTGACCTCATCAAACCCTGTACACTCCAGACATGCTCCATATATGGCCAGTACAGTATTCATTCCATAATATATATGTTGATCTGACCCCCCATGCCAAAGCAACAGCGCTCGCCCCTCAGGGCGTATTACTGGTGTATATATACTGAGAGAGCTAAGCACACAAAAAACATGACATTCTAATAAGAAGATTAATTTTACTCGACAACCGTGACATCTGAGTATCTTTGATAAAGTAGAGCGCATGGTGTCACAAGCATATCTCCATGTCTAATCACAGCTCAAGACTGATTAAGTATAGCTTTAAGACACTGTACAGATACCGGGGTGTGTGTCAAACATGAAACATTACATCAATCAGTGCAGTGTACAATATGACAATCATGTGCCAGTTCACCGCTATTTTTAGCCAGGGGTGGGCAACCATTTTGGGGCATAAGATCACTTAGCCGTTTTCCAAGGCTGGTGTGATCACCCAGTGCAAGACAGTGAAAACTGCCATTGCTTTTACTATGTCTTGATAAAGGCTGCTAATTAGAACAATAGGAGCATAAATTAGGCTAATTTAATAATAAAACCTAATAAAAAAAGAATCATTGCTTTAATATGGATAATAAAGGTAAATTAAATCTTGGACTATCTGAAGCCAAAAGTTGTATGCACATCAAACAATGTCAATAGTGGTTATTAATAGATTGTATCAAACGGGGGTTCGTGGCTTAATGCATAATTGCATATCAGAACAGGCATCCTTGAAATTAAAAACTTTCAGAAATACGGTCTTCTGGAAAAAGTACTCAAATGTTTTAAAGTAAACGTATCAATACCGCAAATCCGCAATGTGGAAATACTGCTTCTTGTTTCCTAGTGAAACAAGTCAAGTGTTGATAACACGTGGGAATGATTTGGAATGGACGGTTGCCTGTGTGTGATAAAGAGCCCCCCTGTCAAACACAACTAGGTGGGTGGGGGTCCCCTCACGTCACACCCCAAGAAACGCCAGGTCAAAGGTCACCTTTGACCCCTGGTCTCCACGACAACAGCCTGACAGTCTGAAAGACTGTTATTGCCTCTCCCCCCCACCCATGCACCCACCCCTACACACATACACACACACACACACACACACACACACACACACACACACACACACACACACACACACACTCTCACTCCCTTTTGTCTCAAAGCTCCTGGGTATCAAAAGAGACAGGGGTGTGAGCAGCTCCAACCCAAACATTTACAACAGGCTAAACACATTTCAACACACCGCAGTGGGAGAGAGACAGAGAGACATATTATAGGACGGGACCACAATGGAAACAAGCCCTTTAAGACATGTTTGTGTTATCCCTTTAGCATCACTGTATAATTGTATCACTGTAGGCTACTATTTTGCAAACAGTTCATAATTCAATACATTTCTACTTCAATCAATCTAAGACAGCCAGCCAGACAGCCAGACAGACAGACAGACAGACATGGAGGGGGCAGGGGGCTACCGTCCACTTGTGTCCAGACTCCAGAGACCACCAAAGTTGACAGGATTGTGTAAAACAAATCATGTTGTTGAAGATCTCTCTCTTTCTCTCTCTCTCTCTCTCTCTCTCGCGCACACACGCACGCACACACACACACACACACACACACACACACACACACACACACCTGAAAGCCTTTCCCTTCAGGAATGCAAATCAAACATTTGATTTACAATGGCATTATAACAATGCAATAACCTATTAACCTATACTCGTTAGTAGCCTAATAAGCAAGTGATGCAGAAAGGACCGACTATACTGTACCTGATAGATTATTATTATTTCGCAGACCCAACTAGATTCTACAATGAATGATGATGGGGGTTCCAGAAATATAATAATCCGATCCGATCTACTTTATGGAAAGTTTTCCAACATGGGACATGCTCATGCGATGCCATGCAAGTAGCCATGCATCATGATCAAATATCACAATCCGGCTGCAATGCTGCGCATCGCAAAAAACAGTAGAAAACGGACGCTGCTCACCATATTGTGCATGGTAGATAGTAGATGCCTCAACCGACTTTCTGTATCGAATCGATGCTGTGGCCGGCTGGTGTTGTTGGCTAGATAGCAGCAGCAGGTTGGCTTCAAACTCAAGGCTTGGATTGGAAGATTATTTACTTCCAAATTCAGCAGCGCCAGCGGCCAGTGCTTCTGGCAACTATACGCGGTCACTGCCGGTCAGCTGGTCCGACGCAGAGCGAGGAGCGGAGACACAAATTGACTGTGCTGCTGCATGCTTGTTTCCCTCTCGGAGGTTTGAAGACTCTCTATGTGGTGACTGGTCGGACCCGGGAGGCTGCGGGGAGGGGAGGCACACGTCCCATGTGCTTCTTGTCCCATGTTTAGGGGGGGGTGAAGAAAAAAATGGGGGTTTGAAGGTGTTATGTCGCCATCTAGCGTCGGAACAGTTCATTTCCAAATAAGTTGCTGCTTGGTGTCCCATGTTTCAGAATGTATTATTTGTATAACAAACATGTTTAAATTACTCCTAAACATTTTGCCAAACATCACACACTCTCCTATCCTCCTGGTGGATATTCACCTGAGGAGGAGGATTCTAAAAACGACTTATACATCCTAAAGCCTTGTTTATACTTTATACTCAACGGTCCTATGCTGGAAAATAGCAGATATGCAAACTCACAGCACGTCTCATTCAAGACACTGAACTTGCAGATCTGCCATTTTTGCCATCCAAATGCATTATATGGTTAAATGGGCCCTAAGAGATGCAGAAAGTAACTAGAAAAAGTTGATAGTGGTCGGCGCGTCTATCATGCTGTATATTGACTGGCTGTTTGATTGCAAAATGTTTTGTGGTGTCTGCGCCCGCACTCTTCACAGTGAATGCCCTGCGTTCTACAATTACGCGCGACATGCCTGCCTACCAGACATACAAAACACCTGCGTTGTTTCCTCTTAGTTCAACAGTCAGTTCAGTACAGTTCTTGGATTTGTGATTACCATTACAGAATATGCATTTTGAATCATCTCTGAAACTCGCAGCATGGAATGCAGCTGTCGACGCAGCGCCGCCGCTGTAGGTTTTCCTTTTTGTTATTTTCTCCCAGTTGCGCTCTGAGCGCTCTCTTTGGGGGGGTCATGCGTTCCTTGCGTAAGATTGGCCGTTCTCTCACGGCCAGAATGGAATTTCCAGAACAATGGAGGGGGGTGAGCCATTCATTAGCCGTGCATAATTTTCATTTGACCAACAACAGCTGGTTCTAAATGTTCTCCTTTGACAAACAACATTGATTCTAAATGTTCTAATATGAGAAATACATGAAAAAACATGAAATAAATGTACCCACTTGCCCTGCTGTGCTACGAAACCTGATGTATAGATATGTGCAGGTTAACAGACTCTGAGAACAGCATAATTTCATCACTTTCAAAGTAACCTGCTATATCTGTCAGACTATCATATAAGCTGTGGAGCCACTTCTAGCCTGTATGTACAAAGATAAGTCCCCCCTGTTTGTTTGTTTGTTTGTTTGTTTATAGTTTGTTTACTTTATGTGTTCCGGCTATGGACCCCCCTGTGAGCGTCTTGAATAAAGTTTGAATTGAATTTAATTGAAAAAATTGTCACACTTTTATTAAAGGACAATACTGACACCTAGAGGAATGATTCAGCAACTTGTTGGTAATTTAAATAAATGTCATGGTTAGAACAGTAGGCCTATTATTTACTGAAAATATATCGATCCGGTCAGGGTACTAACGTATAATTTGTTTTTCTCTGTCAGAATGTCTCTATCAGAACTCTCTATCAGAATGTCTATATCAGAAGGTCTCCATCAGAATGTCTATCAGAACTCTCTCATAACTCTCTATCAGAATGTCTCTATCATAACTCTCTATCAGAATGTCTCTATCAGAATGTATAACTCTATCAGAATGTCTCTATCAGAATGTATAACTCTCTATCAGAATGTCTCTATCAGAACTCTCTATCATAACTCTCTATGAGAATGTCTCTATATCAGAATGTCTCTATCATAACTCTCTATCAGAATGTCTCTATCATAACTCTCTATCAGAATGTCTCTATCATAACTCTCTATCAGAATGTCTCTATCAGAATGTATAACTCTCTATCATAACTCTCTATATCAGAATGTCTCTATATCAGAATCAGAATATATCTATCATAACTCTCTATCAGAATGTCTCAGTGACAGCAATCAGGTAAATAAACCAACTTGCAGGATTGCAGTGTCCTGTCAATGCCGGTTGTTGTTGTGTTGTTGTTGTTGTTGTGTGTGTGTGTGTGTGTGTGTGTGTGTGTGTGTGTGTGTGTGTGTGTGTGTGTGTGTGTGTGTGTGTGTGTGTGTGTGCGCGCTGTACTACCTAAATAACTCAATAATAAAATAAATTCCTTCCCAATGTTTCGCACCCCTGGGGTCAAGTTCAAGCTACGCCCATGCATGAGTATAGGCCTATATGATTAAACTTTGAATGTTTTATATTTTTTATAATTGTTTTAAAATGTTATAGTATAGTGATATAATTAAATAAGTTAGCCAGTCGTAAGTTAAGTCTCATTCAATCATAGTTATATTATATCGCATTGATTATTTGTAACTTAATTGCCCACCCCGCAAAATGCTTATTTGTTCCCCAATACAACAATAAACCTAAACCTATAATAATAACCCAATGGTAAGTGATAGAACCTAGGGGGGCCATTAAAATTAGGAGTCTTATTGACATTTTTTCTTGGGTTTTAAATCCTTTTAGAAGTAGAAGACCTTGAAGAAATTTTAATATTTCAAATTTTATTTTGAAAATACCAAATCATCGAGGTTGACTGACTCTTATTTTGACGAGGCCATGTGATATCTGTTCTTCTCACCGTTCCGTTTCCGTTTGTCTACACAGTGGCTTTTTAACGTTGTCAGCTCGAGTCTGTTTGTTGGACTTTAATCGCCTTTGTGCTAAAGTTAGTGTTTTATTCTCCACGGTGACGTTTAAACATGGCAGAGGCCATCCAGAAGAAACTGCAGGCGGAGTTAGAGAAATATAAACAGATGCAGAAAGGTAAATGCTAGCGTGGCTAACTGGGCTAGCATGATTGCAGCATGTTGGGTTGGGAATGTAATATTCTTTAAATTGTCAGCCAGCCACAAATGCTTTCATACATTCTTTTCACGTGTACGTACTTTGGTAATTTGTCTATATTGTATTCGCAGGGTCGTTACAATATATTCCTGATGTCTCAAGTGATACAAACAACATTTCTGTCTATTAACATTTTCTTAGATGTCAGTAAGAGCATGTCAGCCAGACAGAAGCTAGAGGCCCAGTTGACAGAGAATAACATAGTCAAAGAGGTAAGTGTTGAATATGTTATTATGGCCAACAAATATGTGCATTCATGGATTTCACACAACCTTTCTATTGGGGTAAATAGGCTAAAGTTATCCTCAGAATAGGAATGCTCGGGTTCAAGTGCTATCTTATCTCACAAAGATTTGGCTCCCCCCCTGTAGTAAGAAACTGAGGACTGCCCCTAGGGGTCCAGGAGTTGGACCCCCTGTAGCCCCACAAGCAGAACCCAAATGCTACTGAAGTTTCTGACATTTTGTAGACTCAGATAGCATTGGGTCCCATTCCAGCTCCACCCTGCCACCGGGTACGCACGCACACATAAATACACGTAAACACGTTCGGATAAATCAATCTGCGCACTTAGACGCCTTTCTTTTTCATGTGAGGGCTTCTGAATGTGTGAACTAAGTACCTATACATACCTCTGCGAATATCTCCTGTGTCGCGGAAGCCGTTAAGTATTTTTAATCTATGTTTGATTAAAAATGTCACTTTGATTCTTCTCTTCCTACCTTGTTTATTGACACCTCATTGTACCGCCTATCTGGCTAGCTAGTGGCGCTATAGCTATGACGGAGCAGATCAGAGGCAGGGACGTAGCTGGCACAAGCCAACCGCACATCGGGAGGCGGTACAATAAACGGTAAATAAACAAGAAGAATCAAAGCGACATTTTTAATCAAACATTGGTATGTATAGGTACTTATAGTTCACACATTCAGAATAACGCAAACAAAAAAAAGACGTCAAACGGCGCAGACACGATGTTACCGAGAATGTTTATGTCCGCGTTCCAACATTCCCATACGAAAATATAGATACGAACAGGGACCCTACATGAAGCGAAATCCAAATTTCATAAAAGCTTTATGGAGGGTTCCGAGAGGGGCTAGACCCCCTGTTGAAATGAAGACCCCTGCTTATAAATGCAATTCCCTCACACACACCCATTCATTAAACATAAAAGTCCTATCTGATTGTAATGGTATTAAACGACGACAAATTCTCTAATATTGCACCTGTACGACAATCGGACATATTTTTCTCTGTCAAGTCTGTTTCAAAGTAAAGTTTTTTTTAACAGTTTGCAGAATTACAGTACATTTCAAGCACAATAATCAATAACTCTAATCAATACATTTTGAGCGGTGCCTCTGCTCCAATATGCAGCTATGTGCTGCGTACCCTCCATTGACAGCCAATTGATCAAAGTTACATTTCCGATCTGCTTGTATTAAATAAAGGACGTTAAACTAGCCAACATTGCAGCTGTAAGGCAAGCTTGAATGATCCTCTTTCAACCTGCAAAGCGTTGTTTTAATCCAAATCAATCGTAGACATGTTATGAGCTACTTTCGGTCAAGATATTCTGTGCAGGTGATTATTTTTCTAATGGCCCCTACACACACTGCACGATATTTCCTCCGATTATGATGTCGGGGAGCTTTTTTGGTGCTCGCCCATAAAACCCCCGATCTGACGCAAGATCAGGCTTTGATTGCAGAGGTTTTGCTCGTATGTGAAAGGCTTGCGAGAAGATCCAGCGGCGATAACGGCACGCGCCGCCGATGCCTTCCCGAGCGTTTCTGAATATCTAGCAGGTTTGATATTCTCGCCGACTGGTCATCATACATACAGTATGAACGGACATTGCCACGGCACCCAGAGAAGGTCAGCCAATGAGAGAACAGAACAGCTGTGCTCACAGACAGAAAGTGTCTATCTGTATCGATAGATGATAAATAATATTTAACCTTTATTTTGTGGGTAATTCCAGGTGTAATACATATTGGTATAGTAGCCTAATGTTGAAGAATGTTGATAAAACCTTGGAGTCTACGCTGCAGCGCAAACATTTGAGTGTGTGTGTGTTTGTGTGTGTGTGTGTGTGTTTGTGTGTACGTACGTATGTATGAAAGACTAGGATCCTGAGTCCTGACTCCTGTCTAGCTCTATTTCTCTGTGTGTGACTGTGTGTGTGTGTGTGTGTGTGGGAGTGTGAGGGAGAGAGAGACTTATCGGTCTTGCGCATGTATCACGGGATCCTACACCTACGTGAGACGTCATGAATTGGAATAAAAAACAGATGTAGCCTATAATCCCTATATGTATCGGGTCTGGATCACATCTTGGTACCTTTGCAGTGTGTGATCCCATTCTGGTCGGGAACCCATTTTGGTGTGTTACCCACTCAGATCAGGAACCCATATTTGGGTTCTGTACAGTATTCAAAAATGTAAACATTTTGATTCTGCTATATAAATATTTGTAGTTTTTCAGAAACCTTAGGTCAGGATTTAGAGGCGTTTTTAGAATTGGCCTCAGGCCTAAATGGGTTAAAAACCGTCTTGTCCCAACCCAACCCTTTGGTGTGGTTTGGGCTTTACCGCCTCCTGCATTATGTGCAAATTCGAAGCAGGTGGTACGCAGGGCCATTCAGTGACTTTGACATGCAATTCCAAACTCCAACAAAATAATTACCTGCGCAGAAAGTAGCTCATAACACGGTTACGGTGGATTTTATGAAACAAACACTTTGCACATTGAAAGAGGATCATTCAAGCTTTCCCTACAGCTGCAATGTTGAGTTTAACGTCGTTCAATCAGATCGGAAATTTCTATTTGATAAATGGAGGGTATTGCAACTCAAGATTCAACCCAATATAAAAAAAATTAGGGTTACTTGCAATTTGCAGCTAGTGATATTTCTAAACCCAGCAGGACATTGAGTGATTTACAAGAACTTCCAAACTCTAAGGGCCGATTCATATTCCTATTTTAGAGCCGAATAAAAGTTGCTTCGGCGCTGTAGAGCCTACAATTTGAGGTCATTTGAGGTTCGGGGGGGGGCGGGTACCGTCCTAAAGTCGGCTCTTCGGTGCTACTGAAAATTTCTGACGAGCCGAAATCATTTCGGCACTACAGCGCCGAAACAGCGGTAAAATAGGAGTATGAATCGGCCCTAACACATGGAAAAATAATCAATGCATGGAATTTAATGTTAAAGTGTTTTAACCTTTTTAAACTTTGAGATTTGCTTCAAATGTAAAGTGCATTTTGAATAAAATATATTATTATTAAGGACCCCTATTTGATACCATTTCTATCTCTGTGACCCTAAGGGTCCATTTGGTTCCTAACTATCAGTCATTAATCCTGGAACAGCCTCATGGACCCCTGTGCCACCAATCCAATAAAGAATCAAGCCATTATACAAAACGTGACTTTGGCATGTCTTCTATGTGTTTTCAGGAGCTGGACCTGCTGGACAGTCAGAACACAGTTTATAAACTTATTGGGCCCGTTCTGGTGAAACAAGATGCTGATGAAGCCAAAGCTACTGTTGCTAAGAGGCTAGAATATATTAACGGAGAGATGTGAGTTTCTTTTAAAAGCCTAATGAATTGACAACAATGCTTGTAGTTATTATGGTTGGGTGGAAAAATGAAATTGGCTTTAATCTATTTAAACACATGAACGCTACTATCCCAGATTCCCAATTCTAGGGTGAGCAGCGAAAACAGCCAATTTAGATTCGGTCTAGATTTGGGGGGGGGGGGGGGGGGTGGGCAGCAGACCTTGTATAGAGCCTTGGACAACCCCGGTCAACAAAGTATGTAGTGTTTAAAGCAGGGGTGCCCACACTTTTTGACTTGAGAGCTATACTTTAAATGACCAGCTCAGCAAGATCTACCCACCGAAAAACATATACCATTGCTGAAAATAGTTGAAATATGTACGAGGGGGCTTTGGAATAGCAGAGCTGGCATTACACATGAGACAAATGCACGTGGAATGGGAAATAGAGCGGGGGAAATTGAATGGGTAGAGTTTTTTTGTATTTCATTTGTAATGCTACTGACGTCTTTTGTGCACAGCAACACTCTTGAAAACAAAATATTGCATTGTGGGTTTGATCTGACATGCCCTTTTTATGTCAATCAATTATGTCACCTTATTTCAAGTGGCAGATGCCAAAAATAGGTTTTTAATATTTAAATTAAATATTATTTAGGCCCATGTCATGTGATCTACCTGCACAACCTTTGTGATCTACTGGTAGATCACGATCTACCTTTTGTGCACCCGTGGTTTAAAGGCTGCTGCTCGGGTGCAGTACTTAGTTTAGACAGTTTTTGGTTTAGACTAGTCATTGGTTAGACCAGTCATTAGTCCTACAACTACAACCTATCTCAAACCCTCACCCTAAACCTAACCTCCCATGCGGCAGCACGCCTAAACCTAACCTTAACCCATGTCTAACCAATGACTAGTCTAAACTAAGTATGCACCCCGTGCTGCTCATGTTCAACTTTAAACAATGTTTAATGTTCCTTGCCCGTCTGGCCTCTCTAACAGCCACTGTACCCCTGAGACACTGCTGCCACACACCTCAAGAGTTTCAGGGGTACAGTGGCTGTTAGAGAGGCCAGACGGGAACCGTGAGGTTTCCAGTTCGATCCCGGGCTCACATGTCCTTGGCTTGGGCAAGACATTGAGCCCCACATTGCCTCCAATGAGTCGGCCCAGATTCCCATGCTCTGTGTGCCTAGCTGTTCAAAGTTTTCCCCTCTGCCTCTTTCTTGTCAATATGGTCACCAGGCACCTGGAGCCCTATTTTCGTCAGTGCTAAACCCCTTATCGCTAAACGTGAATAGTTCAACTAGCCGATCTACATCGACATGTTGTGAGCTTGTAGATTGGCTATTTTAACAATTCAAAAATGTTTTTCAAAATAGTAAAATAAGGAAAGAACTAAGTTAAGGGATAAGGAGTTTAGCATGGACGAAAATTGTGAAATTATTATTATGATGTGGAAATAAGAGAAAAGAAGAAAAGTCCCTCCATAAATGTCCCTTTTAGAGGCCCAGTTTAGCTACAAACGCAAGAAATGTGTTGAAAGTGAAGCTTGTCTTCATGGTAGGTACTATGGTTGTAAAGGTTTCTCTAATGTTCATGTTGTTTTTCGGTGGCGCTGCAGTCAGAGGTACGAGACCCTTCTGAAGGACATGGAGAAGAAATCAGAAGCCCATCGAGAAGTTCTCTCCAGTCTGCAGCAGGAGTACCAGAGAGCACAGGGCCGCACCCCGGGCAAAGTGTGACATCAGACATAGCTCTCACAAACATGCACGTTTGTATTACTATATACTTGTGAGCGCATCCGAATTTTAGGAAGGCATTGGACGTGGCGGAAAATAGCAGATCAGGTCTGCGCACACACACAGAAGATTCAGCTAAATTGTTAATCCCATTAATGTAGGATAACATAAGCCCAAATTTGCCACTTTTGCAGCAGTGCTTGTTGTTTCTGTTTTCTGTTAAATAAAATATAATTTCTTATTTAATACAAAATTCTTTCTTTCTTTTATATTTCTCCAACTAGTGTTGTAGTACAAGAGTCATTGACTCGTCTCGAGTCCACATTTTTATTTACAGTCTAGTCTCTGTCGCGCCCTTAATTTGACTTGGACTTGACTTGGTCTCGGAACAAGAGACTGGATTCTACCCCCACTGAGTCCACTAAAGTAATGAGTCACTATAATGCAATGAAATGCATGTATTATACCTACCGTATACTATGAGGTGCCCATTCATATTAACATTAAGAGAACTGTCTGGCGCTTATAGACTGCTGTCCTGTTAAGTAAAGCTGATGCGCCTGCCTGCTCTCGCAGTGTTTCTGAGAAATAATAATCTGGTCTCTGTCTAAACTCGGTCTCGCCTCCCATTGGTCTCAACTCGGTTTTTACTTTGGCTCGATTTAGGTAGACTCGACTACTACACTACTTCCAACTGATAACATTTTAATGTTCCGGGGGGGAGGGTGGGGGAGATACAATGGATGGATGGAACTGTAGTTCAGGTACTCAAAGGGGACCACAATTAGTTCTAGAGTCCCCAGCGAAATGTGTTAACATAGCATCATTAGCATCGCAATGAGTTTAACCACTTTAATATTTAGCCAGTTTAGCAAGTATAAAATGGGGTTAAAGTGATTTAGATGTGGAATTTTTACACAGCTTTTCTCTTATGGGGGTCCTTGGCACAAAATAGTTTCATGTGGGGTCCTTGAAATGAAAATGTTTAAGAACTACACTGATCTAAGTTGAGTAGCGGGCGTGACTTGCTACAAAGGTGTTAGGTTGGCTGTGGGTTGTTGTGAGTGATGGTCTGTAAAACCACCTATATGCCTGATAAGAACACAAGCTCAATTTAAGGCAAAACATTTATTATTGGTTTGTCATTTATGTATGTTGTGATTTGCAAAAACATTCAGACATTTCTGAAAACAATTGATGATAAACTAGTCAATGTATTGCAGCAGCCTAGTCTAACATGTACTCTCCCTGATGTGGTGATGCAATCATTCACATTAATATGGTGATGCATTTAACATTTCTATACTAGAATGCGTTCCAGAGAGTCACCATGAAAGTGAGACCATGGGGGAACTGGTAATAATAATAATAATAATAAAACTTTATTTGTATACCACCTTTCATGACATGAAATGCAGCTCAAAGTGCTTTACAGAAAAATGGAGGATAAAAGAAAAGCAAGGCAACAACATTAAAAACAAGCAGTAATGCAATACAGTGAGGACATGAATAACAAAAATAAAAGATCAATTAAAAGCAATGTTGTAGAAGTGGGTCTTGAGCTGAGCTTTAAAAATGTCTACAGAGGCTGCCTGAAGAAGGTGCAGTGGGAGCTTGTTCCATGCCGACGGCCCGTAGAAGCAAAAAGCTGCTTCCCCGTATTTTTTAGTTGCCATTTTTTTTGGCAAAGCGAGCAGGCCAGCAGTGGAAGACCTTAGGGGGCGGTTTGGGACATATTTAGGCAGGCAGTCATGTAGGTAGGAAGGTGCGAGACCATTGAGAGCTTTATAGACTGTAGGCCATGATTTTGCTTGTTAGAACTGAGAAGTGACCAATAAGTGGACCTTTATACTGTATCACTTTGTCACTTAACTCAGTTGTACAAATGGAATAAAACATTTGACACTCCATTTGGTTTCATTTGTCCACTCAGTTATACACCTGTAAGGGTAAATTTGATTCTATTTGTACAGTCAAAGTTACAGAACTGCTCAATGAACCCTGAAGGTCCCGGTACCCCATTTTGAGCAGCAATGTAGATGACGGAGGACACAGCCCTGAGGTGCACCGGTGCTGAGTGTGTCAGCGTGTTGGCCCAGTCTGACCTTTTTGAGGTCTGTTCGTCAGAAAGCATCATCCGCAGAAGGAGAGAGGTTTGTATTCCTAATGTCTGCATTTTATGAATCAGTTTGTATTATATGGGCCTTTGTTTGTAATCCTTGTTAATGAGGAAAAGCAACGGCTCTTGCTTTTGTAATGCTCCCAAGTATTTATTCACAATCGCAGCAGGCAGGACATTCAACGTTTCGAGCGGAATTGGTACCAATACCACTATTTGTTTTAGGAGGGCTGTGGGCAGTTCAGAAACCCGTCCACCAGTGACATCATCGTTAGGCAGGTATTTTTTTATTATTGTGAGAACGATGGCTTCCATTAACGCATTGCAACTTTTCAAGGAATAGGAAGCCTGCGGTTTATATTGGCTTGTATTCCCCATCGATGATGTCACTGGTGGACGGGTTTCTGAACTGCCCACAGCCCTCCCATGAGACACAGACAGAGTAGGCTATAGAAGAAAAAAAAATCATTTTACAGGGTGTCTACTGTCTTGGGTTATTGGCTGGCCAACAGCTCCACCCTGTGGGCGAGTCCTGTATATCTTATGGATGCACGCCGTGTCGCCGTCGTGACGTCATGTTTACGCGACGGACGGAGGTGAAGGAGCCTCTACAGCTCAAAACAATTTTTTATGTTTTCTGTGTCATTCATTACAATTACAGATTAATTATATTTCCGAGTCCAATATATCGTTATAGCTAAACTAAATACACTAAAGGGCTTATTTATTCGTATTTTATTGTCACCGTGACTGAGTGAGTATCATTGAATCGGTCTGACTGCTATGGCGTTGCTAAGCTAACTGTCATTCAATGAAGTCTTGATTGCATATGTTGCCTTGCAGGGTAGTATATAGCATGCATTTATTTAATTTGTATTTGTATTTACCAGTAGTTCCTGCTCAAATAGCACTGCTTGATATCTCAGTAGTCATTTTAGCAACTGACATAAACGTCCCTCTCAGTTGAAACACGAATAAAAATATAAAATGAATCCATCCATAACAGTAATTTAAAACCTGTATATGTTTCTAAAGTGGGATTAGCTGGAGGTGGTACAGTACACTGAATGAAATTAAGTTAATTTGTCACAATTCTGTTATTCTTTTTTGACTTGTGCACATGCTAATGGCTGAAGTCGGTAAAAGGCTCGCTGTTACGAAGGCTTTCACGTTCACCTAGAGCTCCATTATATGGAGACAACCTATACAGTAGTAGAAACCTCATATGGATATGTACGCCTGGCATCGTCATGGTGATATATATGTACTCAGTTGGCTGGCATTGTCATCATGACAGGCATCTAGTGAACCATATACTGTATAAGAAGAATCCGAAGAGGTTTAGGGGCTGGCAGCATTTGCTACGCTCCTCGTGAGAGACTCCATTGCCTCTTGTACGAGACAGGATATTTGACCAGGGACACCCATAAGAGAAGATGTTTACGGCTCTAGCAGTGATTCTCAGCCATTTTAATTTCATGGAAATTCTCATTTGGTTCTTTACGATCTATCGAGTATCTGAGGACCCCCTGGAACTCTCAAGGACCCCTAGGGGTCCCTGGACCCCACTTTGAGAATCAATCCACTAGAAAAGCAGGCAAAACTACTGTAATAATCACAGTTTTGACAGTAACTTGTTCTGTGTGTGTTGTTATTAACAGGCGAGGATGCTGTGTCATAGGGGATCTGTAGTAGTCAGGTTGACTCTCAGAAGAAGTTTCGGCTCTGCTGCTGCTGCGGCTCTCACCTCCAACCCGCTGACACTACTACAACCCCTCCAACCGAAACCCCTGGGCTGCGAACCTGTCGGCATCACAGCTGGATGCTGCATCAGCGCAGGGAAGATCTTCTCCAGTTTACGTCACGCAGACAAACAGAGATTCCATCTGTCCAGGCGCTTCTCCAGCAGCGGTGGTGGTGGAGGTGGAGGTGGAGGCGGAGGTGTGGGAGCCGGAGGCTGGTACGAGAGTTTAGCAGCCTCCACCCCTGTCCAGCTGACGGAGGAGTTGTTGGTTGGTGTTCAGCAGGCCAGCGGTCTGCCCTGGTGGCTCAGCATTGTCTGCTCCACCATGGCTCTCCGTAGCACCATCACCCTGCCGCTAGCAGCTTACCAAATGATCATCATCGCCAAGGTGTGTGCTCCAAAAAAATACATTTTGTAGTGCTGCACGATTCTTGCTCAAATATGAATTTTGATTTTCCTCCACAAGAATTGAGATCACGATTCTCATGTTTTCCATGAAAATATGTATTGTCTTTAGTCTGTAGTTGCTGAGTGAACATTACTACATTCAAAATGTTGCACTGCACCTGGAGCCTTAAACCTCTCTTAAAGTCTCTTGTAGCAAAGAAGAGTAACTCAAATGAATTGGACAGCCAACTAGTGCTGCACTATTGGTATCTGAATCTAGATCTCAATCTTTTTAGATTAATTGTGCAGCACTAATTACGTCAATATTGTCGCATTTTCCTCTAAACGTCCTCAGTCAAGCAACTATTGTAATGTATGGCAATATTTAATTTGACGTTGCTTGCTCAAATCAGACAAATAAAGGCGAAGCAGTCGGTCTGAGAGGTGATTTTGTATTTTACAATGAGTTGAAATGAAAATGGCATTATCAGAATGTCAATTTAAAAATGTTCATAGTGTTCATTAAATATACCGGTATTCATGTGTGTGAGAACTTGTATTACTCACAGAGGCATAATATACAATATTACAGTCATATTATTTCCAAGTGCAGTGAAATAATTAAGGCTTAGACGCTTAGGTAAGCAACCTGAACATTGTGAATCACTATAGTGTAGTGTAGATACTGGACACACCATGCAAATGTATACACAAAATTCTTTAGATCTGACCCAGCAGAATGAAACTGTCATACCAGTTTTGATCACAAGAGGGAAATGTTGTGCTTCAGAAACCTGAATACATATTATTTTTGTTTAAGACAAAATTATATGACATGCATTTTTTTTTATTCTACTCAGAACGTACTGTTTAGTGCGGTACTGATTGTTGCATCGTTGTGAGTCTAGCCTTAATGATGTATATCAGTGATGTATATCGGGCATCTTTAACCACCAACACAAAATGGCACGAATAATAATAATTATAATTCAAATATATTATTCAATAGTTTACTTGTCATTCTAATCATTACTAATACAACTACCATATATACTGTATAGGTTAACTACAGTTTGTGTTATATTATTCAGATTCCATGTGACTTGATTAGACTGATTCATATTTATACTGATTCCAATGTGGCACAGATCACGCTGGATTTGGCTGCCAGTGTGAAATCAGTCTGAACACACAGATCTGTGACGGATCCGATCTGGTCACTTGCAAATGCTGTGTGACAGGCCAAAAGATCAGATTTGAGAAATAAGTCAGAGTTGGCTGGATTTGACTGCAGTCTAAATGGGGCCTCAATAGTTCTGCTGTAATAAAAGTTTAAAATGCCTTTTAATTTATCATGGATTTATGGTTGACACCTGTGCATTTTGACTGGACTCACAACAACAAACAACAAAGTGCCATGGATTTCTCTTCTCTTTGCTCGTCTTTCAACAATGACTAGGAGAATCATTTGGTGAAATCAACTCCTCTCATCCAGCAGTGAATAGTGATAGTAGTACTGCACATATTTGTTGTTTGTTAATTTTCTATTCAAGGCCTCAGATGTCTCAGAAAATCTTGCAGAGGAAATCAAAACAATCTCTGCTCTCTCAATAACTAATGACATTCAGGTGGAGAGGCTACAGACGGAGATAGCTGAGCTAGCGAAAAGGCTACGGTTTGAGGTGTCAATGCGAGCCAGAGAGAGAAACTGGACAGATGCAAACTGCAGGTAAATAAACTAAATTACATGGATTCTTAATACAGTATGTGTGTGATTTGGTGGGGGGGGGGTCATAGCTGCTACTTCATATGAGTACTATTATCATCAACAGGTATCAATTTAAGAAGAATCTACGTCGTATCATATCAGAACTGTACGTCAGAGACAACTGTCACCCGTTTAAAGCATCCATGTTAATCTGGGTTCAAGTTCCTCTCTGGATCAGTGTCTCTCTGGCTCTACGGAACCTCAGTCTAAATACTGGTAAATACACACTCAAAGCACTCTTAGTATTACCGATGAAAGATCACAACAGTGCCAGAATAGAGACAACAGTTATGCAGAAGTAGATGGACGCCTGGATTGAGAGAGATAGTGTGATGTAAAAATTCTATTATGGTCATCTTTTGCTGTGTTCAATTTGCTTATGCAGACGGAAGCCTTTATTTAGTTTGTTCTTTCTTATCCTGTGTGCACGTAGTGGCCACAGCATTCCATTCTGTTCCATTGTGGCTCTGCAGCCATGGTTACGATTAAGAATATGCCTCATATGGTTGGAGAAGGATGTTGCGCTTCAACAATGGGATTCTCAGGCTGTGCAACAGTGACACTTGGTGGTGAACAAGCGCTATTTCCGTGCTCGGACACAGCCAGGGACACAGCCACACACAGCTGTCTATAGGAGTGGTTACACCACTCAAAAATATGGAAGAGGTAGCGCATCTGACATCTCAGGTCAAGGAGGACAAAATGATCACATTTCACTAGAAAAACGCATGCTTTGGCACCATGGAGCCTTCTTCAGAGCTCTGGGGATGGATCTGTGCCCAAGTGAAATCTGAGTATTTTGTTCTCCTTGACCTTAGATTTGAGATGTGCTACATTTTTGTAATAAGCCATATGTGGTGTTACGTTATTATGCTGGTGAAACCAGATGTTTGTGAAGAAAATAAATGTGAAGCCTCTCTATAAACAACTTGAACTTCCCAATGTACGACGTGTCTACTGAGACGCTCTTCCGTGATCTCCAAACCTTGCATACATTCAGCCTGTCACGGGGCAGCCCGAGACACATAGGCAATGATTTTAGGGACATTGCACACACTTGACTACACAGCTGCTTCCAATTCATCACCATCCAGCCGGTTTGGAAGTGTGGGTCAAGTTGTGTCATTGGATGTACTGTAAAATGTTCTACTCATGGTTTTATGATGTGGGTCCCCTCTCTAGTACCTTTGATTGGGAAGGTGCCAAGCAGAGGAGGAGGTAGCTCTGGTCCATAGCTCTAATGTGTTTCATTTAGAGCTATGTTACTCTCAACTTCCGCCGCTCGCATGAATGCAGAACAGCCTCTCCTCTTTAGCGTAAATAAAAAGAACGTTTTTGCTACTCACCAAAACAAAGGCGAGTTGTGTCATTAGAAAGCCTACTTTCCTTAGTGGACGCCAGAAAGGGATTTTTTCACCGGAGGAAAAATATTCTCTATGAGGCAATTCTCTGGGCAATATTGGTAGAGGGCAGCGGAGTAACTAAAAGTATTTTTTTCCCGGTGGAAACAAAATCCCCTTTTGGCCAAAAAGTACAGTTTATACGTGTGGTGGGGGGGCTCAGAGTGCGTCCACTAAGGAAAGTAGGCTTTCTAATGACACAACTCGCCTTTGTTTTGGTGAGTAGCAAAAAACGTTATTTTTATGCCTGGTGTTAGCTTATGGTGAGTTAATTGAATTGCCAGTTGCAGTGTTCTGTGTTTTGGGTATGTCTCACTCCCTATAAAAGGGAGCCTGCAGGTGATGAGAGTCAGTAAGACTTGGGTTGACGCATAGTAACAGCCTGATGGAGAGCTGCTGTGTCACCGTCAAGTGTGTTTATATTTTCTAGAACTGTTATTGTGGCCAGTCTTGTCTTTCCCCGAGGCTGCACTCTATTATAGACTGAACTGGACTGCTGGTCTTTGGGAGGTGAATAAAAAAAGAATAATAAAAAAACACCGGTACTATTAACTGTGTGCAGTGGAATTTCCATGACAACAGAGAGAGTAGTTACGCATCTGTTCTGTTGGTGTGCTTGCAGGTGTACATACAGAGCTGTCGACAGGAGGCTTTCTGTGGTTGACTAATCTGACACTTCCTGATCCCACCTGGATACTTCCTGTCTGCCTGGGTCTCTTCAACCTTTTTATAGTGGAGGTAAGAGAGGTTTTTTCCCACTGTAGTAGTCGAGCACTGACGGCAGCTATGAGTTCCATCCTGAAGTGAAATATTGTATTGATTTACGTTTATAAATGTTTTTCTTGTTTTCTTTCTTTTTTATTATGGCTAGGGATTTTTGAAACACACTGTAATCAAAATAGCAATGTACTGTATCACAAAATCGTGACAAAGAATAGTGATCTTATTGAATCATGGCCCAAGAATCGTGATAAAGGTGAACTGGTGTGTGTGTGTGGGGGGGGGGGGGGTATTGCTACAGTATATTAATGTCATTCTCTCTCCTAGGTATTTGTTCTTCAGAGGAAGGACATGTCCAGGTTTCAGAAGATTGTCACCAACATCTTCAGAGGAGCTTCCCTCATCATGATCCCTATAGCATCCACAGTGCCCTCGGTAAGTGGATGTGTGTGTTAAGCTAGCTACGCAGTGGGACTGACACACACACACACACACACACTGTTTATCAGCTTCACGTTGCGTCTCGCCCCATCAACAATGTGCCAACCAAAACGGTTTCCCTTATTCCATGCTCTTATTTATCCGATCTTCCAACTCTGATAAACTGATATACAGTACGGATAGAGCAATCAGGCACCCCCCCCACACACACACACACACACACACACACACACACACCCACCCACACACACACACACCACCAGACAGACAGACAGACAGGCTTTTGTATTTGACTTGGAACAGATTTTTGTTTTCATTATCAAATGAATGTTTACTTTGAATTCTTTAAGCTCTTTGTATTCTCTGACTTAACTCTCCTCTCATCTCCTCTCCTCCTGTCTGTTCCTCACCCCTCCGCTCCTCCTCTCCTCCTGTCTGTTCCTCACCCCTCCCCTCCTCCCCTTCTCCTGTCTGTTCCTCACCCCTCCCCTCCTCCTCTCCTCCTGTCTGTTCCTCACCCCTCCCCATCTCCTCTTCTCCTGTCTGTTCCTCACCCCTCCCCTCCTCCTCTCCTCCTGTCTGTTCCTCACCCCTCCCCTCCTCCTCTTCTCCTGTCTGTTCCTCACCCCTCTCCTCCTCCTCTCCTCCTGTCTGTTCCTCACCCCTCCCCTCCTCCTCTTCTCCTGTCTGTTCCTCACCCCTCCCCTCCTCCTCTCCTCCTGTCTGTTCCTCACCCCTCCCCTCCTCCTCTTCTCCAGTGTCTGTCTCTGTATTGGTTAAGTTCTAGTGTTGTAGGTTTGAGCCACAACCTACTCCTTCGCTCTCCTCGTGTCCACAAACTCTTAAAACTACAAACTCCTGGCTCCACCCACTCTGCCACACCCTACAGAGATCTGGCTGCAGCCTTCAGGACGAAGTACTTCAGTTAACGGACCAGATGGGGACACTTGCATGGACTCTTCTTTGGGTTTGAGTAATGGTCCCACCCGCCTCCTACTAGTAGTAGGGGATAAAGTACAGTTTCAGACCGTGACGGAGGGTTGCCGTCTCAAGTGAGCCACGAGAGACACCACAGAGCGGGCTAAAGCGCACGTCGAACGTTGCGAGAGTTTGCTTAGCCGACTCAGCCCTGTTCGAGTTGCGACCCGATAGACACAGTTTCCCCTACTGCAACTCAAAGTGGCTACTGGCCAATCACAGCACGTCCTTGCACATGTCCACTGGCCAATCGCAGGTCCTTACTCAAACCAGAAGAAGAATATGGTACAAACAAAACAACACTGTCAAGATTATCCTGTAGCAGGACACAAAACAATGGTTGATTGATTGAACACTTTATTGGCAGAAATGTAATCGGTACAGGGTACAGTCAAACACACGTCCAATGGGATCACGGAAAAAAGTCTTATTTCCATTCAGGTCCTGGGTATTCAATTCATAATCATGACATGAAAAATAACAAATCAAATCATCATACCAAAAATATGTACAGGTTGGGGAACACATAAGGCGTTATAAGGAGGTGGGGGTAGTCACTAGACTAAGGGGGGTAGGGGGGGTAATCATTTCCTCTCCCTTTGGCATGCTGAAAGGTGGATGTTCAGGCCTGTTTTAAGGGATGCTAGGGATTTGCATTTTTTGAGGGAGGGAGTCGGAGCATTCCACACTTGGGTGGCAGTGCTGTAGAAGGAGAATTGTACCAGATCGTTCTCGCTTCCTCTTGTATTGTATCACTCACTTTTTTGAGGTAGTTTGTCAGGTATGCGGGTACAGAGTAACCTGACGCTGACAGATCCAAGAAGCTTGCTACACACATTTGTTTCACAGCTTATTGGGATCTGGGATCTCGGGAGCCAATTCGATGACGGGGCTGTTCCTTTTTTTTTCAAGATACTTGGTAGATGATTGGATGGGACCGTCTGTCTATCACCGTGTGGGCGTGCAAACAACCAATCATATTGACGTGTCTACGTGACGTATGGTAGGTGCGACAGTAGTCCAGTATTTCACCAGAACAACTAGATCCCAGATCCCAATAAGCTGTGAAACAAATGTGTGTAGCAAGCTTCTTGGATCTGGCAGTGTCAGGTTACGGTGCGTCTAGTTCTCAAAAAAAGTATTTCTAGAGAGCGATAGTAGAGAGTGCACAGATTCCCCAAATGATTCCCCAAGACGGCACATATCCCGCCCTTAGCTCACGCTGATTGGTTCGAACCGGGAGTGGTTCGGTGTTAGCTCAACCCCCTGAGCGATCTCAGATGGATGCTGTCTTGGGGAACATGGTTACTCAATACCGCCCCCATCTGGCAGAGTCAGGTTAGGTACAGAGGGCATAGAGGGCAAAGCTGCATTTACAATTTTAAATGTCAGTCCCAATTTCAATTGCTTAACTCTGTTTTCTACCCGGAGCCACCCAGGGTATCAAAATGGGTTGCAAAAAGATGGGTCATGGGCCCCAGACCGAGGAGTAGTCGAATTAGTTTGTTTTGGGAGGTTTGTAGCTTGTGTTTGTAGCTTGTCTTTAGTGTCATAGGGATGTTTGAGAACCAAGAGGTGCAAGCATAGTCAAAGTAGGGTTCCAATGATTCACAATTTCACAAATGTTATTTATTTGTAAAATATAGTTAACACATTTGTATATAGCAATATAAAATATTGAAAGTTTGCAAGTTGTTGTGCACACGTCATCTGCATGCACATCAAGTATATGAAGTATACATCTGTGAATTGAGTTTGCTGTTCATATCAAAGGAATAATAGCTGATTAGCTGTAAATGGTTATGCATGTGATATGTTCATGGACGTTTAAAGCAAGTAAGCTTTTTTTGGTGGGTTCTTGTCGTGTATATTTATGTCCCCCCCCCCCCCCCCTCCCCATTTTCTCAATGTAGTCACTGCCAGGCCTTATTGCTGGAGGGTGTAGACAAGAAAATGCAACCCCATGATGCCAAGTTATTTTTTTTCACCCGACAGTGAGCTCAGTATCTGACAATGAGCTGACGTCCCACACACTTGTTTGTTGGAGCAGTGCTGCTGGGAATTGAAGAGGTGGTTTACCTTGATCCCATGCCCCTAGTTGTTGATTTATTTGTATTTTTAACAATACATTGAATGTTGGTTTTTATATTGTTTGCAACGAATGCCTGGATAGGATGCCCTGAGCACAAATTAGTGATTTGGTGTTTTCATACCTCGATATAACAGAGTTATATTGCATGTTGGTGCTACCTAAAGTTCTCGACTGCCATTTTAATCAGAAGATATTAAATTACCTCTGTGTGTCCCTTAGTAAGCAAATAAATTGCCAACAAAAGACTGTGTTGATTAAGGAGTAGGAGGAAGTACTGAGGTACATTTTCTATCACATGGACACTAGAAGCACTGCTCAAGTTGATATGACAAGATGGGTGCTCTGGTGGATTGCTATACTGGTTTATGGTCGGCATTCCCTATTGCTTTCACTAATATTTCATTATGTAGCCGGTTTTATGTGCTAAGCCTCAGGGAATGTTTGACCCAACGGGATAAACTCAAGTTTAACACATAGTATTCCGTTGGATATTTTTGTTTTCGGTTTTCCTCATGAAAATTCACAAACATTTTTGAAGAATACTCCTCTGAGGGAGATTGCCATGCTGACTAAGCTGTATTTAACACTATAAACTCTTAATACTCTCTGTTTATCTCCCATCTCTGTCCCCCCCTTCTCACTCACCCACTCACTCACTCTCACACACACACACACACACACACACACACACACACACACACACACACACACACACACACACAATACTAAAACTGCTTATACATATATAGTGGAGGGGGTGTGTTTAGGGGAGGGGGCATGCTCAGTCTGCCTTATATAAACCAGTCCAGCGTTTCAGTGGATCAGTCTCACTCGAGTATATATCATCATTGTGACTTGTAGAGCTCAGACTAAACCCAGATTAGAACCATGTTGGGTCTGTATGCCCTCGTCCTGTCCCTGTCACTTTGCTCTGCATCGGCCGGTCGCGTGGCGCGGAGCTGTGATACGTGCGACACCAGCACCTGTGAGCCGCTCCCGGCAGACGGCTGTTTGTGGGGCACCGTCCTGGACTCCTGCGGCTGCTGCACAACCTGTGCTGCTGGTGACGGCGAGCCCTGCGGCGGTCGCGGGTTCGAGGCCCGGCGCTGTGCCCCGGGACTCGAGTGCCTTAAGGAGAAGAAGAACAAAGCCGGCGTCTGCGCCTGCAAGACCAACTACGAAGTCTGTGGGACTGACGGAGTGACCTACAAGACGGGATGTGACCTCAAAACTGCCAGTTTGAAGGCTGTCGGCGATAGCCAGCCTGAGATCAAAGTCCACGGCAAAGGAAAATGTCCCACAGGTGAGACTTAGAAACTGGTTAGGAGTGGGGAAGAAGACAGTAGGAACTTAGGAAGGGAAACATTTTAATATTTTGATTAATCATAATAATAATAAGGCTAACCGTTTCGATGTACTGTTTTCATAACTGAACCACTAGTTGGTAATATACTCTAGGAATTGTACTAGGGATTCTGGGCTATCATTTATTTTATCATTTTTTGAGTGGTCCAACCACTCCCTTACATAGCTGTGTGTGGCTGGCTGGGTGCCTGGGTATGAGCACGAAAATAGCATGGTTGTTTTTCACCACCTGTGCGCAACCTAACACACACAAACACACACGCACATATTAACTGTATGATGATTTCGGGTTTGCCAGTTCACTACAGTGACATACAGTACAGTAGAGGGACCCCCACACGGTAACTGTCATTTCTCAACCGTTCCGGACGTGGGGCGGCTCGCCCGAATCGACCCGGCCCCCTGGCTGTGGTCCTGTGGTTCTGGAACTTCCAGGGACCCCACACGGGGTTGCACCACTCACTTCACACAGGTGTGATTTTTTTAATTGATTTCATCATACTTTAGTAACAGTTTGCATGGACAAACACAGGGAAGTACAGTACAATACAAGGTCTGCTAAAAGGATGAATCTACCGTAAGTCAAACCTGTTGGCTTGTTTCCATTGGGGTCCTTTTGTACTCCATCGAAAACCTACCCATTCACAAAGATGCATTGCATTGCAAGATTGCATTTGACTCTTAATTGAATACAAATATTAAACATTACACAATGAAGAACTGCCCCAGGCCCACAGCAAATGAAATGGTAATAATGCAACCCAAAATGACATAGTATACGTACACGTATATTATCATCATACTTGTTTCTCCTCTCTCTCTCTCTCTGTCTATACAGCTCCAGTGATAGTGACTGCTCCAGGAGAGGTTTATAATGTCTCCTCTCTCTCTCTCTGTCTATACAGCTCCAGTGATAGTGACTGCTCCAGGAGAGGTTTATAATGTCTCCTCTCTCTCTCTCTGTCTATACAGCTCCAGTGATAGTGACTGCTCCAGGAGAGGTTTATAATGTCACCTCTCTCTCTCTCTGTCTATACAGCTCCAGTGATAGTGACTGCTCCAGGAGAGGTTTATAATGTCACCTCTCTCTCTCTCTGTCTATACAGCTCCAGTGATAGTGACTGCTCCAGGAGAGGTTTATAATGTCACCGGCTCTCAGGTCTATCTCTCTCTCTCTCTGTCTATACAGCTCCAGTGATAGTGACTGCTCCAGGAGAGGTTTATAATGTCACCGGCTCTCAGGTCTATCTTAGTTGCGAAGCCATTGGAATCCCAACCCCTGTTGTCACCTGGAAGAAGGTAAAATAACCCGTCTCCAAAATATATCTAATATATATATCTAATACTGCCCCCCCCCCCCCCCGTGTGTGTGTGTGTGTGTGTGTGTGTGTGAGTGAGAGAGTGAGTGAGTGACAGAGACACAAGCTACTGTTAGCATATTACTATACAAACATGTATAATTGTTATGCTGTATTTTGGGGGAAACTAATCATAGTAACTTCCAGAATTATATTCTGTACTGTGTAATGTAATAGTGTGTGACTGTACAGTACATTTTGTGCGTGACACTTTTTAAAAACCCTGCGTTTAACCTTCTGTGATTCATTGTGTTTTAACCATGTAGCACTCTGGGATTCCCTGTGAATGAAAACTGTAGTAGTAGTGCTGATTACTTTTAAAATTCACCTTCCTGAAAATCTGTCTGAAAAAAAACAAAAACAAGAAAACATTTATTTATGTTTCCTTTTTTTACGATTTTATCTGGTTTCAGTATTTATGATGTATTTTCTCTAATATTAAGGTTATAATAGCGGTCAGTTTGTATTGGTGGTGGGGACGGGGGGTGTGGCGGGGGTCACGAGACATGGCCAGGGGGTCCGCGGCCAAAAACATTGAGAACCCCTGGCCTACATTACCATATCAGACTTCCTTCCGTATGTCCCATTCATTCATACGAAATGAAACTGTACCCAAATGTAACTATGATTTCTATGTGAGCTGCTCTTTGGATGGCTTCAAGCTGCCAGTACTTATTAACTACTGGTTTATAATCCTGTTATAACACATACCACAACACCTTCCTGCTTTTGTTGTGACCAGAGTATATTTAGAGAAATGGCATGTGAAACATTAACACAGGAAAAACACCGGTGAGTGGAAACAGCTTGAGGGGACATTTCACCGAATGGTTTGCCAGCCTTCAAAGGGATTGTCCAAGAAACATTATCACTACAGTGTCTTTTTAAGTCAAGTCAAAGTAGCACGTTTAAAAACAGGAGATCATCCCAAGTGCTTTCTAGTTGAGACAGATGATCAAACAGATGATCAAAACAATAAAAAAATCGTAATACACAAAAGCAAGACTCAAATGTGTAGAAGGCACAAATTGCAGACATGAAATGCTATACAATTAAAGCAAGTAAGTATGGTAGTAAGCTTAAAAGCTTAACCGAGACTGATCCAAACAAACACAATATTGGACTTGACAAAAACAAAACAGAGGGCAAATGGACTAAACAGAAAGCCATAGGAAAAAGGTGGTTATTTAAATGTCATTTAAAATTGTCAATGGTTTTGAGGCGTGTTGTGTTGGTGTTAAATCAGTCTGTACAATAGTTCATTCCATTATGTAATGTAATTTGATTGGTCTTAGTTTTTACATAAACCTACCTACATATGTGTTCCAGTTGTATACCTTACAGTACAGGTTTTTAAGTGCCCTGCTTAAAAATGTAACATGAGTAAACAACATATTTGTAAACTAAATAGACTGATTTAAACAACAACACAACATGTATAGATGTGTTGGTATGTGCCGAATAAATCACAATCCTTAGGGTGAAATTCTTCTTTAAGAGTCTTGGGCATCTGCCAAGACAAACAGACAGAGTGAATGCTGGGAATGGCCTCTTGTCATCTTCTCAAACCTTTAGAAATGTTCTGTTGGAGAGGATAAACAACTGGATAGCTAAAATTAGACATATTCTATGCAGGAGGAGAGGAAGACATGGGGAATAGAGAGGAGAGGAGGCAGGAAGGAAGGAAAACAGCTTAAGAATGTTCAATCACTCCCCCATACAATAGTTTAGAAAGCTGAGAGGGAGACTGTAGGAGGGACACGGGAGGAAGGCTCTGTATGATGGCTCCTGGGATCTGGTCCTAGATCAGCTGTGACATGGTGGAGAAAACATAAGTAAGGAATGCATAATAATGCTTAAGTGGGGTCACCACTGCACTGCTAATAAATCTCAGCTATATCCTACTGGCTGTCTCTCCTACCCTGTATCCCTCTCGGCTGTCTGTCTGTCCATCTCTACTACTGTACATTAGATTGTCTTACATTTACAGTTGTCTGTCTCTCCAACAAGGTCTTCCTCTCCTAGGCTTAATTCCAATACCCAAAATCTCGCTCACTCACACTCGGTCACTCCAGCATGGCAGTGTTATGGTGAGATTTGTGACATGCTGAAATATGTGGCCATCTTGTGGACTTTGCATAACTTACATGGAGGTAACGTGGCCTAAATACCGCTAGGTTGAACTCTGCTGATAAACAAACTGCAATGATGTACGTTTGGAGTTTTTCACCAGGTAACCAATCTCGCAGTAACACCACCATGCTGGAGTGAGCGAGCGAGTGGCCGATATTTTGGGTATTGGAATTCAGCTCTAGTGTCTGTCTGGGGGGGGGACGGGGGGACGGGGGGGGACGACATGAAAGGAGAGGAGGCAAATTGATGAGTGGGGAAGGGATAAGGAAAGGAGACGAGAGGATAGGGATAAGGAAAGGAGACAAGGGAGGATAGTTAAGGAGGGTGAGGGGAAGAGACAAGAAAGGAGAAGGACGGATTTAGGAAAGGAGACTAGAGGAGACGAGCGAGGAAAGATTGTGATAAGATGGGGATAGTGAACATTCCGTTACAATTCTGTGAATAAGAATAACCTCATGATCCCTGTTTCCAACACTAAATATAGTAACACACAACATAAGGTGTGTAAGTAGGAAGAGCTGAGTTTAAGAGAATGAGCACCGCTCTAGAAGCCAGACTGACCACAAATTGTATTTACACTTTATATAAAGAACAAGAGTGAAAGTACATACAGTAAGAGTAGAAATATCAAACATCAACATAAACTAGAACAGTATCTGTTGGGGGTGATCAATTGGCTAATTAAGGGCAAGGTCGTGCAACATTGTGATGTCGGAACATCATTGTGATGTCAGAACAGGCCAGCTCCATATGGATATCTAGGGTGATCAGTGCCTGTTGGGGGGTGATCAGGTGTGATCAATTGGGTGAGGTCAAAGGTAAAGGGCCGATTCATACTCCTATTTTAGAGCCGAATCTGTAGAGCCTACAATGTGACGTCATTTGAGGTTCGGGGGGGGGGGGGGGGTACCGTCACCGTCCTAAAGTCGCCTCTTCGGTGCTACTGAAAATTTCTGACGAGCCGAAATCATTTTGGCACTACAGCGCCGAAACAGCAGTAAAATAGGAGTATGAATCGTCCCAAAGGGTGAGGTCGCGCAGCATTGTGATGTCAGAACAGGCCAGCTCCATATATGGAGATCTAGGGGTGATCTGGATTTGAACCCTGTCCGGAGCCTGGGCCTTTTCCATCACATGGACACTAGAAGCACTACTCAACTTGACAAGATGGGTGATCTGGTGGATTGCTATTGTGGTTTATGGTCGACTTTCCCTATTGCTTTCACTAGTATTTCATTATGTAGCAAATTTGAAGTCGGTGGGGCGAACAGTTTACAGAGACTTGGTGCATTTATAGATAGATATCAAATAGAGATAATGACACATGAAACATAGTTCTGCATTTCGTTAAATAGCAGCAGCTCAAATCTGCATAGGAAAACAATGGTCCCAATATGTAAAAGTCAAATAAGAGAAAAAAATATTATTATAATTATTCAAATTACTATTATTATATTGATTAATTATTAGTGATCAATTCATCCTCCTTCATGGGGCCACCTTGCTTGTGGCTTCACCGACCTGAGCACCCGCTCCTGCCCCCCTCCTTCCCTCCCCTCCCCGGTAGAAAATAGCAATAGCACAGCGGAGAACACCAAATTTGGAGCGACAGCCTCTGCACTCTTATTGGTTAGCGAAATACAAGGAAGTGGGCTGAATGCGGACGAAAATAAAAGCCTGGGTACCGAGGCTACTCTCAGAATGTTATCATGAAGGTCCATCCACAATGTATTGAAGCCATCTAGAGACTTCTTGGCCGTGGTCATGAAGAACTGACTGAATTGTTGAGAGAAATGGTGACCTTTAAAGTCATGTGCCCAGGACCGACATCCACACTTTCTTGTGGAGAAAGGACCACGCCTGTCCCTGTCTCGTCCTGAGGTCTAGAAAGATAAGGAAGGTGTTGTTTTAAAACAGGAAAAGCTCCAGACAAAGGAAGTAAAGCTGTGCTCTGGGTATGCTCTCTGCGGGGCGATGAACTTAAATAGTTTATCACTTTGTTATTTGTGAAAACATGATCCTCCCCATATGCTTTAGGTCTGTCCTAGTGTCTACGGTATAAACTGTACTGTACAGTAGGTAGAAACAATGTTTTGGACAGAAGGGTGACTTCAGATAAACACATGCTACAAAGCAAGTGCATCTTGAAACTTAACAAAAAGACAAATATTGAGAACAATTTATACACAAATAACCTACGCTCAGCCTAGTCCAGTATGAAAACTATAAACATGCACAGTTCTCATGGTCGGAGGAAAATAGACATGCACACTGTCCTCACTTATAGCAGTAGTTTATTAGTTGCAACATTTCAGTCTATTACGACCCTCATCAGGTGATGAAACGCAACTCCAATAGCTTAATAAACTACAGTATAAATGAAGACGGTGTGCGGGACTTACATTTTTCTCACGTCGCACTGGTTGCCTGCTCCGACGCACCTGTCCTCGTAGGTGTGCAAAAGGACTCTTCTCTACAAAGTCTCATGGTCTGACAAATCCTACTTACGGTTGAATATCTCTAAAACAAAGTACATGATTATAGACTTTAGGACAAGAACTGTAACCCATGGGGACATAATAATAATATTCTTTATTGTCCCGAAGGATATTCATCTTCACATGACTATTTGTCAGGATAGTTGAGGAGTAGTGTAATTAGAAAGGCGCACTCGGAGTGCAAATCTCTGCCTGGAGGCAGGACCTAATAATAATAATAGAAATGTATGCAGTGAAATGACTGCCTACTGTGCCTAGTGCCATTAAACAGTAGCATGTGATTACCAGTTGTGTAGTCTCTACTGTCTTCTGGCCTACCGGCATGTGCACCCTCATATCTTCAAAGACTGATCCAACCCTACAATTGTCTTCTGCCCTCTGTCATACGCATTCATTGTCCTTTGTCCTACCTACCTGTCAGATTGTTGCTGTCATTACTCTGTAATGTGCCAATTGTTAATGACAATTAGGTTTGTATCATCATAATCAGTCAAAGGTTAAGATTTGAAATGTGCTGAACAGTGTTTGCATATTACAGTAGGATGGGTCATCAATATGTCTGTACACGGACAAATGTGTCAAATTTGAAATGAGTCTCCAGGTTTCTTTCAGAATATTTATTTCACATATTTATTATGACACTATGGCATATTAGGAGTCCAACTAGGTCTAGTGTTTCTCAAATGTTTTATTTGTAAGGACCCCCATTTGAACACTCAGTTGCAGACCTGTAATGGTCATTCAGCTAATCAGCCAGACTCAAATCACTCCGCCGGCAGGAAATTTCTTTTTGCCAACGGCTGATTCGGTCTGGCTTATTAGCCAGTCTAATTCAGGGCTGCTCTTTATGTCTTTCTGGTAGTATTATTGTCCATTAATTTTGTAGTTAAAAATAACTAAACTAAATACATTTGACAAATGTCCACCACAAGCCAGCATGGTGATGACCTCAGACATGGATGTCAGAGAGAGAGAGAGAGAGAGAGAGAGAGATAAGAGATTGGTCATGGTCTCTCAACCCATAAAACACACATCATAACATGTAACACAACAGTACTTGCCAGAGACGAAACATTAGCCATTGTACGTTATACAAAAAGTAGATTTGAGGTCAACTGTAACAATAAAGTTGACTGACAAAACGGGATTAGAAACAAACAAGAGATAAGAGGAAGAGAAGGAGGAGGATGAGAACAGAAGTACATCATCAGATCAGTAACTGTAGCTCCAGAAAGCTAGTTTCTAGCCAGTTTGAGTCCTTCATCCGAGTACAGAGCTTTTAGCTGGTATCTTCTGACTTTATATATTGCTCTCTCCCTCCTTTTCCTTCTGTCTCGCTCTCCGTCTTTCCGCACTTCTCCACACTAGATGAATAGATTGGTGTAAAGGTCAGGTGGGTGTTTGTGTAGCCTGGGGTCATTGAAGTTTTCATGGTGAATGCCAGTGGAGAGGTTTATCTCATCCACTGGAAATGTGAGAGTAACTAGAAGCAATGACAGGCGAGGCATGACTGAACCTGACTTAAATGTCAGACATTTCTGCACATTAAATTAATGTGACCCCACCTTCATATCCTGTAGCACTATACTTTGTTGGGAGAGACAGTTGGACAGCTGAGAGAGCGAGACCGTGTAGGAGGGACAGACGGTGTAGAGGGATAGAGGCAGTAGGACAGCTGAGAGGGAGACGGTGTGTAGAGGGATAGAGGCAGTAGGAAAGCTGAGCGGGAGACAGAAAAGGAGTGACAGACAGTAGCAGATAAGACTCAAATCTGTTCACTGCAGATACATAACTGTGTGTGTGTGTGTGTGTGTGTGTGTGTGTGTGTGTGTGTGTGTGTGTGTGTGTGTGTGTGTGTGTGTGTGTGTGTGTGTGTGTGTGTGTGTGTGTGTGTGTGTGTGTGTGTGTGTCATTTAGATTGTAGGAGGGAAGACTAAGATGGAGCTGTTACCTGGAGACAGAGACAACCTTGCCATTCAGACCAGAGGCGGACCTGAGAAACACGAAGTGACTGGCTGGGTGCTGGTCGGTAACACACACACTGCACAATGACATGTTAACAAGATTATAATGTTAATCTCCCATTCAAAACAGTTTTAGACATCTTCTGTCATAGAAAGCCATATAGAAACTTAATTTATTATTATTTATAGTATTTTTCTCATTGTTGACAAATGTGTAATACATCTCCATGTATCTATGAATATTTGGACGTAAATGTGACATCATAAAAGGTGAATTTTGGTCAATGATTTATAGATGCTTGTTCCGTCTTGACTTGTTGACATTTCAGAGTTTAGGAAGGAGTTCGTCTGCTTCTCATTCATGTTTAAACTGCACGGCAAATATTTAAACAACCCCTCACAGCTGCAGCACATTAAGCTTTCTTATTTATGATTACGGTATGTCTTAACCAAATGTCATGTTCAGAATACAGCTGTAAACATTCTTTCTGATGTGAGATTGTGTTTTCTTTACACAGCAATGATGCAACAATCTTAAGTGGGCATTTCAGTTCATGATTTTTTTAAAGGTAGTGTAAGTGATATGTTTTGGTTGTTTAAAAGGCTAAATCACTATATTCTGATAGTAATCATTGCTATAGAGTGTTTGTGTTTGTGTAGATGACACAATTTCAGCTAATCAGCACAGGGTAGTAGCATTTAGCATTTATCAGCTTATTTTGATTTTTATAGTGTTCCAGTTTCAAATTTGTTTTCTGCTCACTTCTTTGTGGCATCACTTACAATTCCACTTGTTTAATCTGTATCCAGACTGCGCGCTCTATCCGGATTGGATCAAATTGGTATCCCGTCCTGAAAATGCATTTTCTGTTTAATAAAAAGCTGGAGAGACATGGAGACTCCTGTTGCGCTGAACAAACACTCTAGTTTAAGCAATGCTATCATCATATAGAGCTTTTTAACACTTATTTTAACCAAAGTTAGTTGGACACAGCTACAGGAACACTGAAAGTACAGGTTATTTAACACATTTTGGGGCGGGAACCCCTTTTGGTGTTAGCATTATGTTATGCTTTAGCTATTGAAAAATAGCAGATCTACAAGCTCATACGAGCTTGTAGGTCTGCTATTTTTGAAAAATCGAAGAACGACTGACATAGAAACATAGCATTTTTAGAATCTGATCTCAGGTCAAAATAGGTTAAGTAATGAATACATTGTCTGTCTCCATCGCTGTCAGATCTCTCCACTCACCAAAGAAGAAGAAGGGTCGTACGAGTGCCACGCCGTCAACGCTAAAGGAGAAGCATCCGCTGTTGGAATTATTCATGTCGTTGATTCTCTGGAAGACATTCCAGTTAAGAAAGGTAACTTAACTGTCGTATCTCATCACATGTACATACAGAGAAAAGGTATAGTAGGAGAAGTAGTTGACAGAACCAGAACATGGATTAAGAAGAGTTCATTAAAGGCTCACTGTCACCATGGCAACTAAGGTTTTTTAAGGATTACCTAGTTTACAGTATTGTTGCTTCATCAAATACATTTAAGGGCCTAACACATAAACACTGACGCATTCCTGAACACATGTAAACGCCTACATCTAAACACACACGCATGTGCGAGCACACACAGAGACACACGCAAACACATTTGGTGTTTTTGCCCACAGGTGGACCAAGTTTGCATTTCAGCCTGCCGCTGCATGTCTTAATGTTTTCTAATTTCTTGCGTTCTTTCTCTCTGTCACGCACACTTGCTGGGACTCGACTTGTGTCTCTGGGCTCATAGTTCATGTTGAAAAGTTTATCTCCAGGGAACAAAAAGACTGAGCTCACGCTCTGTCAACTGTAAATATCATGGGTTTGTCCCCCAGGGCTGCAATGTTCTTGTTAACCTTCATTAATTCAAGGAAAGCTGGGGAAGCTTACTGTTGGTTACGGCAGTTGTTCTCAAAGTGGGGTCCTTGAGAGAGTTCCAGGGGGTCCCCAGCTAAATTATATGGACCCTTATTTGTCTGTAACTCAGGATCCATTTGGTTCCATTTGTACACTCTCTAACGGGTCCCATTTGTACACAGTTAAATTAACATTTATTCTATAATATAAATTGAGGTCCCAGAGATAGAAATGACATTAAATGGGGGTCCAAATGCATGTCAAACTGGGGGTCTTTGAGATGGAAATGGTTGAAAATCAACTCGAGAGTAATCAAGTACTCAAGTAAATATACTTCATTACTGTCCCACCACTGGTTAATGGGAATCTAACCAGTCTTTTACGGTTTGTTACTCAGATATAACCCAGTGGTTTTCAACCTTTTTCAGGACAAGTCCCGTTATTTATTCTGAATTTGAGCCACGATCCACCATTTGATGAGATTTAGCCTCTCAGACCGAAACAGAAAGAATATTTTGATATCGTTGGATGAGATTTTGTCTACACTTCAATGGTTTATTGATGAGGCACTGGTACCATAGGAGAGATAACAGGCAAACGTTAATCAAAATAATTCTTCTACATTCTCAAATTGTGTTGACTTAAATTAAGTATTACAGATGTTATAATAATAATTTAACTCTTGAGTGTAGTAGAATAAAACGTAGGTTTTTTAGGTGCTGGAGTCACAAAGGGAAAATGAAAAAAATAAAAGGATGCTCCGCACACTGAGATCTGTGCACAATCAATGTATTTATCTTTGCACGCTTTCGGTCTACTGACCTTCTTCAGGCACCTGTATGGGTCCATTTGGTTAAATTTTATGCCCTCAAGAGTTAAAGATCTATAAAGGTCCATTTGGTTTCCAACCCTCCACCACCTGGAATCCCTTCAAGGACCACTGGTTGAGGAACCAGTGATCTAACCTGTCTGATGCAATGTTTTGTGTCTTTGCAGTGACCAAAGATGATGAGCTTTAAGGAGAGAAGACCCCAGAGTCACACTGATGTCTTATCTATAGTCTACCTGCATTAAGGTCCATCTATAGTTTATCTACACTACAGTCTTAGATCTATGCAACATCACTGCAGTTAAACAGGCCAATTAAGATTAAGATCAGAATCTGACTAATCTAACATGTACGTCATTTTGTGGATGTTGAATTTTCGAATCGTTCCCCTATGCTTCCTGAAATCTTCTTTTCCAAACATCCTCTCTCTTCCTGCTGTATTTTTTTTGTGAGTTTTGGTTGTTAGTTGGATTTCTTTCCCAAGGAGCAGTTGGCTAACATAAGAAAACGGAGTGTACAAATAAAATACCAAGAATAGTTTTAGAATTAATTAAAAAAAGAAGAAGAAGAAGAAGGGGGGGATGATTTTCAGCATGAGCTGAAGAAGAGAAAAAAAACTGGGAAATTTACACAAAACTAGAAGCTCATAGATCGCTGGCTCCATTCTGCTCTTTGTGCAAACAAGGCTCAACAGGCCTTTTAGACTTCATTCTGACAGATGTGAGGTGACAAGACAGGCAAACTAAACTCTCTGTCTGTCTCTCTGCCTGTCTATCATACCAACAGGCTTAACTCTCTCTGTCTCTGTACCAGCAGGCTTTGCTAAAGAAACACGCTTGGATGTGTGGGAGGTTTTGTACAGACAAGTATGGACTCACTGAGTTGGAAAAAAAGCTTATTAAAGGATTTGGGATGGAATTTACACACACACATGCCAACGGTGCTCATATTATCGCTAATGGTGCTATTATTGTTATGAGATATTGTGTTGTTGTTGAGGTTGTTGTGGAGACACGTTATTTGTTGTTCTTTTCAATGGTTAAAATTCTCTTGTATTCTGGAGTACTAATCTGATGTTACTATGATATGACATGTACTGTAAACCACTAAATAAAGAGTGACTACATGGTGTGGGTATATGGAATTTACTGTGGATTTTTACATCTGGACCAACAAATAGAACATAGAATTTGGGGAACAGGCAAAAACAAATTCTGAAAATGTTCAGACCATGTCCCAGTCCCAATATGTGATTTGTAAAACGTTGTGAAAGGGGAAACCCCAACCTTGCATCGGTCCACCCCTGTCCAAGACGGATAAAAGTTGGTGTAAGAGAAAAGTCATGAATCATAAATTAATAACATTCTTAATTCTTTGAGGTGATAAAATGGTGTTTTCCTGAAGTTGCTTTTACTGAATGTTTTGCCTATCCATGCTTAATTTTATAAAGGCAGCTTCTGAAGCTCTGTGGTATTATATTCCTAGTCTGGCCAGTCAATTGATATGAAATGATTACTGTAGGGCTTGACTTTACAGCCACATGGTGCATAGCAGCAGTGTGTTAAAGTAAAAAATCACACCCGTGTGAAGTGAGGGGCGCTCTTATCACACAAATGACGTAAATTCTCCCTTCATTGTCAATTAGAATTTAATATTTTTTTTATTTTTTGTGTAATAACAAAATAGACAATTTTCTCAATTTTCTTATCATCGTACATGACGTAACATTTAAATCTGCTCAGACACATGACATAAATTCTCCATTCATTGTCAATGGGAATTTGACAAAATATTTGCTCGTCCTCGGATGATGTAAATTCTCCATTCATTGTCAATGGCATTTAATGTTTGTGTTGTTAGCCCATATTTGATGTTTGTGTTAGGACAAACACAAACATCGCTTGTAGGAAGGGATAGCAGTGAGCACCCCTCAAAAAACCCCAGAGGAAGGCTCTTGTATGCATGTAGACTTCAGAAGTGCATTATGCACCTTGCATAAGGTTGCAAAAGTCAATTACAAGAGAGACAACCCATTGGTTGGCAACTAAAATTGGATACATCTGGCACTATACTGTAGAACATCTGGGCACCTGAACGTTGGGCTATTTTGTTGCATGTCTTTTCTAGAGCGGATACAGAAATAGCCTTATCTGTATTCATGTGTGTAAATTACCGGACTGAACTGTAGATAAATGTGCCCGTCGTCTATAGCATTTTATTAGACAGGAGGTAAAAACGGTACGAGAATAGTATTGTCAAACTGTTTACTGAGCATGACATTTTAGTGTTTTATTTTGTATTTCATTACATCCAGAAGTATTAAGTTGTCATATAGCTTTTGGTATTGTGTTGTATTAGCAATCTATGCTAAACATATTGCATAAACATTTTAATAATGTAATTATAAGTGACAAATAAATCCTTCATGAATTCTGAAACTATATTTATTCAGAATTGAAAACGTATAAATGACAATTAACATGAAAATACATCATACATTTTAAGTCTATGGGCCCATATATACTTTTCCATATACTGTACACACCCCACCCCCCATTTAAAAAAAAACTAGCCTATATATAGCCTATATATACACTGATGTAAACCAGTCTCAGTGCTTTTTATCCTCGTAGCAGTTTTTGTATTAACTTGTGCGTTTGTTTGAAATGTACCAATTCTACAAACAAATACATTCATGATATGACTTACTACCATGATGGACAGGGATGACTCTGCCACCCGCCAAACAAGGTGCGGCCGGCCGTGGGGAAGGAGTGGATTATAGTAACTAACATGTAATAGCAAAGCTTTAATTTCAGTATTATTACAGTGCAATACTACCACCATTTGGTGGCCAGTGGCCAGTTATACTGGTGTGATGTGGCCCTATCAAGCTACTGTATGCTGCCTCCACTTGGCTGGACATTGACACTGCAGGCAGGGCCTTGCCTGGGGAAAACCTAAGGTTGTTGGTGTGTTACCGTAATAGACACCTCGCCACGTGTAAAATAATGGTGATGTAGCTTAGTTCTTTAAAGTGCCTGTTTAGTAAACAGTTAACAGACGGTCCCGGGTTCAATTCCCAGCAGCCCGCCCCATCCTATTGTTCTTTTGAATATGTTGATCTGACCTCATCAAATCCAAAGTAAAATAATCAATACTGCATTACAGAAATAGCCTACTATGTTACAACGTAATTACAAGTAAATGTCCAGAATTCGGAAATGTACTTGAGTAAAATTATATATGGAGATCTAAGGGGGGCAGCGTGGGCAGGAGTGTCTTGAGTGTACACTGTACAGGGACTGACGGCACGACAGACAGATTTTGCAGGTTTTCATAGTAGGTAATCTTCTGCGACCCACAGGCGCAATATTTGTAGCCTATACTTTGTTGTATGTATATTGTATGTAACATTAACCAGCGGACGACCCGGCGGATGAATTTGGTGAGGCGCTTCGCTCCATGATTGAAAGTATGGATAATTGCCAGTGTAACTGCCAGTGACAGTTGGTTCTGCAATCATTTCTTTAGTTTGAAGTCTGTTTATTCTTTATTTATTGTTTGTCTTATTTTGTTGTTTGTTATACTTCCTGTAATTTGGCATACTTTTACTTTGACACCTCCTGTTACCTATCCATATATAGCTGAAGCCTGTTAGCTTCACTCACCTCAGACCAATAGACTCATTTCACACAGCCAGACTCCAGAGTGAGCAGAGGGAGAGACCACCAGTGTGTGTGTGTGTGTGTGTGTTTGCACCAGACCACACGGTATGAAATGTTTGACTGTTTATGTGACTCTTATTATGTTTGTATTCTTATTGATTAAGCAGCGTTGAAGCCTGTCACATTTGCAGTTGTAGTGAACTTTTAGTGACTGAAGCTGTCTATTGTCTACAGTGCCTGTCCGTCACACTATGTGAACTTTGACAGGAAAAGACTCGCTCACCGTATAAACAAAGAAGTAAAACTCCTTAGACTTGAGACTTAGAAAAATATATTTTATTTTATTTTAAGATGCTGTGCTCATGGTGCTCTGTGCTCATGGTGAGATTAAAAAGCAAAACGTTTTCGGTCCTCAGACCTTCGTCAGTGCTATGGTTTTTTACAGACAAAGAACTTGCTTTTAAACAGCTTCCAAATAATACAGCTCAGGTGCTGTGCATTACTAATTGGTGACATCACCAGATTGTGGGCGTGGACATTACAGAAGAGATAAATATACAAAATCAAAGTTATATATGAAACAAAAATATTGCATACATCACATGTTGACAGACTTATATAATCACTTTTTGAATATAACTTTTTACTCTATAGGTAGCACTGGAGGGAGAGATCTTCATTCAAGTCACACTATGTGTAAATGTGACCATCGGTGACTGTTGATGTGCCCTGAGGTTCAAATTGGTTATGCAGCCCTTTAGCACCCTCGATACGCGGAGTGAGGTATACATGATTATTTATTTGTCTAGTTTCCATTTGGAGTATATCATTCATGATTGTATTTGTTTGGTTTTCGTTTGGTTGTGGTACTTTTGGTTATTGTGCATTTTCCTTGTCTTATAATTGAAATGACTTTTGAGTTTTGTTACTTTTGTATCACTGTATTTATAATTGACCATAAATTAACCATTTTTATTGTTGATTGTACTGCTGAAGTGACAAGTTTAATGCACAGATTTTAGTAGTGAAACTATGAGATTATTCGATTGTAACTGTATTTATTCTATATCTTTATAGTTTTCACGGTGTTGGAACAATAAACACACCCGTCGAGACCACCCAAACTTGTCATTCTTTCATCAATCGAGGGGCAGCTACAGCCAGAGTCCCGGCCTCCACCTCCACCGATGCAGAATGTAAGATTGAGGGTTTGAAGCAGGCCCTCCGTGTGGCTATACTCCAGGCCTGAGCTAGTAGACAAGTTTATGGGCTGCTTTATCAACTGCACCTGCCCAGACCGCCAAGCTCGGCTTCTTCTCAGCCCTCTGAGTCCATTCTCCTGTGACATGCTGTGAATGCTGCTGGGCCCTATAGAGCCTGGCCTGCCCTAAATCCCTGACCACTGACTGCACTACGTCAGAAATTCCCTTGCATCACTTGGCGTCTTACTAGGCCTGCACAACTGATGAAGTCAAGTAGAAGATGGCTCAAGGTAGGAACTTTGTTTTTTGCTTCTTTGCTGCTGCTGTTGCTGCTGCTTGTTGTTGCTGTGTGTATAGTACTAGTGTGATTCATTCTAGCTGGTGTAGGCTACTATTACTGTCATTTTAGGACCCACATGACTGGGTGGCAAGGAAACATGTTAAGTAACTGTTTCTGGCTCTGGAGTTGAATGCTGATGTGAATCTACAGTTTCTTTCTTTCTTTCTCTCTTTCGAGTCCTCGTCAGGATTGTAGTCCCTGGCTCAAAATCAGTTGAAAACTCCTGGTCTACAGTAACATCAGCAACTTTTCACTTATATAAAGTCTGATCAAATGTATATTGCAAGAGGCAACCACACTAGCGATTGCTAATTGCATCATTCATTAACCCATTCAGGACGGGAACCCCTTTTGGTGTTTTAAACATTATTTAAAACTTTAGCTATTGAGATTGTAGATCTGCTATTTTTTTTAATCTTGAAAATGTGGTGCCAAAGCTTTGAATATATATTCTTTCAGAGTGAATGTTTTAACTCATATCTTTGATTCTGGCGGGGGGAGGGGGGGGGGGGGGGGGTACAACATATCCGGGCTCCTTGACATGTAATAGTTTGAGAACCACTAACATAGAAACATTTAGAAGACATGCAGACAGGAGTTGTACTGTGCAACATGACCACATGGTGGAGCAATAGGCTCCATTATAGAAAAGCTCTGATTTCGTTGGGTGGTTATTTCAGGAACAGGGAGCTTCTTTGCTCTACAGTCTACAGATTAATTTAAAGAAATGTTTTCTTTCCCTGAAGAAAATAATATCAACTTACATGATCTGGATGGATGACTTGCATTTTTTTAACGACATAAAGCAACACCTTTATGAATTAGTCTGCCTTGTGTACAACTGGATAACTGTTGCCCTGTGTTTTAGGTATAGAGACAGTTGGTCAGTGTTCTCAGCTTATAGGATTGATATCAGGCCAAACTATTGAACCGGTATCAAATCGCCCAATTAAGGAAGTTCATCCCCATTAGGGCTATGGGTAGGAGGATTGGTGTGATGGGTTATTGATCACAGGAAACATAGCCTACGTTGTTCATTTGTGTCCTCATTTCACTTATAACTCACACCTCCAACTATACTGTTGGTCTGAGATGCATTGGCATGTCTCTCAGTCAGTCTCTTTCTTTATTTTTTTTTTATATATATTTTTTAGCTTTTTCTGCCTTTAATGATATATAAGTAATCTGACAGGAAATGGGGAGAGAGAGATGGGGGGGGGGGAAGACACGCGGCAAAGGCCGTCAGGATCGGAAGTCGAACCCAAGGCACACCGTTCGGCAGCCTAGGTGCCCAGACGGTTCAGCCCTTAAAAAAACCAAAACAAACGTGTGCTGAGTGACAGGATTCTGAAGAAGACTTGTTAGATGAAACATTATCATGCAAACATGCGCCAGACGTTCCTTTTCCCGCACATCATCCCCTCTGAGGCTTTGACATTCATGTGTCCTTTAAAGGACTTTACCCTCACTGACCCCTCCCCTCGGGGACAGTTGCTAGGGCTGGCCGGAGCTCCATCTTAGAGGGCTTAACCTTCCGTCAAGACCACTCATCACTTCATCTCTCTCTCTCTCTCCCCTCTTCCTCCTCCTCCTTCCCCTCTTCCTGTATTCTGCATAGCTAGTTTGTAGCCATGACGACGGCATCCATGGCAACATGGCCCGTACGTCGCGGTTTTAAATAATAATGGTGGATGGATGAAGGCAAGTCTCCACAAATGAAAAGGAGAGGCCGTGCATAGACGCGGCTCTTCTCGTTAGCAAGAGACGCTGGGGGCTTCTTAACGGGTCAGGCCTCTTGAGTGAGAGCAACATGCAGCTGCTCTCTCTGGGCCACTGAGTGCTTTATGGAGAAACGTATGCCGTGGATACACGCTAATAACATGACGTGTCTTCGTCAGGTATGACGTATCGTATACCTGACGAAGACCCACAAGGGGTCGAAACGTTGTCATCCTTTATATCCTAGCTACAAACAGCGTGCGGACTACTTCTCCTTCTCCTGTATGTATGTTTTTGTTCAGCACCTGAATGTTTTTTTGTAGTACGTGAAAAATAGCAGATCTACAAGCTCATAGCTTGTAGGTCTGCTATTTTTCACATGCTTTCCTCTGGATACTGTTCAGGTATACCCAACATGGTCTGGGTTCTTGCATGCATGGGTGGAACCGGTTCTCCCCGAGTCCCAGTCCCATTATTTAACTTTGAGCACAGGTCTGCCAATATCGATTTTCTTTCCCGATCAGATAGTTTTTTTATTTTTATAGAACACAGTTTATGCCATATCACAATAGTACAATATCCCAAATCACTGACGATATCCAGTCTAATATCAAGATATGGATATAATATTGATACTATAGGGATGTCCCGATACAGTACAGGCAGATAAACAGCAACTGCAATATTGTTGAGAAAGAAAAGCAGAAACAGCTGGCTCTCTCTCTCTGTGATGAAGATCCATTCCAATTCAATCCCCTTCATTTATATAGCACGTTTTACAGCTCAAGGTTTACAAAGTGCTAAACGGGTCTTCTTTGTGACCTTGAGATTTAACTGGCTCGCAGACCACAGTGACCTTACGGAGGAGTATAAACCTCAATATTTTCGGAGAGATACTGACGTGCCAAACCATTCAGTGATTTTTAAAAACGATCTTAAAATCAATTGTGAAGCGAACAGGGAGCCTGCATGCAGTGAAGAGAGGCCAGAATGCCGATGTGGTGTTTGCTCCGTCATATGCATGCAGCGCAGGTGTGTCTGTCTATCTCTCCTAATCCCTGATCAGTCTCTATCTGAGCAGATCATTCACTGTTTACTTTACTCAGGTCTCATTAAGACAACAACCTTGGCTGCCTTTCCCTTTGAACACTCCTCAGTTCTCACAGTAGTGTTTTTCACCCAGGAAACGAAAACCCAACACGGTAACATTACTGTACGCAACCTTTCAGGCAACGGAACTGGCACAGAAATTCGGCCCTGGCATTTAATTGCGATCTTCACCGGCCCTATGTATTTTTGAGTGGTGCAACCACTCCAAGGAACAGCAATGTCCGTGTCCGCCTATGTACCTATGTGGCCATGAGCACCAGTATGACTATTAGTAGGGGGGGGGGGGAGCACCACTCAGCTCACACAGGTGTGATGCCCTTCTGGCATCTGCCAGAATTGCCAAACCGTCCAATCCGGGCCTACCGCTGGTAATCAATCATTTTGGGTGTGAACTATCCCTTTAAGCGGACACACACAGTATACACACAGGCACATGCGCAGAAATGCACACAGGTTCATACATTAAAGATGTGTGTCAGGGGTGCATGGGAGGATCTGGTGATGGCATGCTAATTGGATTACTGTATCTATTAGCTTTTCATTCTGATGTGATGTACTGTATGCACATGTTAATTAAAATGCCTTCGATTTCAATTTAAGATTACACCTCCAGCACTCTGCAGTGAGTCTGCAGCATAACATTTAAGATTACACCTCCAGCACTCTGCGGTGAGTCTGCACCATAACATTTAAGATTACACCTCCAGCACTCTGCAGTGAGTCTGCACCATAACATTTAAGATTACACCTCCAGCACTCTGCAGTGAGTCTGCACCATAACATTTAAGATTACACCTCCAGCACTCTGCAGTGAGTCTGCACCATAACATTTAAGACTCTTTCTGAATGATCTCACGGGATGGGAGGGCCTGGGTAGCAAGCTTTTTGAGGAGACATCTAATACATATTTTGTTATCAACAAAAAGCATTAAAGCCATTTATCTCAGTATTTTCCCCATGTTCACTGCGCTAATAAACTGGTACAGAGTGAGATGAAATCATTACTTTAAGGCAGTGATTTTCATTTCAACCAGTGGTCCGCGGACCACCAGTGGTCCTTGAGGGGGTTCCAGGTGGTCCCCGGTTAAACCTAAATGATGGAGAGTTGGTAACCTAATGGACCCTTATTATCTCTTGGCAGCGTAAAATTAAACCAACTGGACCGTTACAAGTCTATTTGGTGGAATTAATTTATGCTCTGTATATGTACAGTAACGGTAGAAGAATGTGTTGTCGTTGGATAAGATTTTGTCTACATTTCCATGCTTTTGGCAAACATTGACCATGTTTAGCGATAATGTAACTCTTGAGTGTGAAATTAAACCAAATTGACTCGTGTACGGGTCCATTTGGTTTCATTTTTACGCTCTCAAGAGTTAAAGATCTAATAAGGGCCCATTTGGTTATCATTTAGCTGGGGCGGGGACCACCTGGAAACCCCTCAAGGACCCCTGGTGGTCCCCCGGACCACAGGTTGAAAACCACTGCTCTATGAGGTCAGCAGACAGAGGCTTGTAGCTAGTTGCTAATTGGCAAACACAGTCTGTGGACACACGGCGCACAGATCCCAGGCTCTCTGCACACATTTTGGAACGGGTCCAGTTTGCACAGAGCTCGGCTCATTGGTCCGTCTGGCTGGTTGCCATGGGAGACGGATCAGGGACTGCTGATGGGGTTCTGGGAGTGCAAACAAAACCAGGATGGGATTGGTCAACATGCGGGCCGGGGTCACGGTTCAGCTGTTCGCACACAAGAGGAGTCATCTTCTGAGTTTCCCTGTCGGTACAGTATATACGTAGCGCGTGGAAGGAACACGTTATTCCGACCAGTTCCTTTCCCCTCCATCAGGCGCCCCGGCTGGCCAGAGGGAGGCCGTACAGATATTTTGTGAGCCCTCCTATGGCCAGCTTTGTTTGTTTTTGTGTGAATTTTAGCGATGATTTGATTGGCTGATCGGCCCATATCGTATCGCTGTTAAAATGTATCGTTACACCCCTAGTACGTATCCTGATGCCGTGGTTCCCAAACCTTTTTCATGTCAAGGACCCCCAAATTCACGCGACGGACTGACTGACAGGACAGGTTTTTCAGGTTTTCATAGTAAACTGTGACCTACCTACTGTCGCAATCAAAAACAATCTTCTCACAATAAAGGAGGTGTGAATATCAGAGAGTTATCAGTTAGCGTCTCGGTGCAAGAGATCGTTGGTTGTCACGACTCTCAACGCGAGGGGAGGAGGCAACAACCCTCGGAGTTTGGAGAGAGAGAGAGAGGGAGAGAGATGGGTGACTGTGACATAACAAAGTGTATTTCAAACCACGCCACAATATATACCCCTCAGCACTGGAGATAATGTAATACACTAGTGTCGCAGTTGGTACAGTGAAATGATATGAGTCACGACGACTGTGAAATAATGAACCATAAACAGTTCCGTGTTATCTACCGTAATGGCTATAACTAATCTCCATCCTAAAAATAAACGTACATGGGTGGGTGGGTGTGAATGTGAATATGCTTGCTTTAGTGTGTGTGTGTGTGTGTGTGTGTGTGTGTGTGTGTGTGAGTGAGCGAGAACAGTTTTACATTATACACGACTACAGCCTGATAAGATCTGCATCTCTCTGTCTTTCTGTCTCTCTCTCTCTCTCTGGTTGTACTTTACTTGAGGCCATGGTCTGCACAATGACTACTTTTGCCTTTGGTACTTTAAGTACATGTTTATGCCAATACTTTTGGAGACCGCCTGATGACCTCTCTTCCAGGCCATTAGAAATGGATTATATTCGCATCTTTTTGATGTATTTACAAACTCCTTTTTAATTTCCGGAGTACTTCTACTGTTGCCGTATTGATACTTGTACTTAAGTAAAACAGTTATGTAATTCTTTCCACCACTGACGAGCAGTCTAGTGACTGTAGGGTTAATGTTAGTTCTCCATTTGGGTCATTTCAGGAGCCTGAGCTGAATATTAACAGCTCTGCTTTTTACAGACGGTCGACAGGCAGGGAAACCTGGAGGAAGTCAATACAGACTCCCTGCATGTTGCTCTGAATTTTAATCTAATGGTTTTTTCTGATGCATGGGGCACGCTGAGTGAGATGGACGAATATCTGTCCAGTCAACGAACACTCAAGGGGGGGTCTCGGCATCACGCACACACACACACGCACGCATGCACACATGCATGCATGCATGCATACACACTGACATGTATTTTTATATTATGTGATGTAGTTTTGTATTGCAAGGGACCGGGTACAACAGTGGTTCCCATGCATCTACAAGCTCACAATGCGTCACTTCTAATTTATGGAATTTCTTAGATTTTCTTAGATTTCTTCATGAAATTTGTGGGAGGGGATTTTTTTTTAATTTTGTTTAAAATTCTTTTTTTTCTTTTTTGAGAATGTTTTATGAACATTTTTTGAAATATTAATTGAACATCCATGCAGCACTTCAAAACCACAGGATGTGATGATACTTGATTGAATACTTTATTGGCAGAAATGTAATCAGTACAGGGTAGTGTCAAACAAATGTAATCGGCACAGGGTACAGTCAAACAGAAATGTAATCGGCACAGGGTACAGTCAGACAGAAATGTAATCGGTACAGTCAAAGACACGTCCAATGGGATCACCGGAAAAAGTCTTTGAGGTCTTGTTTCCATTCAGGTCCTGGGTATTCAATTCATGACATGAAAAATAACAAAGTATCAAATATCATAAAGTATCATAAACATATATACAGGTTGGGGAACAAAAAAGGGGGTTATAGGGAGGTGGGGGTAGTCACTAGACTAGACTAAGGGGTAATCATTTCCTCTCCCTTTGGCATGCTGAAAGGTGGATTTTTTTCAGGGAGTCCGGGCATTCCACACTTGGGTGGCAGTGCCGTCGAAGGAGAATTTGCCCATGTTTGTTTTGAAAGTGGGTGGTACCAGATCGTTGTTCTCTTTGTTTTGTAGCTTGGTCTTTAGTAAAATAGAGGTGTTTGAGAACCAAGAGGTGCAAGCATAATAGTCAAAGTAGGGCTGAATTAGGGCCCCAGCTAGAGTCTTTCTTGAGAGCACTTTTGTTGACAAACGAGGAAATTCTGCCCAGAAATCTTGTTCTTTGGTTTAGTTTTTTGATTACCCTTGTTGCCATGCTTTCACCCGTCAGTTCGTTGTGAAGAATACAGCCAAGATATGTAATCTCTTCTTTGCTGGAGATTACTATGTCGTCAACTCTGACCTTGAAATAATTTCCATTTACTTTACTGAGAGCATGTTTGGACCCAAAAAGAATGGATTCTGTTTTTCCGAGATGTAGTGAGAGTTTATCGGTAAGCCCCCCCCCCCCCCCCCCCCCCCCTGTGTCACACCTGTGTGAAGTGAGGGGAGCTCTTATTGCCTTGATGCCTTTTTTTAATTGATTATGGTTCACAACTGAAGTGAAAATTTACGCTGGCTTATGCTGTCTATGGGAATGCAGTTTTTAGAACTGTAATAAGGTTGGTAAGTTTTTTTTAATCAGTTTGGAGGGGATGATTGTGTTGAATGCTGAGCTGAAGTCTATGAGTAGCATTCTCACACAGGTGTTGTCAGTATCCAGGTGAGAGATGGTGAAGTGTAGGGCTGTAGCAATGGCATCCTCTGTGCTCCTGTTGTCACCTTATAGCTTTTAACCACTATAACCATTATTTTAAACTTCAGCTGTTGAAAAATCGTTAAATGTGGCGCGAATCTTTGAATATATATATTTTCTTACTTTCACAGTGAACGTTTTTAACTCATAACCTTTGCTTCTGGAACAACATATTTTCAGATGGGGGTCCGGTCTACCGTCTGTGGCCAAATACAGATAATTCTGGCCGTCCTTGACATGAAAAAGGTTGAGCACCACTGACGTAGAATAGAAAACATAGGTTTTTCAGAAGACCGTTTTGGATTTAGAAGCCATTTTCTTTTAGAATCGGCCTCGGGTCTAAATGGGTTAAGAGTACTTATTGCAGTTGTAACCGAGGCCATTTATTTCACAGCCAAACCTCATTGGCTCCATCAGACGGCAGCTCTCACATTAATAAATGTCGGGTTGTCGGAGAGGCATTTTCTCACCTTTTGTATGTCTAATCGCTTTGTCTCTCCTATTAAGAGGCCTTATTATTATTATTGTTATTATTACAGGAGAAGCAACACTGCATGCCGTCAAGCACACTTTATAATGACCATTCCCCCAGATCCTATTAAGAGCCACGACGCATTCCAGGAAATCAATTAGGACCCGGGGAGAGATTAGAGCCGACTACTGTATGTCTGATCTCCAGGCAGCTAAAGAGGAGCTGTGTAGTCATTATTTAACCATTAGATCCACATCTAGACAGACAGTAGAGGGGGGGGCAACCCAGCGCCATCAGCATGGAGAGCGATGGAGGGAGAGGGTAAACGGGGCAGATAGAACAGAGATTATAGGGAGAGACGGAGGAAGGTATTATCAGGTCTGTAAAACCAAGAGTGGGTTGGTGGACACTGGACAGCACATTGAGTACATTTTCCTTCTTTTTTTACCCCAAAAATGTATTTACTTTTTCCACACAAATGACAATACAAATATACAAAAAACAACAATGAACATTACAAGACAATTACTCATATAAAGAAAGCAAAACAACAATAACCAAAAAAGAAAAAGACATTGAGTACATTTACTTAAGTACAAGTTTGAGATGCGTGTACTTTACTTGAGTATTTCCAATTTCCAATACTTTTTAAAATACTGCTATTTTTAAATCTTTTTACTTTTTATACTATTTTTATACTATTTTTTATACTATTTTTATACTATTTTATACTATTGTACTTTACATACATAGTACATTTTGATACCAATACTTTAGTACTTTTACTTCGAAAAATCGAAGAACTAGAATGATCTGATCTCAGGTCAGAATACTTCATGTACTGTCCTCGTGGTCCATATGGGACATCATTTACTTGCAGTGTGTTCTGGCTCAGTCTGCAGCATGCGAGCGCCCACCAGTGTCGCCACCTCCAGCTTTTGGACTTTTGAAGAAACGCCTCAATATTGTTCACCAGATGATGTCCAATCCAGACCATTAGGACAGCCATGGAGTCACAGGACTAGGATTTGAAGAAGTCCTCCGTTTTACTCGGAGTGTAGAGTCGGAGAGTATAGCGACACGCTATGGGCTATATATAGTTCCAAACATTGCTCCTATATGGCTGGAACTATCCCATTGAGATAGAATGGGCACTTCTGCATTCCATTGTTCCAATGGGAGTCAACGCTATAGCGTCGGCCACTCTCTTACTATATTACTCTGGTTTTACTTAAAGGACCACTTCACCACTTTTCAACCTATCTTCATATAATAGGTCCTCACTAATAATCATGATAAAATGGCACACTTTTCTCTGTCTCTCATATAGAGGGCTGTGGGCAGTTTAGAAACCGTCCTCCAGTGACATCATCATTAGGCAGATCTTTTTTTAAAACAAGATTTGTTTTTACAAAAATGTTTAGATTTTCATTATCGTGAGAACGATGGAGGCTTCCATTTTCGCATTGCAACTTTTCAGGACTAGAAAGCCTGCAGTTTCTATTAGCTTATATTCCCCATCGATGATGTCACTGGAGGACGGTTTCTGAACTGCCCACAGCCCTCCTATGAGACACAGAAAAAAATTGCGCCATTTTTTTTTACATGATTATTAGTGAGGACCTATTATATGAAGATAGGTCCTTTAAGTAAGCGTATCAATACTGCGATGTAGAAATACTTGTAAACGTATTGGTATTCAAATGTCCTTAGAGTACCAAAAGTAGAAAGTACTCATTATGCAGAATGTCCCAAAATCATATTTGACATCGAAATTTTAAAAATGTCTTCTAATTCCTGGCAGTTTTCTGAAAAACCTTATGTTTCTATGTCAGTGGTTCTCAATAAAGAAAGAGAGCTCGGGGAGACGTACGGGGAGGCCTTTCTCAAAGGTTCCCGTCACATTAGGAGGACGCAAACCTCATTAAAGTGAGCTATATCAGGTCAGGTGGTTTGGCTTTCCCAAAAACAAGATTCATAGCTTTTTCTACCCAGGAAACTCATTCAATATATAGAGCACACTCTATACTGGCGTGTGGTTAGAGTATGAAAATGTGGCTAGAGCTTTTCTAAAAGGCGCCTGATTTGATTTCCTCTCTATCTCATTCCTATAGCGTTCTACTAGACAAAGAGCCCTCTCCCTCCTCTTCTGTCTGCCCTGAGTCATTTCTCATCTATCCATTAGCTGGGCCAAATTGTTGCCTGGAGGAGGAAGAGAGGAAAGAAGGGTTCCTTGCTCTGTTAAAAGGATTTGCTCTGAGAGAGACGGAGAGAGAGGGAGAGAGACAGAGAGAGTTGGCTATATGTAGCACTGAGTGGGCTCCCGGAAGAAAGCTAGGGCCCTATGGATGGATAGAGAGAGATGGGGCCTGGTGGAAAAAGCTCTCCGATAACGTCAGGATGAGGAGGTGGGCGGATGGGTTGAATTCAGTCGGGTGAAATGAAACGTAGCGAAGCTACCGTGACCTGCTTTTTGCTCTGTCAGTTTTGATATTCTTTCTCCTTGACTGTTTCCTCTGCGCCGCCACTCATTAACTGACCGAGATCGGTCTCTTATTATGTATGAGCTGGGGCGATAAATCACTGCACAGAGCCACACAGTTACAAGGAGAAATGTTGGCAAGAAGAAAGAGGATTGTGGCGCCTGCAGTCGCTAGCGCCTGCATGTCGCTTCACAGCGAGGAGGTCCTGGGTTCGATTCCTGTCGGGGGGTTATAGGGGCGTCATCAGCGCCCATACCCTAGGTGGGGTTAGCGAAAGGGCCTTCCTGTGTGGAGTTTACATGTTCTCCCCGTAGGTACCCTCACAAAAAAACATGCAGTAATCCTGTTCTCTATACTGCCTCCCCTGTGGCTAGATGTTAAACCGCAATTAATTTGTTCCGTATTTATGGACATTTCCTGATGTTTTTTCAAAGATTTTGTTTTGTATTTGTGCTGCCATGGGCATGCCAAGATACTGAACCCCTAATTGCTCCTGATGTGCTGGTTGGTGCCTTGCACGGTCGCCATCAGTGTATGAATGTGTGTGTGAATGGGTGAATGTAATACACAGTCTATGTAAAGCGCCTTAGATAAAGGCGCTATATAAATGCACCATTTACCATGAGGTTTGAACTCATGTACACAAGCCCGCAGTTCAGTCCACCTTTGTGGTCCCTGCTGCAGCAGACATGTGCTCTTGAGCTTGCAAGATATATAAGCTTTGGATAACGGCTTATATGAAAATTGTTGAACCATGATGTCTTTGTACTTTTGTTACAAAAGATCTGCTATTTGGGAGGGGAGGCAAAAAAAATGGTTTCAAATGTCTCTTGTCCAAAATAGGGACGCTAATGGAGGGCCAATGAGTCCTGGTTTCCTCTAATACTGAATGAACATGTTGCTCAACCCGAAATGTTGAGGTGAAGCTTTTAGTCACTATTCAGGAGGGCAGCATTATAAACGCAGCAAAGATTCCTCTCTGGCCTTAGTTAGCACAGCGTGGTTTGGTTTTACACATCAGTAACGCATCAGAAACTGGGCCGCGTCTACGCCACAACCACATGCACCACTGCATAGCACTCTGGGTAATCTCAGCAGCTCAAACCATCGTCACCCCTGGGAGACAGACCATGGAACTCCATCTAATATCTCATACGCACGCACGCTCAAGACTCACTCACTCATACGCGCACACACACACACACACACACACACACACACGCTCAAGACTCACTCACTCATACACGTACGGGCGAGCGTGCATGAAGGCATAGATATTCTCTATAAGGATGATCAAGATAATAAAGCGGCTGGGACGTTTGCGTTGTGCATTTCTTTACCCGAGCATATATCAGTATTACAATGTGTCTGTCCGCCTGTCTGACCACAGGCTGATGCAAGTGGGCAGCCAGACCCAGACTGTCCACCTGTGACATTATTATTGATGCATATCAGTGTCCAAACGTTCTGTCTGTCTGTCTGTCTGCACAGACTGAGGTAATGGCCGGGCGTCTAAAAAGCTATTTTTATCGTTTTCTCCCTGCAAAGCCTGGTTGACCAAACTTTGCTAATGGATTGAAGGCATGCATCACTGACTAACTATAGAGGCTCCATGAAGTACAAAAGGCTGTAAATGTTTTGTTTTCCATTGGCGGTGCACGTTGCACGTCGCCGTGGATAAGGATCTTCTAAATGGCAGAATTATAATTGTAAATGTGCAACGAGGCCTCCGGTGTTGAAGCAGCGGGCGAGCGTGCATACATGAATGTCTTAACGAGTAACCTCAAGGTACATCAACACAAACAATGGACCTCTGCCCTTTTCTCCAGGAGGCAGCCA